>NC_067451.1:42307258-42674758 GCF_025434085.1 Hippocampus zosterae | reverse complement strand
GACTGGTGGGATGATACTATTTTGAAACGTACAGCCAATAGGATACCGTTACATGTTTTCGTAATCATCCTTATTTGCATGTAATGCAAGTACAATGTAATGTCACTAGCACTACAAGTGGGCACATTTTTGGCCTTACATGTTCACTAGTAAGCGTCAAAATGATCTTACCAGTGAACTAGTGGGCACATTTATGGCCTTACATGTTCACTAGTAAGCGTCAAAATAATCTTATTAGTGAACTAGTGGGCGTTTTGCGGCTTACATGTCAACTAGTAAGCCTCAAAATGATCTTACTAGTGAACTAGTGGGCACATTTATGGCCTTACATGTTCACTAGTAAGCGTCAAAATGATCTTACTAGTGAACTAGTATTTATTTTTATTTTTTTTTAGCATTACTGCTATGCATACAGTGCATCATCCTATGTATGTTTGCACAAATGCCTGCTCTAATTCCTGATAGCCAAGCAGAGCTGCTCCTGTTCCCATTATGTGTGCTTAATATTTTGTAATGCATATTCTACTTGGCAGTATTTTTCTTTATTTTCAAGTTCAACATTAGATGTTTTATTTTTACATCACATGTTAAACTTACCCCGAGCATTGTAAAAAGTGGTTTCATTTAATTTAGTTAATTACCGTACGTTTTTCAGTCTAAAATTCAATTGAAAATGTTTCGATATAATAATATCCTCATCAAACACACCAGTCTTTTTTGTCTCTTATCTGCGACAAGCATTCACATACACTCATCCTGGGATTTGCTCTTTCTTATTAAATCTTGTTAATTACTTTGCACTTTGTGAATGTTTTGAAGATTACATTTTTTTCCAAAAATTGTCTCACAAATGTATTCAACCTCTTTCACAACTCTGACTTTTACCAGATAACCAGCACAAACTAAAACCAACCAGCAAACATACATGCTCACCTTGGTGAGTTTTACCAGGTCACCATACTAGTACATACTGCCACTAAATGGATAGCGGAAAACAAAAAAAAGGTTAATTTATCACTACACTATAAATGAGCTATAATGTTGACGGTGAGTCTTTGTAAATGGTTGTCTGTCTCTGAGTCCTAAAACAGTGTATGCTTTATGAAATATATATATTTTTTCCCAATTGCAAAGCAGAGACAATCTTTTTTTTTTTTTACAACTGAGACTGTTACGGCTTTGTAATACACATTTTCCTTTGTCTACGGGGAGTCACTAGTTTTCATGTCATCAAAAGGATTAAGGCCTACTCCAATAATTTATAGTCATTCAAAATTGCATCATAAACTGAACTTTCTTGCTGTGGAAAAAAAATACCACAAACCACAGGTAGCATTGTGACTTTCCTAATTTTCTTTTCATAAAACGACAACTAGTCAAACTAAAACAATGCCCTAAGTAATTGGAATGCCATTGTCATTAAACCAAAAGATAAAAAATTGAACCCACATTCTGAATGAATTAAACACCATTGTGAATGAAATCACTGTCGAGGATTTTAATTTTGGGCGGCCCTATGATTGACTGGTTAGCGCATGGCATCACAGTGGAGAGGTGCAGAGTTCGATTCTGGCATGATTGATTTATTGGAAAGGCCCATCACAGTCATTCTCATGCTTCTATGTAGAATTATCAACAGGCCAGTGTTTCTCTCTGTTGTCACGGTAAAAATAGTAATGTATTAAAAAGTTAAAAAGATAATACTCGGCCACAAAAAGGAAAAAAAATATATTATCTGCCGTCATCAGCGGATCAGTCTTGCTCATCCATCTTAACTGCTTTTATAGGTTATTTGGTCATATGCAGTCAGTGCAGTCTAAGCATTCTTGTAGAGCTAGCTTTGCTTCATCTGTCCATTTTTTCACAGTTTTAACAACCGGTTTAACACATTTGAGTTTCTGTCTGTATGTAGGTATTAAGTGGATTAAATTGTGGTCAGAAAGACCCAATGCTGCACGGGCGACTGATCGGTATGCATTTTTGATTGTTGAATAGCTGTGGTCTAGAATGTTGCCTTCTCTGGTGAAACAGTCGATGTGCTGCTTATATCTGGGAATTTCACGGTTAAGGTGTGCTCTATTAAAATCGCCCAAAATGATCAGGGGTGACTCTGGGTATTTTAGTTCGAGTTTGTTTACTTGTTCGGCTAGCGTTTTGTATCGCCGTGTTAGCGTTAGCTTGTGGCGCAATGTAAACACTGACTAGTAAAAAGGAGGTGAACTCACGTGGCGAGTAGAATGGCTTGCAGTTTAAAGACAGCGACTTCAGGTCCGGGCTGCAGTGTGCGTCGAGCTTCGTGACATCAGTGCACCATTCTTCGTTGATATAGAAGCAAATCCCACCACCTTTCGATTTCCCTGATAGCTCCGTGTCGCGGTCGGCTCGGAGAAGGCGGAAGCCGGTAGATGTAGCGCGGAATCCGGGTGGCGGTCACTGAGCCAGGTTTCAGTGAAGCAGAGCGCAGCAGAACGTGCAAAGGTTTTGTTGGTCTTTGTGAGAAGAAGTTCATCCATCTTAGTTGGCAGAGATCGTAGATTAGCAAGATGGATCGATGGGATGGTGAAAAAAGGCCGAGCGTAGCCTCCCCAATGCGCAGCAACTTTTCCCTCGTGTAAGTAAGCCGCTCAGGGTCGGCAAAAATAAACGAAAATGACAAAAACAGGGATAATACTAGGGAGCGTGTGACTGAGGCTGCCATACCTGTCGGCGCCTGATGGCGTTTATTATCCGTTGTATTCTTTGCGTTCACTAACAGATGTAATGCAGAGGACCGCAGCAGCGCGACTTTGTGTGTATAAACACGGACACCCTGATTAGGAAAGGACAGTTTCCTACTCAGGAAACTGAGGTCTTTTGGGGTTCAGGGGTCACTCCTTAAGATGTTCTATCCACTCGGTGGTGGCCTCGGCCATCCATTATGGCATTGTCTGCTGGTCAGGCAGCATCTCAGCCCGGGACAGAAAGAGACTGGAGCGACTGGTCAGGAAGGCCAGTTCTGTCCTGGGTTGCTCCCTTGACACTCTGGAGGAGGTGGGCAACAGAAGGATGCTAACTAAGCTAAAAGCTATGATGGCCAGTCCCTCCCACCCCCTCCAGCCCGCCCTGACAGCACTTGGTAGCTCCATCAGCCAGAGACTGTTACACCCGCGCTGCAAGAAGGAGAGATACCGACGCTGGTTCCTACCGACTGCTGTCAGGCTGATGAATAAAAAATAACAATCATAATAATAATTAAATGATGTGAAGGAAAATTGTAAATAGTACTGCGATTTATCCATTTTGTGTTCATATTGCATTTAATTGAAAGATGTTTGTTGTTTTTTTTCTCTTTCTTCTTTCTACATACATTCTTGCTGGTGGAGGCTGTAAATTTCCGTAGTGTGGGGCGAAAAAAGGATATCTTATCTTATCTTAATGTTTGACTAACCGGAGACCCTGTCTGAGGAGGGCATGTGGCGATAACGATGCGCTGATTGGCTCATTTGAATTTAAGGTGTGCCATACCTTAGCGTCAGCATATACGATGCGCTGATTGGCCCATTTGAATTTAAGGTGTGCCCATACCTAAGCGTCAGCATATACGATACGCTGATTGGCTCATTTGAATTTAAGGTGTGCCCATACTTAACCGTCAGCACGCGTCTCTCCCAATACACACGCATTCAAAATGCCTCGGACGGCGGTCGGAACCGGTCAGCGGCGAAGGGCGCGCATCGGACGATACCCGCCGTCGAACCCGAGCGTCGCGGGGGGCAAAAACGAGACGGCCGAACACCCGCATAGTGCGCAGGATTTTACAGCAGGTAACATAACGCGACGCTCGGGTTCTACGGCGGGTATCGTCCGAGGCGCGCCCTTCGGGTCGCCGCGCGCGGCGGGTCGACGGCCGCGCCATCTTGCAACACACTGTCAGACGAGGGCTCGGAACGCCCCAGTGCGCATGCAAATTAGCCATGTGCGCGAAAGCCGCGCGCGGGTTTCGAAATGTACCACCTTGTCTTGTCGTCCGAAATGAAAAATAAAATAATTTGCCCGCCCGCCGCCCCCTCTCTCTTAAAACTACTCGTCCGAGGCATTTTGAATGCGTGTGCATTGGGATAGACGCGTGCTGACAGCTGACGGTTATGTATGGGAACACCTTAAATTCAAATGAGCCAATCAGCGTATCGTATATGCTGACGCTGTGTGCAGTTCTGGCGTCGCGCATGCGACAGTTTATTTTCCCAATAAACTGCACGCCATTCTACTCGCCACGTGAGTTCACCTCCTTTTTACTAGTCGGTGTTTACATTGCGCCACAAGCTAACGCTAACACGGCGATTCAAAATGGAGGATTGTGTCAGGAAACAGACGCATGCGCAACGCCACAGTGTGCTCACAGCTTCAGCCCAGGAGAGCCGCTCACAGACAATTGGACAAAACGAATCGCGAGAGGTTTCGATTGTGTGCAGTTCTGCTCCCGTCTACCCGGGGTTCTTTGCAGCTGTTTAACAGCATAACACCGCAAGCTAAATGAACGTCACAATGGCGTCCTCAAATAATATTTGCATGCCTCAGACATTGCATTCACTTATAGTGGAAGAACAGCACTGCACAGTCCTGTGCTCCTTGTGTCAGTATTTAAAATGGTTCTTAACTCCTCTTCTGATATATTTTTACGTGATTTCAGAGGGGATTTGAAAAGGGGAATTGTACACATGAAAAGGATATTTTTGTTTTCATGTTTAGTATTATTTTGGTAAAATTAGTGCTTTGTTTTTTGTTAAAGTAAGGGAAAAAAGACAACTACTGTTTAACAAAGTTAAAGTAAAAATGTCTTATTTCCCTAAAAGGGCTATTTGTATTATTAAGCAGGCACAACTTAACAAAATAAGAGTTCCTGTGCCTCAACACAATACCTCTCATTATTTGCTGTGTACTGGCAAAGTGAATAATTGTTATTTTCATGCACCCCATTATTGATTGGTTGTGAGGAGTGTTGATTTGTATAAGCTTGGCTTTACCATACTAAATGGGCATATAGCCCTGCTACCCATGATTCCCGAGCATGGAATTGGACCTTGGTCTTATTAAAAAAAACAAAAGTGGACCTACAGCATTTCTAGTTGAGGACCACTGGCCTAAAGTAACCATTACATCTTGCTGCAACAGCGGATAGAGGTAACCTTAAAAATAAAAAAAATAAAAAACGTGAGTAACTTTTTAATGCCTTTGAAAATTATACATTTTTTAAAAAGTATTTACAGTATGTGAACTGAATAAAAAAGTTACTCATTAAGGTGAAAGTAAAATTATATATAATATGTTGTGGTCACTTAACAGTCCTGAGGCCGGTTGTTAGAATCCGAGCTTGGGCCTCCAGAAGTTTGCATGCACTCTCCATGTTTGTTGGGATTTTATGCCTGTACTCTGGCTTCCTCCTGCATTCCAAAACCACACTTTTTGGGTTAATTGAAAACTAAGAACAAATCCTTAGGTGTGAATTGATGTTTGTCGATAAGTGCCCTGCAATAGAGAGTTGACCAGTCCAGGGTTTATCATGCCTATCATCGGGATTGAGCTGGGATAGGATCCGGGTCACCTGTGACTCTCATGAGCAATATAGAAAATAGATGAACGAATGTTACAGTTGTTTCCTTCAATTTACACACCTTAGGCAAGTTATAAAATCATTTCCAGAACGTTTAAAAAAAAAAAGTTTTTACGGTGTTTTAACACATTTTTTAAATGATCAAACACGGTTAAAATGTATCATACAGTATATTAAGATAGAAATATCAACAAATAAAAATATTTGTACTCATAACGACTCGCGACGGCGATGATGAAGCAGCCATAACACAGTACAGTCCTGTTACAAGCCTGAAATAAAGGTGTTTTCTTGGTAAAAAAAAGTATGACCAACCTGGTGTTGAAATTGACCATTGAAAATGTCATGTATACATGAGCATATAGTACGTCTGCATATAAACATAGTCTCCGTGCTTTTGCATCAGTGACTTTTTTGTTGTTTGTATTTCTCACAAACATCTTTTTGGGCAGGTGTTGGCTGCTTGTGTTTTTTTTTTCTGTTGCAAACCCGGGTGGCTCCGCCATTGTTGTTTTGGAACTGCAGTGTGGAGGTGACTGATCGAGCGTGTGAGTGTGGGTGCTTTGTATGTGGTGAGTATAGTTTCTTTGGATTTTCCCCAGTGAGTGGTTGTTAAGGCTTTAAGTATTTTGTTTGATTGCTTGGCGCGGGTTAGAGTGTGTTGTGTGTGTTTTGAGAAGGTGAGTTTGGGGTCCCATGTTAATCCCAGTATTTTGGGTTCGCGGACTGTGGGTAGGGTGGTGTTATCTATTTGTAAAGTGAGCCTGTTGCTGTATTCTGCCGGATCCGGTGTGAACAGAGTGGTGGTGGTTTTGTCTGCGTTGAGTGTGAGTTGGTTCTGTTTTGTCCAGTTGTATATGTCGTGGAGATATTTTTGTACTTGTTGTTGTGCCTGTTGTGGTTTGACATGTGTGGATAGAATGGTGATGTCGTCTGCATATGTAACTGTGTGTACATTTGGAGGTGGTTGTGGTAAGTCTGCCATGTATATGTTGAATAGTGTTGGTGAAAGTACTCCCCCCTGTGGTACCCCCGTTTTCGTGTTTCTATGTTCTGATGTTTCCCCCCGGTATTGAGTGTATTGTCTGCGTCCCCTTATGTAGTTGAAGATGTATTTGATGATGATGTTTGGGGTGTTAGTGTTGTTGAGTTTGTTTGTGAGTGTGTGTAGGTTTACCGTGTCAAAGGCTTTGGACATGTCTAGGGCTATGGCAACTGTTCGTTGTGGTGGTTTTTGTTGATTGAAACCTGTGGCTATGATGTTGTGTATGTGGTGTAGTGCTGTGGTTGTGGAGTGTTGTTTTCGGAAGCCGTGTTGGTGAGAGGGTAGTTGAGTGTTGTTGGTAATGAAGGGTAGTATTACCTTTTCCATTGTTTTGGCTATTGGGCTGTGTAGTGCTATTGGTCTGTAAGATGGGCCGAGTGGGTGGTTTTTGTTGGGTTTTGGTATTGGGATTATTTTTGCAGTCTTCCATATTGCGGGGATGGTGTTGGTGTTGAGTGATGTGTTGTAAGTGTGTGTGAGTAGTGTTATTGCTTTGGGGCCTAGGTGTTTCAGATGTCTGATGTTTATGTTGTCTGGGCCTGTGGAGTTGTTGCTTTTGGAGCGTTGTAGTGCTTGTTTGACTTGTTGTTCTGTGATGGTTATGGGCGTGGTGTTGAGTTTTCGTATTTTGCGTTGTAGTTGTCTGTATGTTCTGTTGGTTTTGTGTTGTATTATGTTGGTGAATTGTTTGTTGAATGCTCGTGCTTTCTGTTTGTTGGATATTGCCGTGTGTTGTCCGAACTGTATTGTGGTGTTTTCTGGTGCTTTTTGTTCTTTGTTTGATAGTCTTGTTACTGTGTTGTTTGTGTCTGTGGTTCCATGCATCCGTTAAGTGTTCTTTCCATAGCTCTTGTTTGTGTTTTTGGATTTGTGTGTCTATTTCTTTGTTTAGGTCTGTGATGCGTGGGTCTTGGTGGTTTTGTTGTCTGATGTCGTTTCTTTGGCTGATGAGTGTTCTGATGTGTTGTGGGAGAAGTGATTTGCTTTTTATTTTTCCGTGGGGTATGTGGTGTTTGTCTGCTGTAAGTATGAGGTTTGTGAGCATGGTGTTGGCTGTGTGGATGTTGTCAGGTATGGTTAAGTTCTCCAGTGCTGATTCTATTTCAGAGGTGTATGCTTCCCAGTCTGCTTTCCTGTAATTTGTGTAAGTTTGAAGGTGTTGTTGTAGGCGGAAAGGAGCACGCGTGTTGTGTGTGATTTTGATAGGAAGGTGGTCTGAACTGAGTGCGTGTATTGTGGTCCATGTTGTTCTGTTTGTGATGCTGTTGCTGGCTGTTGTGATGTCCGGTGATGTTGGTTGTTGGTTGATGTTTGTAGGTTTTCTGGTGGGTGTGTTTGCGTTTAGAGTGATTTGTTGGGAGTTTTGTAGTATGTCTGCAATGTGGGTGCCTCTGTGGTCGTCGTAGGGAGAGTGCCATTGTGTTGAGTGAGCGTTGATGTCTGCGGTTAGAATGGTGTTGTTCAGCGAGTTTATGTATTGGAAGGTGTTGGTGATGTCTGTGTCTTCTGTGGCGTGGTCTGGTCGGGTGGTATCTCTGGGGGGTATATACATGTTGCATATGTGTAGTCTTTTGTGGTTGGTTATGTGAATCTTTACGGTTTGAATTTCTGTAGTGTTGGTGTTAATGTTGTTGGGGATGTTCATGGGAGTGAATGTGACTGATTTGTGAATGTATGTGAGCAGTCCTCCTCCTCCCTTGTGTTCTCTGTCTTTCCTAATGCTGGTGTAGTTGGTGAGACGAGGTGTGTTGTGTTGTTTTTCTAGTTTGGTTTCTTGTATGGTGATGATGTCTGCGTGCTGTTGTGAGGCGAGTTCTTCTAGTTCTGTTTTCTTGTTTTGGATGCCGTTGATGTTTATTTGTAGTATGGTCAGTGTGTGTTTGTTGTTTTTGTTGGTGGGTGTTGTTCTTTGTGGGTTGTTCGGGGGTTGTGGTGTTGGGGTGTTTGTTGTTTGCGTGTGTGTTCTGCATGTCCACGTGTTTGTGTATTGGCGGGTGGTGATGCCGGAGCAATGTCTGTGTATCCAGTGTGGGTGTGTTGAGTTGCATCTGAGTGAGGTTTGTCTGCGTGTGATGATTCTATTGCAGCTATTGCAGGTCCAGGTTTGGGGGGGTGGTCTTGTGTTTGTTGTATCTCTGTTGGAGTTGTCTGTCCGTGTTGCCTTTGAGGGTAGTGTTGGTGAGGCGAGTGTGTTGTTTTGGTCTGTTTGTGCTCTGCTGCCTGTTGGTGTCCTACGAGGTGTTGTTGTTCGTGGTGGTGTTTTGGGATGTAGTCTGCATTTCCATGTTATGTTGTATTGTCTAGTGTTTATGTTTGTGCAATGTTTGTGCAATGTTTGTGTACCCAGTGTGGTGTGTGGTGGTTGCATCTGAAGGATGTCTGTCTTCTTGTAATCTGTTGTGTGCAAATGTCGCATGTCCAGGTAGTTTGTTGTGTGTGTGTTTGTTGCGTGCGTGAGAGTGTCTGTGTGGGCCCCGGATTTGTCTCTATGTCCCCCGCCTGGAGCAAAAGGTCCGCCCGCCACCCTGCCAGGTCCAGGGGGCGGTTAGCCGAAAAAAAAAAAAACGGCCGTAAGGGCACCCCGTTCGGGGTGCAGGGATTGGTTCCTTGATTTGTCCCCCCGTTCGGGGGGAACCCTCCAACTGCGAGTAAGCCAAGGCGTTTGGAGGTACAGCAGGTTGACAGCAGTGTGATCGAGCAGATTATATAGAGTAGAATTTGAATGGGGCTTCACTGATTTATTTCATACAATTCATATCTAAAACACAGTTGAAAAATATTTGATTGTTAAAATATTTAAATACAAGAACTATATCAAGAAATTAACAAAACATAGTTTTTTTAGTTAGGAGAAAAGTCTAAAAACATATCACAAATGACAAACGTTGTGCCTCTCCTCCTCCTGTTCTTCAATGAAGCTGATCACCCTGCAGCTCCCGTTAGAAACATCGTGCTGCTGAAGGTGTGCCGGCAGAATGGTTGTGATACAGGAGGTGCTGTGGACTCTCCCAGAAACGAGGACCTAGTTTAGTTGTAGATCCAGTAAAACATAGTGCAAATGTGACATTATTTATAATGCACAGTTACAGTCTTGTGAATATTAAAAAATGTACTTCATGTAATGCAGGAAGCGAATATTTCAAACGAACTAAGGCAGCAAACAGTAAGAGCAAAATCGTGTTCCAAACATTAACTCTTTTTTTAAATGTCAATTAGCTTGTGAGTAATAAGACAAAATGTGACTGTCAGACAGAGAACTGTCAGAGCAAACGGCAGATTTTAGAAAGTCCTGCCGAAATAAATCTGCACCCGACTGCGACTGTCAGCGTTGAACTGCCGCCATTGCTGTCAAAGTCAGACACATCTCCAAAATTGTTGGAGCAAATTTTTAAGCAGGCTTCATCTTGATAAATTGACCACGTATTTGACATTTACACCATAACGTTACCGCCTAAAATAATCGTAAAACAAAATTTTGTGTAACAACAAGAGTAATATGTACCCCAAAAGCTTTCAAAGCGTCTGAAAGTTTTCTCCTCCGTTTTTGTTGGGGCTTGGCTCGAAATGCATCATGATTGGCCGCCCGAAGTCCACGTGTCTGTCGGACGTGCTCTCATTGGTCTACAATACCATCACGGATGAATAAATACTCAAAGGGCTTGCCAGGCAAGCCCTTTGAACCCTTTAAATACTCAATGGGCTTGCCTGGCAAGCCCTTTGAGTATTTATTCCATATTGCCCACTAGTTCACTCGTAAGGTCATTTTGACGCTTACTAGTGAACATGTAAGGCCATAAATGTGCCCACTAGTTCACTAGTAAGATCATTTTGAGGCTTACTAGTTGACATGTAAGCCACAAAACGCCCGCTAGTTCACTAGTAAGATAATTTTGAGGCTTCTAATGAACATGTAAGCCACAGAACGCCCACTAGTTCACTAGTAAGATCATTTTGACGCTTACTAGTGAACATGTAAGCCACAAAACGCTCACTAGTTCACTAGTAAGGTCATTTTGACGCTTACTAGTGAACATGTAAGCCACAAAACGCTCACTGGTTCACTAGTAAGGTAATTTTGACGCTTACTAGTGAACATGTAAGCCACAAAACGCCCACTAGTTCCCTAGTAAGATCATTTTGACGCTTATTTATGAACATGTCAGCCACAAAACGCTCACTCGTTCACTAGTAAGATCATTTTGACGCTTACTAGTGAACATGTAAGCCACAAAACGCCCACTAGTTCACTAGTAAGGTCATTTTGACGCTTACTAGTGAACATGTAAGCCACAAAACGCCCACTAGTTCACTAGTAAGATCATTTTGACGCTTACTAGTGAACATGTAAGGCCATAAATGTGCCCACTAGTTCACTAGTAAGTTCATTTTGAGGCTTACTAGTTGACATGTAAGCCACACATCGCCTACTAGTTCACTAGTAAGATCATTTTGAGGCTTACTAGTGAACATGTAAGCCACAAAACGCCCAATAGTTCACTAGTAAGATAATTTTGACGCTTACTAGTGAACATGTAAGCCACAAAACGCTCACTAGTTTACTAGTAAGGTCATTTTGACGCTTACTAGTGAACATGTAAGCCGCAAAACGCCCAGTAGTTCACTAGTAAGATCATTTTGACGCTTACTAGTGAACATGTAAGGCCATAAATGTGCCCACTAGTTCACTAGTAAGTTCATTTTGAGGCTTACTAGTTGACATGTAAGCCACACATCGCCTACTAGTTCACTAGTAAGATCATTTTGAGGCTTACTAGTGAACATGTAAGCCACAAAACGCCCAATAGTTCACTAGTAAGATCATTTTGACGCTTACTAGTGAACATGTAAGCCACAAAACGCTCACTAGTTTACTAGTAAGGTCATTTTGACGCTTACTAGTGAACATGTAAGCCACAAAACGCTCACTAGTTCACTAGTAAGGTCATTTTGACGCTTACGAGTGAACATGTAAGCCGCAAAACGCCCACTAGTTCACTAATAAGATTATTTTGACGCTTACTACTGAACATTTAAGGCCATAAATGTGCCCACTAGTTCACTGGTAAGATGATTTTGACGCTTACTAGTGAACATGTAAGGCCATAAATGTGCCCACTTGTAGTGCTAGTGACATTACACTGTACTTGCATTAAATGCAAATAAGGATGATTACGAAAACATGTAACGGTATCCTATTGGCTGTACGTTTCAAAATGGTGTCATCCCACCAGTCAGGGCTCATGATTTTGGAAATTCTGTGCCCACTTAGTTTTTTAAAACAACAATGGCGGACAGTGTCCTGAGACGTATTCGGCGAAGGTGCAGGGCAATAGAGAGTGCCTGTCATCAAGGGTCTGCCGGTGAAAGTGAAGCACGCGCGATAAACATTTCAATTGCTAATTTAAGAAGAGTTAGTGACCAGTTTAGCGCTGATACTATTCAAAGTTTGATTCAAAGTCCAATAGATCTCCGATCTGTCATCATTGCGGGACCCACTCCTAATGGTGGACGTGTTTGTTCCCATGTGGCACATCGTTTGCACACAGGTAAAATGGCTACCATTTTTTGTCATTGGTTTTTCGTATGTATTTTTATTCGAACTACACACGGGTTTTACTGACGACTTGCTGTGACTTACCTTCTATCACCCTGTCAAACGTCGTTTTATACCAGTGGTTTTCCTGCAAATCAGTAGACTATTAAGTAACGCGATGGCTGTACACTTTTAAGCAATAACTAGTGATCTTTTAGTTATTCAATTATAAGTTTCAATTATTTTTTTCTTGAGTAAAATGGTTAGAGAAAATAGCTGCTCGTGGTTTTGAAGCTGCATATACTTTTATGTACATCTGTGTCTATATGCCTGTACTGTATACAGTATATAAAAAAACACGTAGTGATTCGTTTGCTTGAATTCCTTAATCCTTTTATTTCCATACTTTAGGTAGACGAGGAAGACCAGCACTTGACATTACAAGTGATCAAATTGAACTGCTCCCCACTCAGGGCTTTACAGTGAGAGCCATCACTGAGATGTTGTGTTGTTCCTCTTCATACCTGCATAAAAAAATGAAGTTTTTTCAGATTTCAGCCAGAAATAGATTTACTCCCATTCATGATGTTGACCTGGAAGAGCATGTCAGAAGATTGCACAGCCAATTTCCCAGATCAGGCTCGGAAGCAAGTGTTCTGCTACATACTCTTGTCCCTTCATGTATATATCATTATATTCATTGTGAAAGTGTACTTTCTTTATTGTGTTGTTTTATGAACCTGTTGCAGATGATGAGGGCATACCTGCGTGCTGATGGTATTGTAGTACAAAGAAAAAGAGTTCGAGAAATCCTCAACCGTATTGAGCCAGCTGCTGCAGCCCAGAGATGGAGCCAGACTGTGGCTAGAAGAACATACTATGTGCCATTCCCCAATAGTTTATGGCACATAGATGGGCATATGCGTCTCATTCGGTAATAAGGGATCATCTTATATTTGTACTCGTGGGAGCATTAGAAAGCCATATTGTATGGACAGCACAGATTAAATTGAATTTTATCATTTGTATATCCAAGTTACACAAACTCCAAATTGCCTCCATGTAGTCTTAAGTGCACAGCAATACCTTCTCTACCGAGATGATATTTCAAACAAGATATGAAACTTGATTGTTTTCTTGTATTTAATCATTATTCTTTTCATGTTTGTTTTACAGGTGGGTGTTTGTGACACATGCCGGCATTGATGGGAATTCCAGGCTAATAACGTACCTTCAACTGGAGCACAGACAACACAGCTTTGACAGTGTTGAAATATTTTGTCCAAGCCACCTGCCTGTATGGGTTACCCTCCAGAGTAAGATCCGACCATGGTGGTGAAAACACTGGTTGCTCTTTTAATGAACCTACTGCAGGGACAAGACACCAAAATTATTTCTAGCTCCAGCCAACACCCCCTCACAATTTACTCACACCTCCCATGGCCTGATTATCCACCAACAGGGGCCCTTTTTGGATTATCATTTTGGCATAGGAACTTTCCTTTCCTATCCTAACCGAGTGAGATGAGCCGGTAGCACCTGGAGCAAAGATCGTCTAAATTTTAATAATGCTTAGGAAAGGTTCTGACCATCCTTTACGAAAGGAAAGGAGATATATTATGCAGCAGGAATATTTAAAGGGGAAGTCTTTTTTTATGTTGTTGTTGTTGTTGTTGTCGACCCCACCCGTGCCCCGACATTGGGGGACCGGGCCCTCACTCCGTCTCCCGGATTCCCAGACCCCCCTCCTCCGCCCAGCGGGCGAGCAGGGCCGCCACTCCGCTTGGGTTTCGCCAGAGGTCCTCCGGAGTCAGTGTGGTGGGTATGTTTGTGCAGGTGAACAGGTGTTGTGTGTCGTGCACTTGCGTGCCGCATAGCGCACAGAGTGGTGTTGGGTGTGTGTCCGGTGTAATGTTGTGTAGGTAGGAGTGGAGGGCTGGTGATTTGTTGGTTCGGAGTTGTGCTAGGAGTTGTCTGGTTCTGTGTGGTAGGTCTTGCTCTGATGGGTCTATTTCTGGTGCTGGTGCATGTATTACTTTGTTGTGTTGTCTGGTGTCCAAGTGTGTTTGTACAAAGTGGGTGTGTATGTCTTTCATGTTCTGTTTTATGGTGTCGTTGTTGGTGTCCTGTGGTGCTGTGTCTTTGTTGTGTGTGTAGTTGTTGTTGTGGAAGATTGTTTGTTTCTTTTGTCTGGGTGGTGGTGGTTGTTGAGTGAGTGGGTGTAGTGGGTGGGTTGGGTGTTGGGCTTTTTGTCTGATTTGCGATGCGTGTAGTTTTAGATGGGTGTTCAGTGGGAGAGTTTTTGTTTCCTCATGCAAGTGTTGTATGTTTGTGTCTTGTGTGCATCCTGTTGCTATTCTGAGTGCTGTGTTCTGTGTGGTCTGGAGTTTTGTCTTGTTTGTGTCCGATAATGTTGGTGACCATATAGTGTTTGCGTATTCGAGGCGTGTGAGTGTGGTTGCTTTGTATGTGGTGAGTATAGTTTCTTTGGATTTTCCCCAGTGAGTGGTTGTTAAGGCTTTAAGTATTTTGTTTGATTGCTTGGCGCGGGTTAGAGTGTGTTGTGTGTGTTTTGAGAAGGTGAGTTTGGGGTCCCATGTTAATCCCAGTATTTTGCGTTCGCGGACTGTGGGTAGGGTGGTGTTATCTATTTGTAAAGTGAGTCTGTTGCTGTATATTGCCGGATCCGGTGTGAACAGAGTGGTGGTGGTTTTGTCTGCGTTGAGTGTGAGTTGGTTCTGTTTTGTCCAGTTGTATATGTCGTGGAGATATTTTTGTACTTGTTGTTGTGCCTGTTGTGGTTTGACATGTGTGGATAGAATGGTGATGTCGTCTGCATATGTAACTGTGTGTACATTTGGAGGTGGTTGTGGTAAGTCTGCCATGTATATGTTGAATAGTGTTGGTGAAAGTACTCCCCCCTGTGGTACCCCCGTTTTCGTGTTTCTGTGTTCTGATGTTTCCCCCTGGTATTGAGTGTATTGTCTGCGTCCCCTTATGTAGTTGAAGATGTATTTGATGATGATGTTTGGGGTGTTAGTGTTGTTGAGTTTGTTTGTGAGTGTTTGTAGGTTTACCGTGTCAAAGGCTTTGGACATGTCTAGGGCTATGGCAACTGTTCGTTGTGGTGGTTTTTGTTGATTGAAACCTGTGGCTATGATGTTGTGTATGTGGTGTAGTGCTGTGGTTGTGGAGTGTTGTTTTCGGAAGCCGTGTTGGTGAGAGGGTAGTTGAGTGTTGTTGGTAATGAAGGGTAGTATTACCTTTTCCATTGTTTTGGCTATTGGGCTGAGTAGTGCTATTGGTCTGTAGGATGGGCCGAGTGCGTGGTTTTTGTTGGGTTTTGGTATTGGGATTATTTTTGCAGTCTTCCATATTGCGGGGATGGTGTTGGTGTTGAGTGATGTGTTGTAAGTGTGTGTGAGTAGTGTTATTGCTTTGGGGCCTAGGTGTTTCAGATGTCTGATGTTTATGTTGTCTGGGCCTGTGGAGTTGTTGCTTTTGGAGCGTTGTAGTGCTTGTTTGACTTGTTGTTCTGTGATGGTTATGGGCGTGGTGTTGAGTTTTCGTATTTTGCGTTGTAGTTGTCTGTATGTTCTGTTGGTTTTGTGTTGTATTATGTTGGTGAATTGTTTGTTGAATGCTCGTGCTTTCTGTTTGTTGGATATTGCCGTGTGTTGTCCGAACTGTATTGTGGTGTTTTCTGGTGCTTTTTGTTCTTTGTTTGATAGTCTTGTTACTGTGTTCCAGAGTATGTGTTGTTTGTGTCTGTGGTTCCATGCATCCGTTAAGTGTTCTTTCCATAGCTCTTGTTTGTGTTTTTGGATTTGTGTGTCTATTTCTTTGTTTAGGTCTGTGATGCGTGGGTCTTGGTGGTTTTGTTGTCTGATGTCGTTTCTTTGGCTGATGAGTTTTCTGATGTGTTGTGGTAGGAGAAGTGATTTGCTTTTTATTTTTCCGTGGGGTATGTGGTGTTTGTCTGCTGTAAGTATGAGGTTTGTGAGCATGGTGTTGGCTGTGTGGATGTTGTCAGGTATGGTTATGTTCTCCAGTGCTGATTCTATTTCAGAGGTGTATCCTTCCCAGTCTGCTTTCCTGTAATTTGTGTAAGTTTGAAGGTGTTGTTGTAGGCGGAAAGGAGCACGCGTGTTGTGTGTGATTTTGATAGGAAGGTGGTCTGAACTGAGTGCGTGTATTGTGGTCCATGTTGTTCTGTTTGTGATGCTGTTGCTGGCTGTTGTGATGTCCGGTGATGTTGGTTGTTGGTTGATGTTTGTAGGTTTTCTGGTGGGTGTGTTTGCGTTTAGAGTGATTTGTTGGGAGTTTTGTAGTATGTCTGCAATGTGGGTGCCTCTGTGGTCGTCGTAGGGAGAGTGCCATTGTGTTGAGTGAGCGTTGATGTCTGCGGTTAGAATGGTGTTGTTCAGCGAGTTTATGTATTGGAAGGTGTTGGTGATGTCTGTGTCTTCTGTGGCGTGGTCTGGTCGGGTGGTATCTCTGGGGGGTATATACATGTTGCATATGTGTAGTCTTTTGTGGTTGGTTATGTGAATCTTTACGGTTTGAATTTCTGTAGTGTTGGTGTTAATGTTGTTGGGGATGTTCATGGGAGTGAATGTGTATCTACTGTATATCTATAAAAAAAATCCTCGTCTCACCCCTCAGGTGGTGTCCATCCCTCATTCAGCTGGGGTCCTCTACCAGAGGCCAGGAAGCTTGAGGGTTCTGCGCAGTATCCTTGCCGTTCCCAGCACTGCACATTTCTGGACTGAGATGTCCGATGTTGTTCCCGGGATCTGTTGCAACCACTCATCATCTAGTTTGGGGGTCACTGCCCCGAGTGCTCCGACCACCACAGGCACGACTGTCCCCTTTACCTTCCAGGCTCTCTCCAGCTCCTCTCTGAGCCCTTGAGATTTCTCGAGTTTCTCGTGTTCCTTCTTTCTGATGTTTCCAGCACTTGGGACCGCTACATCCACTACAACGGCTTTCCTCTGCCCTTTATCTATCATCAGGATATCTGGTTGGTTCGCCATTACCATCTTGTCAGTCTGGATCTGGAAGTCCCATAGGATCTTCGCTCTGTCATTCTCCACCACCTTCGGAGGTGTTTCCCATTTTGACCTTGGGGTTTCCAGTCCGTACTCCGCACAGATGTTTCGGTAGACTATGCCAGCCACCTGGTTATGGCGTTCCATATAGGCTTTCCCTGCCAGCACCTTACACCCTGCAGTTATGTGTTAGATCGTCTCAGGTGCCTCTTTGCACAACCTACACCTTGGGTCTTGTCTGGTGTGGTATATCTGGGCCTCAATGGCTCTAGTGCTCAGGGCCTGCTCCTGAGCAGCCAGGATGAGTGCCTCTGTACTGTCCTTCAGGCCAGCCCTCTCTAGCCACTGATGGGAATTCTTGAGATCGGCCACTTCAGTTATGGTCCGGTGGTACATCCCGTGTAGGGGCTTGTCCTCCGATGATGGTCCCTCTTCCAGCGCCTCATCCTCTGTTGCCCATTGTCTGAGACATTCTCTGAGTACGTCATCCGTTGGAGCCTTCTCCTTGATGTATTCATGGAGCTTGGATGTTTCATCCTGGACAGTGACTCTCACACTCACTAGTCCCCAGCCGCTTTCCTTGTTGCCAGTTCAAGGTTGCCATTGGCTTGTGGTACACCGAGGTACTTGTAGCTGTCCTCAATGTCTGCTATTGTTCCTTCGGGGAGTGAGACCCCTTCAGTCCGGACTACCGTTCCTCTCTTGGTCACCATCCGACTATCACATCCCGATGTCGCTGCTGTAGATCCTGGTTGTGTGGATCAGGGAGTCTATGTCCCTTTCACTCTTAGCATACAGCTTTATGTCATCCATGTAGAGGAGGTGACTGATCGTAGCTTCATTTCTGAGGCTGTATCCATAGCCTGTCTTGGTGATTACTTGGCTTAGGGAGTTCAGTCCTATGCAGAACAGCAATGGGGAGAGTGCATCACCTTGGTATATGCCACATTTGATGGACACTTGGGTAAGTGGCTTGCCATTGGCTTCAAGTGTGGTTTTCCACATCCTCATCAAGTTCGCAACGAAGGCTCTTAGGGTCCTGTTCACCTTATACACATCCAAGCATTCAGTGATCCATGTATGTGGCATCGAGTCATAGGCTTTCTTTTAATCAATCCAGGCTGTGCACAGGTTGGTACATCGGGACCTGCAGTCTTGTGCGACTGTTCTGTCAACCAGGAGCTGATGTTTGGCTCCCCTGGTATCTCTACCAATGCCCTTCCGTGCTTCGCTCATGTATTGATCCATGTGTGCACTTATCTTAGCCGCAACATGAGCTTCCAAAATTGTGGAGGGACAGGTTATTGGCCGATAGTTGGATGCGACTGCACCCTTTGAGGGATCTTTCATGATAAGGATCGTTCGCCCTTCGGTTAGCCATCCTGGGTGAGTCCCATCCCTAGGCAGCTGGTTCATTTGTGCTGCTGGGCGCTCATGGAGTGCTGTGAGTCTCTTTAGCCAGTAAGTGTGGACCATGTCCGGGCCTGGTGCTGTCCAGTTCTTCATATTTGAGACTATTTCCTTTATGTCTGCCACTGTTATGGTAATTGGGTTCTGTTCAGGGAGGTGTCTGTGCTCCTCTCTTTGGGTGACCAGCCATTGTGCACTGCTGTTATGTGCAACCTCCTTCTCCCATCTGCCTCTCCAGTACCTTTCAGTTTCCAGTCTTGGTGGATCAGCTCTGTTGTTAGGACCCTGCCACTGAGCGTACACTTTCGCAGGTTGTGTTGCAAACAGCCTGTTTATTCGTCTGGCCTCATTCTCTTTCGTGTACCGCTTTAGGCGGCTGGACAAGGCTTGGAGCCTTTGTTTCGAGTGCTTCATATATGGTCATCTGGATGTACCTCTCAGGATCGGCCTTTTCATCACACCTCTCTGGACCTCAGTCAATTGACTCACATCTTTCCGAGCCGCCTTGATCTTAGCCTCGAACCGTCTTTTCCATGGTCGGTAATGTATCTCATGGCTTCCATGGTTGCTCTTATAGCCAAGCATCTCAAGGATCACTGATGCTGAAGCGTATATCAGTTCATTTCCGTGATCGTTACGGTAAGGATCGCCCTCAGTGCTGAATTCACACTTTCCAAGAGACTTTCAGGTGGTACTTCACATAGCCGTTGTAATCGGATTCTAGGTTTCCCAGCTTTCATTCTTGCCATGATCTTAGCTTTCAGGTCAGTTGCTGCCTCGCTCAGCATTTCATTCATTGGGGCTGGCCTCCCAATCTCATCATCTGCATTCACTCTGGTATGAACTCCTCCTCTGATCTGGCAGCCTGGGGCCCCTCACCATGGAACCTGCGTTGTACCTCATCAATCTCAAGTTGTGACAGCAGTTGCCGTTTGTGGATGTTGGAACACTGAGTTACGAGTTGTTTCGTGGCCACCCGTGACTGTGGGTTTCGAAGTAACCATTTAGCCCACATTCTCTCCATGTAACCTCTCTGACTAGGCTTGCTTGAGTAGTAGCATTCCAACAGAGCCATGTTATTGCATCTTGCCCATCTCTGCTCCATTTTTCATCAAGGTGCTCTGGTTCCCCAGCACCTGACGCAGACCTTGTTTGGCCGGGCGACGTCTGAGCTGGCATGTCATTCATTTTATTGTCTCTCATCATTGTATGAGGTACGCATTAGCGTGAAGGCTCTTGCCCAAGGACCCACACTGGATGGTGTTATGTGCTCATTTTTTGCCCCAAGTGGGGAGCGGAGGGACGGGCGCTGGGGGGGGACCATCGTGGTGGGGCGGGCCCCTACGCGGGATGTGCCACCGGACCGTGGCTGAGGTGGCTGATCTCAAGAAGTCCTATCGGTGGCTGGAGGGGACTGGCCTGGGGGACAGCGCAGGGGCGCTCATCCTGGCTGCTCAGGAGCGGGCCTTGGGCGCCGGAGCCGTCGAGGCCCGGATGTGCCGCGCCGGACAGGACCCGGGGTGTGGGTTGTGCGGGGAGGCGCCTGGGACGATCCGGCACGTGGCTGCGGGGTGTGGGATGCTGGCAGGGGGGGCCTGCGTGGAGCGCCATGGCCAGGTGGCTGGCGTGGTCTGCCGAGGCATCTGTGCGGAGTGTGGACTGGGGGCCCCGGGGTCGGAGTGGGGGGCACCTCCGAGGGTGGTGGAGGGTGGCGGAGCGGGGATCCTGTGGGACTTCCGGATCCAGACTGGCGTGATGGTGGTGGCGAGCCAGCCAGATGTCGTGGTCGTGGATGGGGGGCGGAGGAGGGCCGTTGTGGTGGATGTGGCGGTCCCAGGTGGTGGAGGCATCGGGAGGGGGGAGCATGGGGGGCTCGGGGGGTACCAGGGGCTCGGGGAGGGGCTGGGGAGGGCCTGGGGGCTGGGGGTGGCGGTCGTGCCTGTGGTGGTCGGGGCGCTCGGGGCAGTGACCCCCGGACTGGATGGGTGGTTGCGACAGATCCCGGGACCAGCGTCGGACATCTCGGTCCGGAGGTGTGCGGTGCTGGGAGCGGCGGGGGTACTGCGCGGGGCCCTCGGGCTTCCTGGCCTCTGGTGGAGGACCCGAGCTGAATGAGGGACGGACACCACCCGAGGACACCTCCTATTGGCTCCATGATAAGAGCTCCACCCAGCAAAGAATTAACCCTTTAAAACCTGATTCTGAGCTTTCACAATTATTTACCGCCATTTGCGTAATATCTACAGTATACAGAAGGAATCAAGCAATTTTTACCAATGTATCTGTAGGTGATGTTTATTTATTATGTACACAGAGATAAAGAGTAATGGCACAGCTCTGCAGTATCTTTCCACTTTTATATATGTATGCTATACTAAATAAAATGAATAGGGCACCATATAATGCAACAGTTATGCAACTCCCTAAATAATGATGTGAATTTTCAGTTGTTGCTAAATCAGTTAGGATGTTATAATTTGTGGTGTAGATGCGAATTTAGGAGAGCAGGACAATATATCGCATTGCAATTGGAGCAGCAGCTTGGTTGATGATGTCCCCAAACCGGCTCATCTATTATATTTGTCGTGCAATACAATGAAAATGAGCACAATTGCAAAACATAGGCTTCTTATATTTTAAAATAAAATAATCACATGTTTACCGTTCTGGGGTTTCTACAATCATGAATGGAGGCATTATTTACAGCAGGTTGATGTTGTTGTTGTCGACCCCACCCGTGCCCCGACATTGGGGGACCGGGCCCTCACTCCGTCTCCCGGATCCCCAGACCCCCCTCCGCCGCACAGCGGGCGAGCAGGGCCGCCACTCCGCTTGGGTTTCGCCAGAGGTCCTCCGGAGTCAGTGTGGTGGGTATGTTTGTGCAGGTGAACAGGTGTTGTGTGTCGTGCACTTGCGTGCCGCATAGCGCACAGAGTGGTGTTGGGTGTGTGTCCGGTGTAATGTTGTGTAGGTAGGAGTGGAGGGCTGGTGATTTGTTGGTTCGGAGTTGTGCTAGGAGTTGTCTGGTTCTGTGTGGTAGGTCTTGCTCTGATGGGTCTATTTCTGGTGCTGGTGCATGTATTACTTTGTTGTGTTGTCTGGTGTCCAAGTGTGTTTGTACAAAGTGGGTGTGTATGTCTTTCATGTTCTGTTTTATGGTGTCGTTGTTGGTGTCCTGTGGTGCTGTGTCTTTGTTGTGTGTGTAGTTGTTGTTGTGGAAGATTGTTTGTTTCTTTTGTCTGGGTGGTGGTGGTTGTTGAGTGAGTGGGTGTAGTGGGTGGGTTGGGTGTTGGGCTTTTTGTCTGATTTGCGATGCGTGTAGTTTTAGATGGGTGTTCAGTGGGAGAGTTTTTGTTTCCTCATGCAAGTGTTGTATGTTTGTGTCTTGTGTGCATCCTGTTGCTATTCTGAGTGCGGTGTTCTGTGTGGTCTGGAGTTTTGTCTTGTTTGTGTCCGATAGTGTTGGTGACCATATAGTGTTTGCGTATTCGAGGCGTGTGAGTGTGGTTGCTTTGTATGTGGTGAGTATAGTTTCTTTGGATTTTCCCCAGTGAGTGGTTGTTAAGGCTTTAAGTATTTTGTTTGATTGCTTGGCGCGGGTTAGAGTGTGTTGTGTGTGTTTTGAGAAGGTGAGTTTGGGGTCCCATGTTAATCCCAGTATTTTGCGTTCGCGGACTGTGGGTAGGGTGGTGTTATCTATTTGTAAAGTGAGTCTGTTGCTGTATATTGCCGGATCCGGTGTGAACAGAGTGGTGGTGGTTTTGTCTGCGTTGAGTGTGAGTTGGTTCTGTTTTGTCCAGTTGTATATGTCGTGGAGATATTTTTGTACTTGTTGTTGTGCCTGTTGTGGTTTGACATGTGTGGATAGAATGGTGATGTCGTCTGCATATGTAACTGTGTGTACATTTGGAGGTGGTTGTGGTAAGTCTGCCATGTATATGTTGAATAGTGTTGGTGAAAGTACTCCCCCCTGTGGTACCCCCGTTTTCGTGTTTCTGTGTTCTGATGTTTCCCCCTGGTATTGAGTGTATTGTCTGCGTCCCCTTATGTAGTTGAAGATGTATTTGATGATGATGTTTGGGGTGTTAGTGTTGTTGAGTTTGTTTGTGAGTGTTTGTAGGTTTACCGTGTCAAAGGCTTTGGACATGTCTAGGGCTATGGCAACTGTTCGTTGTGGTGGTTTTTGTTGATTGAAACCTGTGGCTATGATGTTGTGTATGTGGTGTAGTGCTGTGGTTGTGGAGTGTTGTTTTCGGAAGCCGTGTTGGTGAGAGGGTAGTTGAGTGTTGTTGGTAATGAAGGGTAGTATTACCTTTTCCATTGTTTTGGCTATTGGGCTGAGTAGTGCTATTGGTCTGCAGGATGGGCCGAGTGCGTGGTTTTTGTTGGGTTTTGGTATTGGGATTATTTTTGCAGTCTTCCATATTGCGGGGATGGTGTTGGTGTTGAGTGATGTGTTGTAAGTGTGTGTGAGTAGTGTTATTGCTTTGGGGCCTAGGTGTTTCAGATGTCTGATGTTTATGTTGTCTGGGCCTGTGGAGTTGTTGCTTTTGGAGCGTTGTAGTGCTTGTTTGACTTGTTGTTCTGTGATGGTTATGGGCGTGGTGTTGAGTTTTCGTATTTTGCGTTGTAGTTGTCTGTATGTTCTGTTGGTTTTGTGTTGTATTATGTTGGTGAATTGTTTGTTGAATGCTCGTGCTTTCTGTTTGTTGGATATTGCCGTGTGTTGTCCAAACTGTATTGTGGTGTTTTCTGGTGCTTTTTGTTCTTTGTTAGATAGTCTTGTTACTGTGTTCCAGAGTATGTATTGTTTGTGTCTGTGGTTCCATGCATCCGTTAAGTGTTCTTTCCATAGCTCTTGTTTGTGTTTTTGGATTTGTTTGTCTATTTCTTTGTTTAGGTCTGTGATGCGTGGGTCTTGGTGGTTTTGTTGTCTGATGTCGTTTCTTTGGCTGATGAGTGTTCTGATGTGTTGTGGTAGGAGAAGTGATTTGCTTTTTATTTTTCCGTGGGGTATGTGGTGTTTGTCTGCTGTAAGTATGAGGTTTGTGAGCATGGTGTTGGCTGTGTGGATGTTGTCAGGTATGGTTAAGTTCTCCAGTGCTGATTCTATTTCAGAGGTGTATCCTTCCCAGTCTGCTTTCCTGTAATTTGTGTAAGTTTGAAGGTGTTGTTGTAGGCGGAAAGGAGCACGCGTGTTGTGTGTGATTTTGATAGGAAGGTGGTCTGAACTGAGTGCGTGTATTGTGGTCCATGTTGTTCTGTTTGTGATGCTGTTGCTGGCTGTTGTGATGTCCGGTGATGTTGGTTGTTGGTTGATGTTTGTAGGTTTTCTGGTAGGTGTGTTTGCGTTTAGAGTGATTTGTTGGGAGTTCTGTAGTATGTCTGCAATGAGGGTGCCTCTGTGGTCGTCGTAGGGAGAGTGCCATTGTGTTGAGTGAGCGTTGATGTCTGCGGTTAGAATGGTGTTGTTCAGCGAGTTTATGTATTGGAAGGTGTTGGTGATGTCTGTGTCTTCTGTGGCGTGGTCTGGTCGGGTGGTATCTCTGGGGGGTATATACATGTTGCATATGTGTAGTCTTTTGTGGTTGGTTATGTGAATCTTTACGGTTTGAATTTCTGTAGTGTTGGTGTTAATGTTGTTGGGGATGTTCATGGGAGTGAATGTGACTGATTTGTGAATGTATGTGAGCAGTCCTCCTCCTCCCTTGTGTTCTCTGTCTTTCCTAATGCTGGTGTAGTTGGTGAGACGAGGTGTGTTGTGTTGTTTTTCTAGTTTGGTTTCTTGTATGGTGATGATGTCTGCGTGCTGTTGTGAGGCGAGTTCTTCTAGTTCTGTTTTCTTGTTTTGGATGCCGTTGATGTTTATTTGTAGTATGGTCAGTGTGTGTTTGTTGTTTTTGTTGGTGGGTGTTGTTCTTTGTGGGTTGTTCGGGGGTTGTGGTGTTGGGGTGTTTGTTGTTTGCGTGTGTGTTCTGCATGTCCACGTGTTTGTGTATTGGCGGGTGGTGATGCCGGAGCAATGTCTGTGTATCCAGTGTGGGTGTGTTGAGTTGCATCTGAGTGAGGTTTGTCTGCGTGTGATGATTCTATTGCAGCTATTGCAGGTCCAGGTTTGGGGGGGTGGTCTTGTGTTTGTTGTATCTCTGTTGGAGTTGTCTGTCCGTGTTGCCTTTGAGGGTAGTGTTGGTGAGGCGATTGTGTTGTTTTGGTCTGTTTGTGCTCTGCTGCCTGTTGGTGTCCTACGAGGTGTTGTTGTTCGTGGTGGTGTTTTGGGATGTAGTCTGCATTTCCATGTTATGTTGTATTGTCTAGTGTTTATGTTTGTGCAATGTTTGTGTACCCAGTGTGGTGTGTGGTGGTTGCATCTGAAGGATGTCTGTCTTCTTGTAATCTGTTGTGTGCAAATGTCGCATGTCCAGGTAGTTTGTTGTGTGTGTGTTTGTTGCGTGCGTGAGAGTGTCTGTGTGGGCCCCGGATTTGTCTCTATGTCCCCCGCCTGGAGCAAAAGGTCCGCCCGCCACCCTGCCAGGTCCAGGGGGCAGTTAGCCGAAAAAAAAAAAAACGGCCGTAAGGGCACCCCGTTCGGGGTGCAGGGATTGGTTCCTTGATTTGTCCCCCCGTTCGGGGGGAACCCTCCAACTGCGAGTAAGCCAAGGAGTTTGGAGGTACAGCAGGTTGACAGCAGTGTGATCGAGCAGATTATATAGAGTAGAATTTGAATGGGGCTTCACTGATTTATTTCATACAATTCATATCTAAAACACAGTTGAAAAATATTTGATTGTTAAAATATTTAAATACAAGAACTATATCAAGAAATTAACAAAACATAGTTTTTTTAGTTAGGAGAAAAGTCTAAAAACATATCACAAATGACAAACGTTGTACCTCTCCTCCTCCTGTTCTTCAATGAAGCTGATCACCCTGCAGCTCCCGTTAGAAACATCGTGCTGCTGAAGGTGTGCCGGCAGAATGGTTGTGATACAGGAGGTGCTGTGGACTCTCCCAGAAACGAGGACCTAGTTTAGTTGTAGATCCAGTAAAACATAGTGCAAATGTGACATTATTTATAATGCACAGTTACAGTCTTGTGAATATTAAAAAATGTACTTCATGTAATGCAGGAAGCGAATATTTCAAACGAACTAAGGCAGCAAACAGTAAGAGCAAAATCGTGTTCCAAACATTAACTCTTTTTTTAAATGTCAATTAGCTTGTGAGTAATAAGACAAAATGTGACTGTCAGACAGAGAACTGTCAGAGCAAACGGCAGATTTTAGAAAGTCCTGCCGAAATAAATCTGCACCCGACTGCGACTGTCAGCGTTGAACTGCCGCCATTGCTGTCAAAGTCAGACACATCTCCAAAATTGTTGGAGCAAATTTTTAAGCAGGCTTCATCTTGATAAATTGACCACGTATTTGACATTTACACCATAACGTTACCGCCTAAAATAATCGTAAAACAAAATTTTGTGTAACAACAAGAGTAATATGTACCCCAAAAGCTTTCAAAGCGTCTGAAAGTTTTCTCCTCCGTTTTTGTTGGGGCTTGGCTCGAAATGCATCATGATTGGCCGCCCGAAGTCCACGTGTCTGTCGGACGTGCTCTCATTGGTCTACAATACCATCACGGATGAATAAATACTCAAAGGGCTTGCCAGGCAAGCCCTTTGAACCCTTTAAATACTCAATGGGCTTGCCTGGCAAGCCCTTTGAGTATTTATTCCATATTGCCCACTAGTTCACTAGTAAGGTCATTTTGACGCTTACTAGTGAACATGTAAGGCCATAAATGTGCCCACTAGTTCACTAGTAAGATCATTTTGAGGCTTACTAGTTGACATGTAAGCCACAAAACGCCCGCTAGTTCACTAGTAAGATAATTTTGAGGCTTCTAGTGAACATGTAAGCCACAGAACGCCCACTAGTTCACTAGTAAGATCATTTTGACGCTTACTAGTGAACATGTAAGCCACAAAACGCTCACTAGTTCACTAGTAAGGTCATTTTGACACTTACTAGTGAACATGTAAGCCACAAAACGCTCACTGGTTCACTAGTAAGGTAATTTTGACGCTTACTAGTGAACATGTAAGCCACAAAACGCCCACTAGTTCCCTAGTAAGATCATTTTGACACTTATTTATGAACATGTCAGCCACAAAACGCTCACTCGTTCACTAGTAAGATCATTTTGACGCTTACTAGTGAACATGTAAGCCACAAAACGCCCACTAGTTCACTAGTAAGGTCATTTTGACGCTTACTAGTGAACATGTAAGCAACAAAACGCCCACTAGTTCACTAGTAAGATCATTTTGACGCTTACTAGTGAACATGTAAGGCCATAAATGTGCCCACTAGTTCACTAGTAAGTTCATTTTGAGGCTTACTAGTTGACATGTAAGCCACACATCGCCTACTAGTTCACTAGTAAGATCATTTTGAGGCTTACTAGTGAACATGTAAGCCACAAAACGCCCAATAGTTCACTAGTAAGATCATTTTGACGCTTACTAGTGAACATGTAAGCCACAAAACGCTCACTAGTTTACTAGTAAGGTCATTTTGACGCTTACTAGTGAACATGTAAGCCACAAAACGCTCACTAGTTCACTAGTAAGGTCATTTTGACGCTTACTAGTGAACATGTAAGCCGCAAAACGCCCACTAGTTCACTAATAAGATTATTTTGACGCTTACTACTGAACATTTAAGGCCATAAATGTGCCCACTAGTTCACTGGTAAGATGATTTTGACGCTTACTAGTGAACATGTAAGGCCATAAATGTGCCCACTTGTAGTGCTAGTGACATTACACTGTACTTGCATTAAATGCAAATAAGGATGATTACGAAAACATGTAACGGTATCCTATTGGCTGTACGTTTCAAAATAGTGTCATCCCACCAGTCAGGGCTCATGATTTTGGAAATTCTGTGCCCACTTAGTTTTTTAAAACAACAATGGCGGACAGTGTCCTGAGACGTGTTCGGCGAAGGTGCAGGGCAATAGAGAGTGCCTGTCATCAAGGGTCTGCCGGTGAAAGTGAAGCACGCGCGATAAACATTTCAATTGCTAATTTAAGAAGAGTTAGTGACCAGTTTAGCGCTGATACTATTCAAAGTTTGATTCAAAGTCCAATAGATCTCCGATCTGTCATCATTGCGGGACCCACTCCTAATGGTGGACGTGTTTGTTCCCATGTGGCACATCGTTTGCACACAGGTAAAATGGCTACCATTTTTTGTCATTGGTTTTTCGTATGTATTTTTATTCGAACTACACACGGGTTTTACTGACGACTTGCTGTGACTTACCTTCTATCACCCTGTCAAACGTCGTTTTATACCAGTGGTTTTCCTGCAAATCAGTAGACTATTAAGTAACGCGATGGCTGTACACTTTTAAGCAATAACTAGTGATCTTTTAGTTATTCAATTATAAGTTTGAATTATTTTTTTCTTGAGTAAAATGGTTAGAGAAAATAGCTGCTCGTGGTTTTGAAGCTGCATATACTTTTATGTACATCTGTGTCTATATGCCTGTACTGTATACAGTATATAAAAAACACGTAGTGATTCGTTTGCTTGAATTCCTTAATCCTTTTATTTCCATACTTTAGGTAGACGAGGAAGACCAGCACTTGACATTACAAGTGATCAAATTGAACTGCTCCCCACTCAGGGCTTTACAGTGAGAGCCATCACTGAGATGTTGTGTTGTTCCTCTTCATACCTGCATAAAAAAAATGAAGTTTTTTCAGATTTCAGCCAGAAATAGATTTACCCCCATTCATGATGTTGACCTGGAAGAGCATGTCAGAAGATTGCACAGCCAATTTCCCAGATCAGGCTCGGAAGCAAGTGTTCTGCTACATACTCTTGTCCCTTCATGTATATATCATTATATTCATTGTGAAAGTGTACTTTCTTTATTGTGTTGTTTTATGAACCTGTTGCAGATGATGAGGGCATACCTGCGTGCTGATGGTATTGTAGTACAAAGAAAAAGAGTTCGAGAAATCCTCAACCGTATTGAGCCAGCTGCTGCAGCCCAGAGATGGAGCCAGACTGTGGCTAGAAGAACATACTATGTGCCATTCCCCAATAGTTTATGGCACATAGATGGGCATATCCGTCTCATTCGGTAATAAGGGATCATCTTATATTTGTACTCGTGGGAGCATTAGAAAGCCATATTGTATGGACAGCACAGATTAAATTGAATTTTATCATTTGTATATCCAAGTTACACAAACTCCAAATTGCCTCCATGTAGTCTTAAGTGCACAGCAATACCTTCTCTACCGAGATGATATTTCAAACAAGATATGAAACTTGATTGTTTTCTTGTATTTAATCATTATTCTTTTCATGTTTGTTTTACAGGTGGGTGTTTGTGACACATGCCGGCATTGATGGGAATTCCAGGCTAATAACGTACCTTCAACTGGAGCACAGACAACACAGCTTTGACAGTGTTGAAATATTTTGTCCAAGCCACCTGCCTGTATGGGTTACCCTCCAGAGTAAGATCCGACCATGGTGGTGAAAACACTGGTTGCTCTTTTAATGAACCTACTGCAGGGACAAGACACCAAAATTATTTCTAGCTCCAGCCAACACCCCCTCACAATTTACTCACACCTCCCATGGCCTGATTATCCACCAACAGGGGCCCTTTTTGGATTATCATTTTGGCATAGGAACTTTCCTTTCCTATCCTAACCGAGTGAGATGAGCCGGTAGCACCTGGAGCAAAGATCGTCTAAATTTTAATAATGCTTAGGAAAGGTTCTGACCATCCTTTACGAAAGGAAAGGAGATATATTATGCAGCAGGAATATTTAAAGGGGAAGTCTTTTTTTATGTTGTTGTTGTTGTTGTTGTCGACCCCACCCGTGCCCCGACATTGGGGGACCGGGCCCTCACTCCGTCTCCCGGATCCCCACACCCCCCTCCGCCGCCCAGCGGGCGAGCAGGGCCGCCACTCCGCTTGGGTTTCGCCAGAGGTCCTCCGGAGTCAGTGTGGTGGGTATGTTTGTGCAGGTGAACAGGTGTTGTGTGTCGTGCACTTGCGTGCCGCATAGCGCACAGAGTGGTGTTGGGTGTGTGTCCGGTGTAATGTTGTGTAGGTAGGAGTGGAGGGCTGGTGATTTGTTGGTTCGGAGTTGTGCTAGGAGTTGTCTGGTTCTGTGTGGTAGGTCTTGCTCTGATGGGTCTATTTCTGGTGCTGGTGCATGTATTACTTTGTTGTGTTGTCTGGTGTCCAAGTGTGTTTGTACAAAGTGGGTGTGTATGTCTTTCATGTTCTGTTTTATGGTGTCGTTGTTGGTGTCCTGTGGTGCTGTGTCTTTGTTGTGTGTGTAGTTGTTGTTGTGGAAGATTGTTTGTTTCTTTTGTCTGGGTGGTGGTGGTTGTTGAGTGAGTGGGTGTAGTGGGTGGGTTGGGTGTTGGGCTTTTGTGGTAAGTCTGCCATGTATATGTTGAATAGTGTTGGTGAAAGTACTCCCCCCTGTGGTACCCCCGTTTTCGTGTTTCTATGTTCTGATGTTTCCCCCCGGTATTGAGTGTATTGTCTGCATCCCCTTATGTAGTTGAAGATGTATTTGATGATGATGTTTGGGGTGTTAGTGTTGTTGAGTTTGTTTGTGAGTGTGTGTAGGTTTACCGTGTCAAAGGCTTTGGACATGTCTAGGGCTATGGCAACTGTTCGTTGTTGATTGAAACCTGTGGCTATGATGTTGTGTATGTGGTGTAGTGCTGTGGTTGTGGAGTGTTGTTTTCGGAAGCCGTGTTGGTGAGAGGGTAGTTGAGTGTTGTTGGTAATGAAGGGTAGTATTACCTTTTCCATTGTTTTGGCTATTGGGCTGAGTAGTGCTATTGGTCTGTAGGATGGGCCGAGTGCGTGGTTTTTGTTGGGTTTTGGTATTGGGATTATTTTTGCAGTCTTCCATATTGCGGGGATGGTGTTGGTGTTGAGTGATGTGTTGTAAGTGTGTGTGAGTAGTGTTATTGCTTTGGGGCCTAGGTGTTTCAGATGTCTGATGTTTATGTTGTCTGGGCCTGTGGAGTTGTTGCTTTTGGAGCGTTGTAGTGCTTGTTTGACTTGTTGTTCTGTGATGGTTATGGGCGTGGTGTTGAGTTTTCGTATTTTGCGTTGTAGTTGTCTGTATGTTCTGTTGGTTTTGTGTTGTATTATGTTGGTGAATTGTTTGTTGAATGCTCGTGCTTTCTGTTTGTTGGATATTGCCGTGTGTTGTCCGAACTGTATTGTGGTGTTTTCTGGTGCTTTTTGTTCTTTGTTTGATAGTCTTGTTACTGTGTTCCAGAGTATGTGTTGTTTGTGTCTGTGGTTCCATGCATCCGTTAAGTGTTCTTTCCATAGCTCTTGTTTGTGTTTTTGGATTTGTGTGTCTATTTCTTTGTTTAGGTCTGTGATGCGTGGGTCTTGGTGGTTTTGTTGTCTGATGTCGTTTCTTTGGCTGATGAGTGTTCTGATGTGTTGTGGTAGGAGAAGTGATTTGCTTTTTATTTTTCCGTGGGGTATGTGGTGTTTGTCTGCTGTAAGTATGAGGTTTGTGAGCATGGTGTTGGCTGTGTGGATGTTGTCAGGTATGGTTATGTTCTCCAGTGCTGATTCTATTTCAGAGGTGTATCCTTCCCAGTCTGCTTTCCTGTAATTTGTGTAAGTTTGAAGGTGTTGTTGTAGGCGGAAAGGAGCACGCGTGTTGTGTGTGATTTTGATAGGAAGGTGGTCTGAACTGAGTGCGTGTATTGTGGTCCATGTTGTTCTGTTTGTGATGCTGTTGCTGGCTGTTGTGATGTCCGGTGATGTTGGTTGTTGGTTGATGTTTGTAGGCTTTCTGGTAGGTGTGTTTGCGTTTAGAGTGATTTGTTGGGAGTTCTGTAGTATGTCTGCAATGAGGGTGCCTCTGTGGTCGTCGTAGGGAGAGTGCCATTGTGTTGAGTGAGCGTTGATGTCTGCGGTTAGAATGGTGTTGTTCAGCGAGTTTATGTATTGGAAGGTGTTGGTGATGTCTGTGTCTTCTGTGGCGTGGTCTGGTCGGGTGGTATCTCTGGGGGGTATATACATGTTGCATATGTGTAGTCTTTTGTGGTTGGTTATGTGAATCTTTACGGTTTGAATTTCTGTAGTGTTGGTGTTAATGTTGTTGGGGATGTTCATGGGAGTGAATGTGACTGATTTGTGAATGTATGTGAGCAGTCCTCCTCCTCCCTTGTGTTCTCTGTCTTTCCTAATGCTGGTGTAGTTGGTGAGACGAGGTGTGTTGTGTTGTTTTTCTAGTTTGGTTTCTTGTATGGTGATGATGTCTGCGTGCTGTTGTGAGGCGAGTTCTTCTAGTTCTGTTTTCTTGTTTTGGATGCCGTTGATGTTTATTTGTAGTATGGTCAGTGTGTGTTTGTTGTTTTTGTTGGTGGGTGTTGTTCTTTGTGGGTTGTTCGGGGGTTGTGGTGTTGGGGTGTTTGTTGTTTGCGTGTGTGTTCTGCATGTCCACGTGTTTGTGTATTGGCGGGTGGTGATGCCGGAGCAATGTCTGTGTATCCAGTGTGGGTGTGTTGAGTGTGTTGAGAACATAAATGTTCACTAGTAAGATCATTTTGAGGCTTACTAGTTGACATGTAAGCCACAAAACGCCCGCTAGTTCACTAGTAAGATAATTTTGAGGCTTCTAGTGAACATGTAAGCCACAGAACGCCCACTAGTTCACTAGTAAGATCATTTTGACGCTTACTAGTGAACATGTAAGCCACAAAACGCTCACTAGTTCACTAGTAAGGTCATTTTGACGCTTACTAGTGAACATGTAAGCCACAAAACGCTCACTGGTTCACTAGTAAGGTAATTTTGACGCTTACTAGTGAACATGTAAGCCACAAAACGCCCACTAGTTCCCTAGTAAGATCATTTTGACACTTATTTATGAACATGTCAGCCACAAAACGCTCACTCGTTCACTAGTAAGATCATTTTGACGCTTACTAGTGAACATGTAAGCCACAAAACGCCCACTAGTTCACTAGTAAGGTCATTTTGACGCTTACTAGTGAACATGTAAGCCACAAAACGCCCACTAGTTCACTAGTAAGATCATTTTGACGCTTACTAGTGAACATGTAAGGCCATAAATGTGCCCACTAGTTCACTAGTAAGTTCATTTTGAGGCTTACTAGTTGACATGTAAGCCACACATCGCCTACTAGTTCACTAGTAAGATCATTTTGAGGCTTACTAGTGAACATGTAAGCCACAAAACGCCCAATAGTTCACTAGTAAGATCATTTTGACGCTTACTAGTGAACATGTAAGCCACAAAACGCTCACTAGTTTACTAGTAAGGTCATTTTGACGCTTACTAGTGAACATGTAAGCCACAAAACGCTCACTAGTTCACTAGTAAGGTCATTTTGACGCTTACTAGTGAACATGTAAGCCGCAAAACGCCCACTAGTTCACTAGTAAGATCATTTTGACGCTTACTAGTGAACATGTAAGGCCATAAATGTGCCCACTAGTTCACTAGTAAGTTCATTTTGAGGCTTACTAGTGAACATGTAAGCCACAAAACGCTCACTAGTTTACTAGTAAGGTCATTTTGACGCTTACTAGTGAACATGTAAGCCACAAAACTCTCACTAGTTCACTAGTAAGGTCATTTTGACGCTTACTAGTGAACATGTAAGGCCATAAATGTGCCCACTTGTAGTGCTAGTGACATTACACTGTACTTGCATTAAATGCAAATAAGGATGATTACGAAAACATGTAACGGTATCCTATTGACTGTACGTTTCAAAATAGTGTCATCCCACCAGTCAGGGCTCATGATTTTGGAAATTCTGTGCCCACTTAGTTTTTTAAAACAACAATGGCGGACAGTGTCCTGAGACGTATTCGGCGAAGGTGCAGGGCAATAGAGAGTGCCTGTCATCAAGGGTCTGCCGGTGAAAGTGAAGCACGCGCGATAAACATTTCAATTGCTAATTTAAGAAGAGTTAGTGACCAGTTTAGCGCTGATACTATTCAAAGTTTGATTCAAAGTCCAATAGATCTCCGATCTGTCATCATTGCGGGACCCACTCCTAATGGTGGACGTGTTTGTTCCCATGTGGCACATCGTTTGCACACAGGTAAAATGGCTACCATTTTTTGTCATTGGTTTTTCGTATGTATTTTTATTCCAACTACACACGGGTTTTACTGACGACTTGCTGTGACTTACCTTCTATCACCCTGTCAAATGTCGTTTTATACCAGTGGTTTTCCTGCAAATCAGTAGACTATTAAGTAACGCGATGGCTGTACACTTTTAAGCAATAACTAGTGATCTTTTAGTTATTCAATTATAAGTTTGAATTATTTTTTTCTTGAGTAAAATGGTTAGAGAAAATAGCTGCTCGTGGTTTTGAAGCTGCATATACTTTTATGTACATCTGTGTCTATATGCCTGTACTGTATACAGTATATAAAAAACACGTAGTGATTCGTTTGCTTGAATTCCTTAATCCTTTTATTTCCATACTTTAGGTAGACGAGGAAGACCAGCACTTGACATAACAAGTGATCAAATTGAACTGCTCCCCACTCAGGGCTTTACAGTGAGAGCCATCACTGAGATGTTGTGTTGTTCCTCTTCATACCTGCAAAAAAAAATGAAGTTTTTTCAGATTTCAGCCAGAAATAGATTTACTCCCATTCATGATGTTGACCTGGAAGAGCATGTCAGAAGATTGCACAGCCAATTTCCCAGATCAGGCTCGGAAGCAAGTGTTCTGCTACATACTCTTGTCCCTTCATGTATATATCATTATATTCATTGTGAAAGTGTACTTTCTTTATTGTGTTGTTTTATGAACCTGTTGCAGATGATGAGGGCATACCTGCGTGCTGATGGTATTGTAGTACAAAGAAAAAGAGTTCGAGAAATCCTCAACCGTATTGAGCCAGCTGCTGCAGCCCAGAGATGGAGCCAGACTGTGGCTAGAAGAACATACTATGTGCCATTCCCCAATAGTTTATGGCACATAGATGGGCATATGCGTCTCATTCGGTAATAAGGGATCATCTTATATTTGTACTCGTGGGAGCATTAGAAAGCCATATTGTATGGACAGCACAGATTAAATTGAATTTTATCATTTGTATATCCAAGTTACACAAACTCCAAATTGCCTCCATGTAGTCTTAAGTGCACAGCAATACCTTCTCTACCGAGATGATATTTCAAACAAGATATGAAACTTGATTGTTTTCTTGTATTTAATCATTATTCTTTTCATGTTTGTTTTACAGGTGGGTGTTTGTGACACATGCCGGCATTGATGGGAATTCCAGGCTAATAACGTACCTTCAACTGGAGCACAGACAACACAGCTTTGACAGTGTTGAAATATTTTGTCCAAGCCACCTGCCTGTATGGGTTACCCTCCAGAGTAAGATCCGACCATGGTGGTGAAAACACTGGTTGCTCTTTTAATGAACCTACTGCAGGGACAAGACACCAAAATTATTTCTAGCTCCAGCCAACACCCCCTCACAATTTACTCACACCTCCCATGGCCTGATTATCCACCAACAGGGGCCCTTTTTGGATTATCATTTTGGCATAGGAACTTTCCTTTCCTATCCTAACCGAGTGAGATGAGCCGGTAGCACCTGGAGCAAAGATCGTCTAAATTTTAATAATGCTTAGGAAAGGTTCTGACCATCCTTTACGAAAGGAAAGGAGATATATTATGCAGCAGGAATATTTAAAGGGAGTCTTTTTTTATGTTGTTGTTGTTGTCGACCCCACCCGTGCCCCGACATTGGGGGACCGGGCCCTCACTCCGTCTCCCGGATCCCCAGACCCCCCTCCTCCGCCCAGCGGGCGAGCAGGGCCGCCACTCCGCTTGGGTTTCGCCAGAGGTCCTCCGGAGTCAGTGTGGTGGGTATGTTTGTGCAGGTGAACAGGTGTTGTGTGTCGTGCACTTGCGTGCCGCATAGCGCACAGAGTGGTGTTGGGTGTGTGTCCGGTGTAATGTTGTGTAGGTAGGAGTGGAGGGCTGGTGATTTGTTGGTTCGGAGTTGTGCTAGGAGTTGTCTGGTTCTGTGTGGTAGGTCTTGCTCTGATGGGTCTATTTCTGGTGCTGGTGCATGTATTACTTTGTTGTGTTGTCTGGTGTCCAAGTGTGTTTGTACAAAGTGGGTGTGTATGTCTTTCATGTTCTGTTTTATGGTGTCGTTGTTGGTGTCCTGTGGTGCTGTGTCTTTGTTGTGTGTGTAGTTGTTGTTGTGGAAGATTGTTTGTTTCTTTTGTCTGGGTGGTGGTGGTTGTTGAGTGAGTGGGTGTAGTGGGTGGGTTGGGTGTTGGGCTTTTTGTCTGATTTGCGATGCGTGTAGTTTTAGATGGGTGTTCAGTGGGAGAGTTTTTGTTTCCTCATGCAAGTGTTGTATGTTTGTGTCTTGTGTGCATCCTGTTGCTATTCTGAGTGCGGTGTTCTGTGTGGTCTGGAGTTTTGTCTTGTTTGTGTCCGATAGTGTTGGTGACCATATAGTGTTTGCGTATTCGAGGCGTGTGAGTGTGGTTGCTTTGTATGTGGTGAGTATAGTTTCTTTGGATTTTCCCCAGTGAGTGGTTGTTAAGGCTTTAAGTATTTTATTTGATTGCTTGGCGCGGGTTAGAGTGTGTTGTGTGTGTTTTGAGAAGGTGAGTTTGGGGTCCCATGTTAATCCCAGTATTTTGCGTTCGCGGACTGTGGGTAGGGTGGTGTTATCTATTTGTAAAGTGAGTCTGTTGCTGTATTCTGCCGGATCCGGTGTGAACAGAGTGGTGGTGGTTTTGTCTGCGTTGAGTGTGAGTTGGTTCTGTTTTGTCCAGTTGTATATGTCGTGGAGATATTTTTGTACTTGTTGTTGTGACTGTTGTGGTTTGACATGTGTGGATAGAATGGTGATGTCGTCTGCATATGTAACTGTGTGTACATTTGGAGGTGGTTGTGGTAAGTCTGCCATGTATATGTTGAATAGTGTTGGTGAAAGTACTCCCCCCTGTGGTACCCCCGTTTTCGTGTTTCTGTGTTCTGATGTTTCCCCCCGGTATTGAGTGTATTGTCTGCGTCCCCTTATGTAGTTGAAGATGTATTTGATGATGATGTTTGGGGTGTTAGTGTTGTTGAGTTTGTTTGTGAGTGTGTGTAGGTTTACCGTGTCAAAGGCTTTGGACATGTCCAGGTAGTTTGTTGTGTGTGTGTTTGTTGCGTGCGTGAGAGTGTCTGTGTGGGCCCCGGATTTGTCTCTATGTCCCCCGCCTGGAGCAAAAGGTCCGCCCGCCACCCTGCCAGGTTCAGGGGGCGGTTAGCCGAAAAAAAAAAAACGGCCGTAAGGGCACCCCGTTCGGGGTGCAGGGATTGGTTCCTTGATTTGTCCCCCCGTTCGGGGGGAACCCTCCAACTGCGAGTAAGCCAAGGAGTTTGGAGGTACAGCAGGTTGACAGCAGTGTGATCGAGCAGATTAGATAGAGTAGAATTTGAATGGGGCTTCACTGATTTATTTCATACAATTCATATCTAAAACACAGTTGAAAAATATTTGATTGTTAAAATATTTAAATACAAGAACTATATCAAGAAATTAACAAAACATAGTTTTTTTAGTTAGGAGAAAAGTCTAAAAACATATCACAAATGACAAACGTTGTGCCTCTCCTCCTCCTGTTCTTCAATGAAGCTGATCACCCTCCAGCTCCCGTTAGAAACATCGTGCTGCTGAAGGTGTGCCGGCAGAATGGTTGTGATACAGGAGGTGCTGTGGACTCTCCCAGAAACGAGGACCTAGTTTAGTTGTAGATCCAGTAAAACATAGTGCAAATGTGACATTATTTATAATGCACAGTTACAGTCTTGTGAATATTAAAAAATGTACTTCATGTAATGCAGGAAGCGAATATTTCAAACGAACTAAGGCAGCAAACAGTAAGAGCAAAATCGTGTTCCAAACATTAACTCTTTTTTTAAATGTCAATTAGCTTGTGAGTAATAAGACAAAATGTGACTGTCAGACAGAGAACTGTCAGAGCAAACGGCAGATTTTAGAAAGTCCTGCCGAAATAAATCTGCACCCGACTGTGACTGTCAGCGTTGAACTGCCGCCATTGCTGTCAAAGTCAGACACATCTCCAAAATTGTTGGAGCAAATTTTTAAGCAGGCTTCATCTTGATAAATTGACCACGTATTTGACATTTACACCATAATGTTACCGCCTAAAATAATCGTAAAACAAAATTTTGTGTAACAACAAGAGTAATATGTACCCCAAAAGCTTTCAAAGCGTCTGAAAGTTTTCTCCTCCGTTTTTGTTGGGGCTTGGCTCGAAATGCATCATGATTGGCCGCCCGAAGTCCACGTGTCTGTCGGACGTGCTCTCATTGGTCTACAATACCATCACGGATGAATAAATACTCAAAGGGCTTGCCTGAACCCTTTAAATACTCAATGGGCTTGCCTGGCAAGCCCTTTGAGTATTTATTCCATATTGCCCACTAGTTCACTAGTAAGGTCATTTTGACGCTTACTAGTGAACATGTAAGGCCATAAATGTGCCCACTAGTTCACTAGTAAGATCATTTTGTCGCTTACTAGTGAACATGTAAGCCACAAAACGCTCACTGGTTCTCTAGTAAGGTAATTTTGACGCTTACTAGTGAACATGTAAGGCCATAAATGTGCCCACTAGTTCACTAGTAAGTTCATTTTGAGGCTTACTAGTTGACATGTAAGCCACACATCGCCTACTAGTTCACTAGTAAGATCATTTTGAGGCTTACTAGTGAACATGTAAGCCACAAAACGCCCAATAGTTCACTAGTAAGATCATTTTGACGCTTACTAGTGAACATGTAAGCCACAAAACGCTCACTAGTTTACTAGTAAGGTCATTTTGACGCTTACTAGTGAACATGTAAGCCACAAAACTCTCACTAGTTCACTAGTAAGGTCATTTTGACGCTTACTAGTGAACATGTAAGCCACAAAACGCTCACTGGTTCACTAGTAAGGTCATTTTGACGCTTACTGTTCACTAGTAAGGTCATTTTGACGCTTACTAGTGAACATGTAAGCCACAAAACGCTCACTGGTTCACTAGTAAGGTAATTTTGACGCTTACTAGTGAACATGTAAGGCCATAAATGTGCCCACTAGTTCACTAGTAAGTTCATTTTGAGGCTTACTAGTTGACATGTAAGCCACACATCGCCTACGAGTTCACTAGTAAGATCATTTTGAGGCTTACTAGTGAACATGTAAGCCACAAAACGCCCAATAGTTCACTAGTAAGATCATTTTGACGCTTACTAGTGAACATGTAAGCCACAAAACGCTCACTAGTTTACTAGTAAGGTCATTTTGACGCTTACTAGTGAACATGTAAGCCACAAAACTCTCACTAGTTCACTAGTAAGGTCATTTTGACGCTTACTAGTGAACATGTAAGGCCATAAATGTGCCCACTTGTAGTGCTAGTGACATTACACTGTACTTGCATTAAATGCAAATAAGGATGATTACGAAAACATGTAACGGTATCCTATTGGCTGTACGTTTCAAAATAGTGTCATCCCACCAGTCAGGGCTCATGATTTTGGAAATTCTGTGCCCACTTAGTTTTTTAAAACAACAATGGCGGGCAGTGTCCTGAGACGTATTCGGCGAAGGTGCAGGGCAATAGAGAGTGCCTGTCATCAAGGGTCTGCCGGTGAAAGTGAAGCACGCGCGATAAACATTTCAATTGCTAATTTAAGAAGAGTTAGTGACCAGTTTAGCGCTGATACTATTCAAAGTTTGATTCAAAGTCCAATAGATCTCCGATCTGTCATCATTGCGGGACCCACTCCTAATGGTGGACGTGTTTGTTCCCATGTGGCACATCGTTTGCACACAGGTAAAATGGCTACCATTTTTTGTCATTGGTTTTTCGTATGTATTTTTATTCGAACTACACACGGGTTTTACTGACGACTTGCTGTGACTTACCTTCTATCACCCTGTCAAACGTCGTTTTATACCAGTGGTTTTCCTGCAAATCAGTAGACTATTAAGTAACGCGATGGCTGTACACTTTTAAGCAATAACTAGTGATCTTTTAGTTATTCAATTATAAGTTTGAATTATTTTTTTCTTGAGTAAAATGGTTAGAGAAAATAGCTGCTCGTGGTTTTGAAGCTGCATATACTTTTATGTACATCTGTGTCTATATGCCTGTACTGTATACAGTATATAAAAAACACGTAGTGATTCGTTTGCTTGAATTCCTTAATCCTTTTATTTCCATACTTTAGGTAGACGAGGAAGACCAGCACTTGACATTACAAGTGATCAAATTGAACTGCTCCCCACTCAGGGCTTTACAGTGAGAGCCATCACGGGGATGTTGGGTTGTTCCTCTTCATACCTGCATAAAAAAAATGACGTTTTTTTCAGATTTCAGCCAGAAATAGATTTACTCCCATTCATGATGTTGACCTGGAGGAGCATGTCAGAAGATTGCACAGCCAATTTCCCAGATCAGGCTCGAAAGCAAGTGTTCTGCTACATACTCTTGTCCCTTCATGTATATATCATTATATTCATTGTGAAAGTGTACTTTCTTTATTGTGTTGTTTTATGAACCTGTTGCAGATGATGAGGGCATACCTGCGTGCTGATGGTATTGTAGTACAAAGAAAAAGAGTTCGAGAAATCCTCAACCGTATTGAGCCAGCTGCTGCAGCCCAGAGATGGAGCCAGACTGTGGCTAGAAGAACATACTATGTGCCATTCCCCAATAGTTTATGGCACATAGATGGGCATATGCGTCTCATTCGGTAATAAGGGATCATCTTATATTTGTACTCGTGGGAGCATTAGAAAGCCATATTGTATGGACAGCACAGATTAAATTGAATTTTATCATTTGTATATCCAAGTTACACAAACTCCAAATTGCCTCCATGTAGTCTTAAGTGCACAGCAATACCTTCTCTACCGAGATGATATTTCAAACAAGATATGAAACTTGATTGTTTTCTTGTATTTAATCATTATTCTTTTCATGTTTGTTTTACAGGTGGGTGTTTGTGACACATGCCGGCATTGATGGGAATTCCAGGCTAATAACGTACCTTCAACTGGAGCACAGACAACACAGCTTTGACAGTGTTGAAATATTTTGTCCAAGCCACCTGCCTGTATGGGTTACCCTCCAGAGTAAGATCCGACCATGGTGGTGAAAACACTGGTTGCTCTTTTAATGAACCTACTGCAGGGACAAGACACCAAAATTATTTCTAGCTCCAGCCAACACCCCCTCACAATTTACTCACACCTCCCATGGCCTGATTATCCACCAACAGGGGCCCTTTTTGGATTATCATTTTGGCATAGGAACTTTCCTTTCCTATCCTAACCGAGTGAGATGAGCCGGTAGCACCTGGAGCAAAGATCGTCTAAATTTTAATAATGCTTAGGAAAGGTTCTGACCATCCTTTACGAAAGGAAAGGAGATATATTATGCAGCAGGAATATTTAAAGGGGAAGTCTTTTTTTATGTTGTTGTTGTTGTTGTTGTCGACCCCACCCGTGCCCCGACATTGGGGGACCGGGCCCTCACTCCGTCTCCCGGATCCCCAGACCCCCCTCCTCCGCCCAGCGGGCGAGCAGGGCCGCCACTCCGCTTGGGTTTCGCCAGAGGTCCTCCGGAGTCAGTGTGGTGGGTATGTTTGTGCAGGTGAACAGGTGTTGTGTGTCGTGCACTTGCGTGCCGCATAGCGCACAGAGTGGTGTTGGGTGTGTGTCCGGTGTAATGTTGTGTAGGTAGGAGTGGAGGGCTGGTGATTTGTTGGTTCGGAGTTGTGCTAGGAGTTGTCTGGTTCTGTGTGGTAGGTCTTGCTCTGATGGGTCTATTTCTGGTGCTGGTGCATGTATTACTTTGTTGTGTTGTCTGGTGTCCAAGTGTGTTTGTACAAAGTGGGTGTGTATGTCTTTCATGTTCTGTTTTATGGTGTCGTTGTTGGTGTCCTGTGGTGCTGTGTCTTTGTTGTGTGTGTAGTTGTTGTTGTGGAAGATTGTTTGTTTCTTTTGTCTGGGTGGTGGTGGTTGTTGAGTGAGTGGGTGTAGTGGGTGGGTTGGGTGTTGGGCTTTTTGTCTGATTTGCGATGCGTGTAGTTTTAGATGGGTGTTCAGTGGGAGAGTTTTTGTTTCCTCATGCAAGTGTTGTATGTTTGTGTCTTGTGTGCATCCTGTTGCTATTCTGAGTGCTGTGTTCTGTGTGGTCTGGAGTTTTGTCTTGTTTGTGTCCGATAATGTTGGTGACCATATAGTGTTTGCGTATTCGAGGTGTGTGAGTGTGGTTGCTTTGTATGTGGTGAGTATAGTTTCTTTGGATTTTCCCCAGTGAGTGGTTGTTAAGGCTTTAAGTATTTTGTTTGATTGCTTGGCGCGGGTTAGAGTGTGTTGTGTGTGTTTTGAGAAGGTGAGTTTGGGGTCCCATGTTAATCCCAGTATTTTGGGTTCGCGGACTGTGGCTAGGGTGGTGTTATCTATTTGTAAAGTGAGCCTGTTGCTGTATTCTGCCGGATCCGGTGTGAACAGAGTGGTGGTGGTTTTGTCTGCGTTGAGTGTGAGTTGGTTCTGTTTTGTCCAGTTGTATATGTCGTGGAGATATTTTTGTACTTGTTGTTGTGCCTGTTGTGGTTTGACATGTGTGGATAGAATGGTGATGTCGTCTGCATATGTAACTGTGTGTACATTTGGAGGTGGTTGTGGTAAGTCTGCCATGTATATGTTGAATAGTGTTGGTGAAAGTACTCCCCCCTGTGGTACCCCCGTTTTCGTGTTTCTATGTTCTGATGTTTCCCCCCGGTATTGAGTGTATTGTCTGCGTCCCCTTATGTAGTTGAAGATGTATTTGATGATGATGTTTGGGGTGTTAGTGTTGTTGAGTTTGTTTGTGAGTGTGTGTAGGTTTACCGTGTCAAAGGCTTTGGACATGTCTAGGGCTATGGCAACTGTTCGTTGTGGTGGTTTTTGTTGATTGAAACCTGTGGCTATGATGTTGTGTATGTGGTGTAGTGCTGTGGTTGTGGAGTGTTGTTTTCGGAAGCCGTGTTGGTGAGAGGGTAGTTGAGTGTTGTTGGTAATGAAGGGTAGTATTACCTTTTCCATTGTTTTGGCTATTGGGCTGAGTAGTGCTATTGGTCTGTAAGATGGGCCGAGTGCGTGGTTTTTGTTGGGTTTTGGTATTGGGATTATTTTTGCAGTCTTCCATATTGCGGGGATGGTGTTGGTGTTGAGTGATGTGTTGTAAGTGTGTGTGAGTAGTGTTATTGCTTTGGGGCCTAGGTGTTTCAGATGTCTGATGTTTATGTTGTCTGGGCCTGTGGAGTTGTTGCTTTTGGAGCGTTGTAGTGCTTGTTTGACTTGTTGTTCTGTGATGGTTATGGGCGTGGTGTTGAGTTTTCGTATTTTGCGTTGTAGTTGTCTGTATGTTCTGTTGGTTTTGTGTTGTATTATGTTGGTGAATTGTTTGTTGAATGCTCGTGCTTTCTGTTTGTTGGATATTGCCGTGTGTTGTCCGAACTGTATTGTGGTGTTTTCTGGTGCTTTTTGTTCTTTGTTTGATAGTCTTGTTACTGTGTTCCAGAGTATGTATTGTTTGTGTCTGTGGTTCCATGCATCCGTTAAGTGTTCTTTCCATAGCTCTTGTTTGTGTTTTTGGATTTGTGTGTCTATTTCTTTGTTTAGGTCTGTGATGCGTGGGTCTTGGTGGTTTTGTTGTCTGATGTCGTTTCTTTGGCTGATGAGTGTTCTGATGTGTTGTGGTAGGAGAAGTGATTTGCTTTTTATTTTTCCGTGGGGTATGTGGTGTTTGTCTGCTGTAAGTATGAGGTTTGTGAGCATGGTGTTGGCTGTGTGGATGTTGTCAGGTATGGTTATGTTCTCCAGTGCTGATTCTATTTCAGAGGTGTATCCTTCCCAGTCTGCTTTCCTGTAATTTGTGTAAGTTTGAAGGTGTTGTTGTAGGCGGAAAGGAGCACGCGTGTTGTGTGTGATTTTGATAGGAAGGTGGTCTGAACTGAGTGCGTGTATTGTGGTCCATGTTGTTCTGTTTGTGATGCTGTTGCTGGCTGTTGTGATGTCCGGTGATGTTGGTTGTTGGTTGATGTTTGTAGGTTTTCTGGTGGGTGTGTTTGCGTTTAGAGTGATTTGTTGGGAGTTTTGTAGTATGTCTGCAATGTGGGTGCCTCTGTGGTCGTCGTAGGGAGAGTGCCATTGTGTTGAGTGAGCGTTGATGTCTGCGGTTAGAATGGTGTTGTTCAGCGAGTTTATGTATTGGAAGGTGTTGGTGATGTCTGTGTCTTCTGTGGCGTGGTCTGGTCGGGTGGTATCTCTGGGGGGTATATACATGTTGCATATGTGTAGTCTTTTGTGGTTGGTTATGTGAATCTTTACGGTTTGAATTTCTGTAGTGTTGGTGTTAATGTTGTTGGGGATGTTCATGGGAGTGAATGTGTATCTACTGTATATCTATAAAAAAAATCCTCGTCTCACCCCTCAGGTGGTGTCCATCCCTCATTCAGCTGGGGTCCTCTACCAGAGGCCAGGAAGCTTGAGGGTTCTGCGCAGTATCCTTGCCGTTCCCAGCACTGCACATTTCTGGACTGAGATGTCCGATGTTGTTCCCGGGATCTGTTGCAACCACTCATCATCTAGTTTGGGGGTCACTGCCCCGAGTGCTCCGACCACCACAGGCACGACTGTCCCCTTTACCTTCCAGGCTCTCTCCAGCTCCTCTCTGAGCCCTTGGGATTTCTCGAGTTTCTCGTGTTCCTTCTTTCTGATGTTTCCAGCACTTGGGACCGCTATATCCACTACAACGGCTTTCCTCTGCCCTTTATCTATCATCAGGATATCTGGTTGGTTCGCCATTACCATCTTGTCAGTCTGGATCTGGAAGTCCCATAGGATCTTCGCTCTGTCATTCTCCACCACCTTCGGAGGTGTTTCCCATTTTGACCTTGGGGTTTCCAGTCCGTACTCCGCACAGATGTTTCGGTAGACTATGCCAGCCACCTGGTTATGGCGTTCCATATAGGCTTTCCCTGCCAGCACCTTACACCCTGCAGTTATGTGTTAGATCGTCTCAGGTGCCTCTTTGCACAACCTACACCTTGGGTCTTGTCTGGTGTGGTATATCTGGGCCTCAATGGCTCTAGTGCTCAGGGCCTGCTCCTGAGCAGCCAGGATGAGTGCCTCTGTACTGTCCTTCAGGCCAGCCCTCTCTAGCCACTGATGGGAATTCTTGAGATCGGCCACTTCAGTTATGGTCCGGTGGTACATCCCGTGTAGGGGCTTGTCCTCCGATGATGGTCCCTCTTCCAGCGCCTCATCCTCTGTTGCCCATTGTCTGAGACATTCTCTGAGTACGTCATCCGTTGGAGCCTTCTCCTTGATGTATTCATGGAGCTTGGATGTTTCATCCTGGACAGTGGCTCTCACACTCACTAGTCCCCAGCCGCTTTCCTTGTTGCCAGTTCAAGGTTGCCATTGGCTTGTGGTACACCGAGGTACTTGTAGCTGTCCTCAATGTCTGCTATTGTTCCTTCGGGGAGTGAGACCCCTTCAGTCCGGACTACCGTTCCTCTCTTAGTCACCATCCGACTATCACATCCCGATGTCGCTGCTGTAGATCCTGGTTGTGTGGATCAGGGAGTCTATGTCCCTTTCACTCTTAGCATACAGCTTTATGTCATCCATGTAGAGGAGGTGACTGATCGTAACTTCATTTCTGAGGCTGTATCCATAGCCTGTCTTGGTGATTACTTGGCTTAGGGAGTTCAGTCCTATGCAGAACAGCAATGGGGAGAGTGCATCACCTTGGTATATGCCACATTTGATGGACACTTGGGTAAGTGGCTTGCCATTGGCTTCAAGTGTGGTTTTCCACATCCTCATCAAGTTCGCAACGAAGGCTCTTAGGGTCCTGTTCACCTTATACACATCCAAGCATTCAGTGATCCATGTATGTGGCATCGAGTCATAGGCTTTCTTTTAATCAATCCAGGCTGTGCACAGGTTGGTACATCGGGACCTGCAGTCTTGTGCGACTGTTCTGTCAACCAGGAGCTGATGTTTGGCTCCCCTGGTATCTCTACCAATGCCCTTCCGTGCTTCGCTCATGTATTGATCCATGTGTGCACTTATCTTAGCCGCAACATGAGCTTCCAAAATTGTGGAGGGACAGGTTATTGGCCGATAGTTGGATGCGACTGCACCCTTTGAGGGATCTTTCATGATAAGGATCGTTCGCCCTTCGGTTAGCCATCCTGGGTGAGTCCCATCCCTAGGCAGCTGGTTCATTTGTGCTGCTGGGCGCTCATGGAGTGCTGTGAGTCTCTTTAGCCAGTAAGTGTGGACCATGTCCGGGCCTGGTGCTGTCCAGTTCTTCATATTTGAGACTATTTCCTTTATGTCTGCCACTGTTATGGTAATTGGGTTCTGTTCAGGGAGGTGTCTGTGCTCCTCTCTTTGGGTGACCAGCCATTGTGCACTGCTGTTATGTGCAACCTCCTTCTCCCATCTGCCTCTCCAGTACCTTTCAGTTTCCAGTCTTGGTGGATCAGCTCTGTTGTTAGGACCCTGCCACTGAGCGTACACTTTCGCAGGTTGTGTTGCAAACAGCCTGTTTATTCGTCTGGCCTCATTCTCTTTCGTGTACCGCTTTAGGCGGCTGGACAAGGCTTGGAGCCTTTGTTTCGAGTGCTTCATATATGGTCATCTGGATGTACCTCTCAGGATCGGCCTTTTCATCACACCTCTCTGGACCTCAGTCAATTGACTCACATCTTTCCGAGCCGCCTTGATCTTAGCCTCCAACCGTCTTTTCCATGGTCGGTAATGTATCTCATGGCTTCCATGGTTGCTCTTATAGCCAAGCATCTCAAGGATCACTGATGCTGAAGCGTATATCAGTTCATTTCCGTGATCGTTACGGTAAGGATCGCCCTCAGTGCTGAATTCACACTTTCCAAGAGACTTTCAGGTGGTACTTCACATAGCCGTTGTAATCGGATTCTAGGTTTCCCAGCTTTCATTCTTGCCATGATCTTAGCTTTCAGGTCAGTTGCTGCCTCGCTCAGCATTTCATTCATTGGGGCTGGCCTCCCAATCTCATCATCTGCATTCACTCTGGTATGAACTCCTCCTCTGATCTGGCAGCCTGGGGCCCCTCACCATGGAACCTGCGTTGTACCTCATCAATCTCAAGTTGTGACAGCAGTTGCCGTTTGTGGATGTTGGAACACTGAGTTACGAGTTGTTTCGTGGCCACCCGTGACTGTGGGTTTCGAAGTAACCATTTAGCCCACATTCTCTCCATGTAACCTCTCTGACTAGGCTTGCTTGAGTAGTAGCATTCCAACAGAGCCATGTTATTGCATCTTGCCCATCTCTGCTCCATTTTTCATCAAGGTGCTCTGGTTCCCCAGCACCTGACGCAGACCTTGTTTGGCCGGGCGACGTCTGAGCTGGCATGTCATTCATTTTATTGTCTCTCATCATTGTATGAGGTACGCATTAGCGTGAAGGCTCTTGCCCAAGGACCCACACTGGATGGTGTTATGTGCTCATTTTTTGCCCCAAGTGGGGAGCGGAGGGACGGGCGCTGGGGGGGGGACCATCGTGGTGGGGCGGGCCCCTACGCGGGATGTGCCACCGGACCGTGGCTGAGGTGGCTGATCTCAAGAAGTCCTATCGGTGGCTGGAGGGGACTGGCCTGGGGGACAGCGCAGGGGCGCTCATCCTGGCTGCTCAGGAGCGGGCCTTGGGCGCCGGAGCCGTCGAGGCCCGGATGTGCCGCGCCGGACAGGACCCGGGGTGTGGGTTGTGCGGGGAGGCGCCTGGGACGATCCGGCACGTGGCTGCGGGGTGTGGGATGCTGGCAGGGGGGGCCTGCGTGGAGCGCCATGGCCAGGTGGCTGGCGTGGTCTGCCGAGGCATCTGTGCGGAGTGTGGACTGGGGGGCCCCGGGGTCGGAGTGGGGGGCACCTCCGAGGGTGGTGGAGGGTGGCGGAGCGGGGATCCTGTGGGACTTCCGGATCCAGACTGGCGGGATGGTGGTGGCGAGCCAGCCAGATGTCGTGGTCGTGGATGGGGGGCGGAGGAGGGCCGTTGTGGTGGATGTGGCGGTCCCAGGTGGTGGAGGCATCGGGAGGGGGGAGCATGGGGGGCTCGGGGGGTACCAGGGGCTCGGGGAGGGGCTGGGGAGGGCCTGGGGGGTGGGGGTGGCGGTCGTGCCTGTGGTGGTCGGGGCGCTCGGGGCAGTGACCCCCGGACTGGATGGGTGGTTGCGACAGATCCCGGGACCAGCGTCGGACATCTCGGTCCGGAGGTGTGCGGTGCTGGGAGCGGCGGGGGTACTGCGCGGGGCCCTCGGGCTTCCTGGCCTCTGGTGGAGGACCCGAGCTGAATGAGGGACGGACACCACCCGAGGACACCTCCTATTGGCTCCATGATAAGAGCTCCACCCAGCAAAGAATTAACCCTTTAAAACCTGATTCTGAGCTTTCACAATTATTTACCGCCATTTGCGTAATATCTACAGTATACAGAAGGAATCAAGCAATTTTTACCAATGTATCTGTAGGTGATGTTTATTTATTATGTACACAGAGATAAAGAGTAATGGCACAGCTCTGCAGTATCTTTCCACTTTTATATATGTATGCTATACTAAATAAAATGAATAGGGCACCATATAATGCAACAGTTATGCAACTCCCTAAATAATGATGTGAATTTTCAGTTGTTGCTAAATCAGTTAGGATGTTATAATTTGTGGTGTAGATGCGAATTTAGGAGAGCAGGACAATATATCGCATTGCAATTGGAGCAGCAGCTTGGTTGATGATGTCCCCAAACCGGCTCATCTATTATATTTGTCGTGCAATACAATGAAAATGAGCACAATTGCAAAACATAGGCTTCTTATATTTTAAAATAAAATAATCACATGTTTACCGTTCTGGGGTTTCTACAATCATGAATGGAGGCATTATTTACAGCAGGTTGATGTTGTTGTTGTTGTTGTCGACCCCACCCGTGCCCCGACATTGGGGGACCGGGCCCTCACTCCGTCTCCCGGATCCCCAGACCCCCCTCCTCCGCCCAGCGGGCGAGCAGGGCCGCCACTCCGCTTGGGTTTCGCCAGAGGTCCTCCGGAGTCATTGTGGTGGGTATGTTTGTGCAGGTGAACAGGTGTTGTGTGTCGTGCACTTGCGTGCCGCATAGCGCACAGAGTGGTGTTGGGTGTGTGTCCGGTGTAATGTTGTGTAGGTAGGAGTGGAGGGCTGGTGATTTGTTGGTTCGGAGTTGTGCTAGGAGTTGTCTGGTTCTGTGTGGTAGGTCTTGCTCTGATGGGTCTATTTCTGGTGCTGGTGCATGTATTACTTTGTTGTGTTGTCTGGTGTCCAAGTGTGTTTGTACAAAGTGGGTGTGTATGTCTTTCATGTTCTGTTTTATGGTGTCGTTGTTGGTGTCCTGTGGTGCTGTGTCTTTGTTGTGTGTGTAGTTGTTGTTGTGGAAGATTGTTTGTTTCTTTTGTCTGGGTGGTGGTGGTTGTTGAGTGAGTGGGTGTAGTGGGTGGGTTGGGTGTTGGGCTTTTTGTCTGATTTGCGATGCGTGTAGTTTTAGATGGGTGTTCAGTGGGAGAGTTTTTGTTTCCTCATGCAAGTGTTGTATGTTTGTGTCTTGTGTGCATCCTGTTGCTATTCTGAGTGCGGTGTTCTGTGTGGTCTGGAGTTTTGTCTTGTTTGTGTCCGATAGTGTTGGTGACCATATAGTGTTTGTGTATTCGAGGCGTGTGAGTGTGGTTGCTTTGTATGTGGTGAGTATAGTTTCTTTGGATTTTCCCCAGTGAGTGGTTGTTAAGGCTTTAAGTATTTTGTTTGATTGCTTGGCGCGGGTTAGAGTGTGTTGTGTGTGTTTTGAGAAGGTGAGTTTGGGGTCCCATGTTAATCCCAGTATTTTGCGTTCGCGGACTGTGGGTAGGGTGGTGTTATCTATTTGTAAAGTGAGTCTGTTGCTGTATTCTGCCGGATCCGGTGTGAACAGAGTGGTGGTGGTTTTGTCTGCGTTGAGTGTGAGTTGGTTCTGTTTTGTCCAGTTGTATATGTCGTGGAGATATTTTTGTACTTGTTGTTGTGCCTGTTGTGGTTTGACATGTGTGGATAGAATGGTGATGTCGTCTGCATATGTAACTGTGTGTACATTTGGAGGTGGTTGTGGTAAGTCTGCCATGTATATGTTGAATAGTGTTGGTGAAAGTACTCCCCCTGTGGTACCCCCGTTTTCGTGTTTCTGTGTTCTGATGTTTCCCCTCGGTATTGAGTGTATTGTCTGCGTCCCCTTATGTAGTTGAAGATGTATTTGATGATGATGTTTGGGGTGTTAGTGTTGTTGAGTTTGTTTGTGAGTGTGTGTAGGTTTACCGTGTCAAAGGCTTTGGACATGTCTAGGGCTATGGCAACTGTTCGTTGTGGTGGTTTTTGTTGATTGAAACCTGTGGCTATGATGTTGTGTATGTGGTGTAGTGCTGTGGTTGTGGAGTGTTGTTTTCGGAAGCCGTGTTGGTGAGAGGGTAGTTGAGTGTTGTTGGTAATGAAGGGTAGTATTACCTTTTCCATTGTTTTGGCTATTGGGCTGAGTAGTGCCATTGGTCTGTAAGATGGGCCGAGTGCGTGGTTTTTGTTGGGTTTTGGTATTGGGATTATTTTTGCAGTCTTCCATATTGCGGGGATGGTGTTGGTGTTGAGTGATGTGTTGTAAGTGTGTGTGAGTAGTGTTATTGCTTTGGGGCCTAGGTGTTTCAGATGTCTGATGTTTATGTTGTCTGGGCCTGTGGAGTTGTTGCTTTTGGAGCGTTGTAGTGCTTGTTTGACTTGTTGTTCTGTGATGGTTATGGGCGTGGTGTTGAGTTTTCGTATTTTGCGTTGTAGTTGTCTGTATGTTCTGTTGGTTTTGTGTTGTATTATGTTGGTGAATTGTTTGTTGAATGCTCGTGCTTTCTGTTTGTTGGATATTGCCGTGTGTTGTCCGAACTGTATTGTGGTGTTTTCTGGTGCTTTTTGTTCTTTGTTAGATAGTCTTGTTACTGTGTTCCAGAGTATGTATTGTTTGTGTCTGTGGTTCCATGCATCCGTTAAGTGTTCTTTCCATAGCTCTTGTTTGTGTTTTTGGATTTGTTTGTCTATTTCTTTGTTTAGGTCTGTGATGCGTGGGTCTTGGTGGTTTTGTTGTCTGATGTCGTTTCTTTGGCTGATGAGTGTTCTGATGTGTTGTGGTAGGAGAAGTGATTTGCTTTTTATTTTTCCGTGGGGTATGTGGTGTTTGTCTGCTGTAAGTATGAGGTTTGTGAGCATGGTGTTGGCTGTGTGGATGTTGTCAGGTATGGTTAAGTTCTCCAGTGCTGATTCTATTTCAGAGGTGTATCCTTCCCAGTCTGCTTTCCTGTAATTTGTGTAAGTTTGAAGGTGTTGTTGTAGGCGGAAAGGAGCACGCGTGTTGTGTGTGATTTTGATAGGAAGGTGGTCTGAACTGAGTGCGTGTATTGTGGTCCATGTTGTTCTGTTTGTGATGCTGTTGCTGGCTGTTGTGATGTCCGGTGATGTTGGTTGTTGGTTGATGTTTGTAGGTTTTCTGGTAGGTGTGTTTGCGTTTAGAGTGATTTGTTGGGAGTTCTGTAGTATGTCTGCAATGAGGGTGCCTCTGTGGTCGTCGTAGGGAGAGTGCCATTGTGTTGAGTGAGCGTTGATGTCTGCGGTTAGAATGGTGTTGTTCAGCGAGTTTATGTATTGGAAGGTGTTGGTGATGTCTGTGTCTTCTGTGGCGTGGTCTGGTCGGGTGGTATCTCTGGGGGGTATATACATGTTGCATATGTGTAGTCTTTTGTGGTTGGTTATGTGAATCTTTACGGTTTGAATTTCTGTAGTGTTGGTGTTAATGTTGTTGGGGATGTTCATGGGAGTGAATGTGACTGATTTGTGAATGTATGTGAGCAGTCCTCCTCCTCCCTAGTGGTCTCTGTCTTTCCTAATGCTGGTGTAGTTGGTGAGACGAGGTGTGTTGTGTTGTTTTTCTAGTTTGGTTTCTTGTATGGTGATGATGTCTGCGTGCTGTTGTGAGGCGAGTTCTTCTAGTTCTGTTTTCTTGTTTTGGATGCCGTTGATGTTTATTTGTAGTATGGTCAGTGTGTGTTTGTTGTTTTTGTTGGTGGGTGTTGTTCTTTGTGGGTTGTTCGGGGGTTGTGGTGTTGGGGTGTTTGTTGTTTGCGTGTGTGTTCTGCATGTCCACGTGTTTGTGTATTGGCGGGTGGTGATGCCGGAGCAATGTCTGTGTATCCAGTGTGGGTGTGTTGAGTTGCATCTGAGTGAGGTTTGTCTGCGTGTGATGATTCTATTGCAGTTATTGCAGGTCCAGGTTTGGGGGGGTGGTCTTGTGTTTGTTGTATCTCTGTTGGAGTTGTCTGTCCGTGTTGCGTTTGAGCGTAGTGTTGGTGAGGCGTGTGTGTTGTTTTGGTCTGTTTGTGCTCTGCTGCCTGTTGGTGTCCTACGAGGTGTTGTTGTTCGTGGTGGTGTTTTGGGATGTAGTCTGCATTTCCATGTTATGTTGTATTGTCTAGTGTTTATGTTTGTGCAATGTTTGTGTACCCAGTGTGGTGTGTGGTGGTTGCATCTGAAGGATGTCTGTCTTCTTGTAATCTGTTGTGTGCAAATGTCGCATGTCCAGGTAGTTTGTTGTGTGTGTGTTTGTTGCGTGCGTGAGAGTGTCTGTGTGGGCCCCGGATTTGTCTCTATGTCCCCCGCCTGGAGCAAAAGGTCCGCCCGCCACCCTGCCAGGTTCAGGGGGCGGTTAGCCGAAAAAAAAAAAAACGGCCGTAAGGGCACCCCGTTCGGGGTGCAGGGATTGGTTCCTTGATTTGTCCCCCCGTTCGGGGGGAACCCTCCAACTGCGAGTAAGCCAAGGAGTTTGGAGGTACAGCAGGTTGACAGCAGTGTGATCGAGCAGATTAGATAGAGTAGAATTTGAATGGGGCTTCACTGATTTATTTCATACAATTCATATCTAAAACACAGTTGAAAAATATTTGATTGTTAAAATATTTAAATACAAGAACTATATCAAGAAATTAACAAAACATAGTTTTTTTAGTTAGGAGAAAAGTCTAAAAACATATCACAAATGACAAACGTTGTGCCTCTCCTCCTCCTGTTCTTCAATGAAGCTGATCACCCTGCAGCTCCCGTTAGAAACATCGTGCTGCTGAAGGTGTGCCGGCAGAATGGTTGTGATACAGGAGGTGCTGTGGACTCTCCCAGAAACGAGGACCTAGTTTAGTTGTAGATCCAGTAAAACATAGTGCAAATGTGACATTATTTATAATGCACAGTTACAGTCTTGTGAATATTAAAAAATGTACTTCATGTAATGCAGGAAGCGAATATTTCAAACGAACTAAGGCAGCAAACAGTAAGAGCAAAATCGTGTTCCAAACATTAACTCTTTTTTTAAATGTCAATTAGCTTGTGAGTAATAAGACAAAATGTGACTGTCAGACAGAGAACTGTCAGAGCAAACGGCAGATTTTAGAAAGTCCTGCCGAAATAAATCTGCACCCGACTGTGACTGTCAGCGTTGAACTGCCGCCATTGCTGTCAAAGTCAGACACATCTCCAAAATTGTTGGAGCAAATTTTTAAGCAGGCTTCATCTTGATAAATTGACCACGTATTTGACATTTACACCATAACGTTACCGCCTAAAATAATCGTAAAACAAAATTTTGTGTAACAACAAGAGTAATATGTACCCCAAAAGCTTTCAAAGCGTCTGAAAGTTTTCTCCTCCGTTTTTGTTGGGGCTTGGCTCGAAATGCATCATGATTGGCCGCCCGAAGTCCACGTGTCTGTCGGACGTGCTCTCATTGGTCTACAATACCATCACGGATGAATAAATACTCAAAGGGCTTGCCTGAACCCTTTAAATACTCAATGGGCTTGCCTGGCAAGCCCTTTGAGTATTTATTCCATATTGCCCACTAGTTCACTAGTAAGGTCATTTTGACGCTTACTAGTGAACATGTAAGGCCATAAATGTGCCCACTAGTTCACTAGTAAGATCATTTTGACGCTTACTAGTGAACATGTAAGCCACAAAACGCTCACTGGTTCTCTAGTAAGGTAATTTTGACGCTTACTAGTGAACATGTAAGGCCATAAATGTGCCCACTAGTTCACTAGTAAGTTCATTTTGAGGCTTACTAGTTGACATGTAAGCCACACATCGCCTACTAGTTCACTAGTAAGATCATTTTGAGGCTTACTAGTGAACATGTAAGCCACAAAATGCCCAATAGTTCACTAGTAAGATCATTTTGACGCTTACTAGTGAACATGTAAGCCACAAAACGCTCACTAGTTTACTAGTAAGGTCATTTTGACGCTTACTAGTGAACATGTAAGCCACAAAACTCTCACTAGTTCACTAGTAAGGTCATTTTGACGCTTACTAGTGAACATGTAAGCCACAAAACGCTCACTGGTTCACTAGTAAGGTCATTTTGACGCTTACTAGTGAACATGTAAGCCACAAAACGCTCACTGGTTCACTAGTAAGGTAATTTTGACGCTTACTAGTGAACATGTAAGGCCATAAATGTGCCCACTAGTTCACTAGTAAGTTCATTTTGAGGCTTACTAGTTGACATGTAAGCCACACATCGCCTACGAGTTCACTAGTAAGATCATTTTGAGGCTTACTAGTGAACATGTAAGCCACAAAACGCCCAATAGTTCACTAGTAAGATCATTTTGACGCTTACTAGTGAACATGTAAGCCACAAAACGCTCACTAGTTTACTAGTAAGGTCATTTTGACGCTTACTAGTGAACATGTAAGCCACAAAACTCTCACTAGTTCACTAGTAAGGTCATTTTGACGCTTACTAGTGAACATGTAAGGCCATAAATGTGCCCACTTGTAGTGCTAGTGACATTACACTGTACTTGCATTAAATGCAAATAAGGATGATTACGAAAACATGTAACGGTATCCTATTGGCTGTACGTTTCAAAATAGTGTCATCCCACCAGTCAGGGCTCATGATTTTGGAAATTCTGTGCCCACTTAGTTTTTTAAAACAACAATGGCGGGCAGTGTCCTGAGACGTATTCGGCGAAGGTGCAGGGCAATAGAGAGTGCCTGTCATCAAGGGTCTGCCGGTGAAAGTGAAGCACAAGCGATAAACATTTCAATTGCTAATTTAAGAAGAGTTAGTGACCAGTTTAGCGCTGATACTATTCAAAGTTTGATTCAAAGTCCAATAGATCTCCGATCTGTCATCATTGCGGGACCCACTCCTAATGGTGGACGTGTTTGTTCCCATGTGGCACATCGTTTGCACACAGGTAAAATGGCTACCATTTTTTGTCATTGGTTTTTCGTATGTATTTTTATTCGAACTACACACGGGTTTTACTGACGACTTGCTGTGACTTACCTTCTATCACCCTGTCAAACGTCGTTTTATACCAGTGGTTTTCCTGCAAATCAGTAGACTATTAAGTAACGCGATGGCTGTACACTTTTAAGCAATAACTAGTGATCTTTTAGTTATTCAATTATAAGTTTGAATTATTTTTTTCTTGAGTAAAATGGTTAGAGAAAATAGCTGCTCGTGGTTTTGAAGCTGCATATACTTTTATGTACATCTGTGTCTATATGCCTGTACTGTATACAGTATATAAAAAACACGTAGTGATTCGTTTGCTTGAATTCCTTAATCCTTTTATTTCCATACTTTAGGTAGACGAGGAAGACCAGCACTTGACATTACAAGTGATCAAATTGAACTGCTCCCCACTCAGGGCTTTACAGTGAGAGCCATCACGGGGATGTTGGGTTGTTCCTCTTCATACCTGCATAAAAAAAATGACGTTTTTTTCAGATTTCAGCCAGAAATAGATTTACTCCCATTCATGATGTTGACCTGGAGGAGCATGTCAGAAGATTGCACAGCCAATTTCCCAGATCAGGCTCGAAAGCAAGTGTTCTGCTACATACTCTTGTCCCTTCATGTATAAATCATTATATTCATTGTGAAAGTGTACTTTCTTTATTGTGTTGTTTTATGAACCTGTTGCAGATGATGAGGGCATACCTGCGTGCTGATGGTATTGTAGTACAAAGAAAAAGAGTTCGAGAAATCCTCAACCGTATTGAGCCAGCTGCTGCAGCCCAGAGATGGAGCCAGACTGTGACTAGAAGAACATACTATGTGCCATTCCCCAATAGTTTATGGCACATAGATGGGCATATGCGTCTCATTCGGTAATAAGGGATCATCTTATATTTGTACTCGTGGGAGCATTAGAAAGCCATATTGTATGGACAGCACAGATTAAATTGAATTTTATCATTTGTATATCCAAGTTACACAAACTCCAAATTGCCTCCATGTAGTCTTAAGTGCACAGCAATACCTTCTCTACCGAGATGATATTTCAAACAAGATATGAAACTTGATTGTTTTCTTGTATTTAATCATTATTCTTTTCATGTTTGTTTTACAGGTGGGTGTTTGTGACACATGCCGGCATTGATGGGAATTCCAGGCTAATAACGTACCTTCAACTGGAGCACAGACAACACATCTTTGACAGTGTTGAAATATTTTGTCCAAGCCACCTGCCTGTATGGGTTACCCTCCAGAGTAAGATCCGACCATGGTGGTGAAAACACTGGTTGCTCTTTTAATGAACCTACTGCAGGGACAAGACACCAAAATTATTTCTAGCTCCAGCCAACACCCCCTCACAATTTACTCACACCTCCCATGGCCTGATTATCCACCAACAGGGGCCCTTTTTGGATTATCATTTTGGCATAGGAACTTTCCTTTCCTATCCTAACCGAGTGAGATGAGCCGGTAGCACCTGGAGCAAAGATCGTCTAAATTTTAATAATGCTTAGGAAAGGTTCTGACCATCCTTTACGAAAGGAAAGGAGATATATTATGCAGCAGGAATATTTAAAGGGGGAGTCTTTTTTTATGTTGTTGTTGTTGTTGTTGTTGTCGACCCCACCCGTGCCCCGACATTGGGGGACCGGGCCCTCACTCCGTCTCCCGGATCCCCAGACCCCCCTCCGCCGCCCAGCGGGCGAGCAGGGCCGCCACTCCGCTTGGGTTTCGCCAGAGGTCCTCCGGAGTCAGTGTGGTGGGTATGTTTGTGCAGGTGAACAGGTGTTGTGTGTCGTGCACTTGCGTGCCGCATAGCGCACAGAGTGGTGTTGGGTGTGTGTCCGGTGTAATGTTGTGTAGGTAGGAGTGGAGGGCTGGTGATTTGTTGGTTCGGAGTTGTGCTAGGAGTTGTCTGGTTCTGTGTGGTAGGTCTTGCTCTGATGGGTCTATTTCTGGTGCTGGTGCATGTATTACTTTGTTGTGTTGTCTGGTGTCCAAGTGTGTTTGTACAAAGTGGGTGTGTATGTCTTTCATGTTCTGTTTTATGGTGTCGTTGTTGGTGTCCTGTGGTGCTGTGTCTTTGTTGTGTGTGTAGTTGTTGTTGTGGAAGATTGTTTGTTTCTTTTGTCTGGGTGGTGGTGGTTGTTGAGTGAGTGGGTGTAGTGGGTGGGTTGGGTGTTGGGCTTTTGTGGTAAGTCTGCCATGTATATGTTGAATAGTGTTGGTGAAAGTACTCCCCCCTGTGGTACCCCCGTTTTCGTGTTTCTATGTTCTGATGTTTCCCCCCGGTATTGAGTGTATTGTCTGCATCCCCTTATGTAGTTGAAGATGTATTTGATGATGATGTTTGGGGTGTTAGTGTTGTTGAGTTTGTTTGTGAGTGTGTGTAGGTTTACCGTGTCAAAGGCTTTGGACATGTCTAGGGCTATGGCAACTGTTCGTTGTTGATTGAAACCTGTGGCTATGATGTTGTGTATGTGGTGTAGTGCTGTGGTTGTGGAGTGTTGTTTTCGGAAGCCGTGTTGGTGAGAGGGTAGTTGAGTGTTGTTGGTAATGAAGGGTAGTATTACCTTTTCCATTGTTTTGGCTATTGGGCTGAGTAGTGCTATTGGTCTGTAGGATGGGCCGAGTGCGTGGTTTTTGTTGGGTTTTGGTATTGGGATTATTTTTGCAGTCTTCCATATTGCGGGGATGGTGTTGGTGTTGAGTGATGTGTTGTAAGTGTGTGTGAGTAGTGTTATTGCTTTGGGGCCTAGGTGTTTCAGATGTCTGATGTTTATGTTGTCTGGGCCTGTGGAGTTGTTGCTTTTGGAGCGTTGTAGTGCTTGTTTGACTTGTTGTTCTGTGATGGTTATGGGCGTGGTGTTGAGTTTTCGTATTTTGCGTTGTAGTTGTCTGTATGTTCTGTTGGTTTTGTGTTGTATTATGTTGGTGAATTGTTTGTTGAATGCTCGTGCTTTCTGTTTGTTGGATATTGCCGTGTGTTGTCCGAACTGTATTGTGGTGTTTTCTGGTGCTTTTTGTTCTTTGTTTGATAGTCTTGTTACTGTGTTCCAGAGTATGTGTTGTTTGTGTCTGTGGTTCCATGCATCCGTTAAGTGTTCTTTCCATAGCTCTTGTTTGTGTTTTTGGATTTGTGTGTCTATTTCTTTGTTTAGGTCTGTGATGCGTGGGTCTTGGTGGTTTTGTTGTCTGATGTCGTTTCTTTGGCTGATGAGTGTTCTGATGTGTTGTGGTAGGAGAAGTGATTTGCTTTTTATTTTTCCGTGGGGTATGTGGTGTTTGTCTGCTGTAAGTATGAGGTTTGTGAGCATGGTGTTGGCTGTGTGGATGTTGTCAGGTATGGTTATGTTCTCCAGTGCTGATTCTATTTCAGAGGTGTATCCTTCCCAGTCTGCTTTCCTGTAATTTGTGTAAGTTTGAAGGTGTTGTTGTAGGCGGAAAGGAGCACGCGTGTTGTGTGTGATTTTGTTAGGAAGGTGGTCTGAACTGAGTGCGTGTATTGTGGTCCATGTTGTTCTGTTTGTGATGCTGTTGCTGGCTGTTGTGATGTCCGGTGATGTTGGTTGTTGGTTGATGTTTGTAGGCTTTCTGGTAGGTGTGTTTGCGTTTAGAGTGATTTGTTGGGAGTTCTGTAGTATGTCTGCAATGAGGGTGCCTCTGTGGTCGTCGTAGGGAGAGTGCCATTGTGTTGAGTGAGCGTTGATGTCTGCGGTTAGAATGGTGTTGTTCAGCGAGTTTATGTATTGGAAGGTGTTGGTGATGTCTGTGTCTTCTGTGGCGTGGTCTGGTCGGGTGGTATCTCTGGGGGGTATATACATGTTGCATATGTGTAGTCTTTTGTGGTTGGTTATGTGAATCTTTACGGTTTGAATTTCTGTAGTGTTGGTGTTAATGTTGTTGGGGATGTTCATGGGAGTGAATGTGACTGATTTGTGAATGTATGTGAGCAGTCCTCCTCCTCCCTTGTGTTCTCTGTCTTTCCTAATGCTGGTGTAGTTGGTGAGACGAGGTGTGTTGTGTTGTTTTTCTAGTTTGGTTTCTTGTATGGTGATGATGTCTGCGTGCTGTTGTGAGGCGAGTTCTTCTAGTTCTGTTTTCTTGTTTTGGATGCCGTTGATGTTTATTTGTAGTATGGTCAGTGTGTGTTTGTTGTTTTTGTTGGTGGGTGTTGTTCTTTGTGGGTTGTTCGGGGGTTGTGGTGTTGGGGTGTTTGTTGTTTGCGTGTGTGTTCTGCATGTCCACGTGTTTGTGTATTGGCGGGTGGTGATGCCGGAGCAATGTCTGTGTATCCAGTGTGGGTGTGTTGAGTGTGTTGAGAACATAAATGTTCACTAGTAAGATCATTTTGAGGCTTACTAGTTGACATGTAAGCCACAAAACGCCCGCTAGTTCACTAGTAAGATAATTTTGAGGCTTCTAGTGAACATGTAAGCCACAGAACGCCCACTAGTTCACTAGTAAGATCATTTTGACGCTTACTAGTGAACATGTAAGCCACAAAACGCTCACTAGTTCACTAGTAAGGTCATTTTGACGCTTACTAGTGAACATGTAAGCCACAAAACGCTCACTGGTTCACTAGTAAGGTAATTTTGACGCTTACTAGTGAACATGTAAGCCACAAAACGCCCACTAGTTCCCTAGTAAGATCATTTTGACACTTATTTATGAACATGTCAGCCACAAAACGCTCACTCGTTCACTAGTAAGATCATTTTGACGCTTACTAGTGAACATGTAAGCCACAAAACGCCCACTAGTTCACTAGTAAGGTCATTTTGACGCTTACTAGTGAACATGTAAGCCACAAAACGCCCACTAGTTCACTAGTAAGATCATTTTGACGCTTACTAGTGAACATGTAAGGCCATAAATGTGCCCACTAGTTCACTAGTAAGTTCATTTTGAGGCTTACTAGTTGACATGTAAGCCACACATCGCCTACTAGTTCACTAGTAAGATCATTTTGAGGCTTACTAGTGAACATGTAAGCCACAAAACGCCCAATAGTTCACTAGTAAGATCATTTTGACGCTTACTAGTGAACATGTAAGCCACAAAACGCTCACTAGTTTACTAGTAAGGTCATTTTGACGCTTACTAGTGAACATGTAAGCCACAAAACGCTCACTAGTTCACTAGTAAGGTCATTTTGACGCTTACTAGTGAACATGTAAGCCGCAAAACGCCCACTAGTTCACTAGTAAGATCATTTTGACGCTTACTAGTGAACATGTAAGGCCATAAATGTGCCCACTAGTTCACTAGTAAGTTCATTTTGAGGCTTACTAGTGAACATGTAAGCCACAAAACGCTCACTAGTTTACTAGTAAGGTCATTTTGACGCTTACTAGTGAACATGTAAGCCACAAAACTCTCACTAGTTCACTAGTAAGGTCATTTTGACGCTTACTAGTGAACATGTAAGGCCATAAATGTGCCCACTTGTAGTGCTAGTGACATTACACTGTACTTGCATTAAATGCAAATAAGGATGATTACGAAAACATGTAACGGTATCCTATTGACTGTACGTTTCAAAATAGTGTCATCCCACCAGTCAGGGCTCATGATTTTGGAAATTCTGTGCCCACTTAGTTTTTTAAAACAACAATGGCGGACAGTGTCCTGAGACGTATTCGGCGAAGGTGCAGGGCAATAGAGAGTGCCTGTCATCAAGGGTCTGCCGGTGAAAGTGAAGCACGCGCGATAAACATTTCAATTGCTAATTTAAGAAGAGTTAGTGACCAGTTTAGCGCTGATACTATTCAAAGTTTGATTCAAAGTCCAATAGATCTCCGATCTGTCATCATTGCGGGACCCACTCCTAATGGTGGACGTGTTTGTTCCCATGTGGCACATCGTTTGCACACAGGTAAAATGGCTACCATTTTTTGTCATTGGTTTTTCGTATGTATTTTTATTCCAACTACACACGGGTTTTACTGACGACTTGCTGTGACTTACCTTCTATCACCCTGTCAAATGTCGTTTTATACCAGTGGTTTTCCTGCAAATCAGTAGACTATTAAGTAACGCGATGGCTGTACACTTTTAAGCAATAACTAGTGATCTTTTAGTTATTCAATTATAAGTTTGAATTATTTTTTTCTTGAGTAAAATGGTTAGAGAAAATAGCTGCTCGTGGTTTTGAAGCTGCATATACTTTTATGTACATCTGTGTCTATATGCCTGTACTGTATACAGTATATAAAAAACACGTAGTGATTCGTTTGCTTGAATTCCTTAATCCTTTTATTTCCATACTTTAGGTAGACGAGGAAGACCAGCACTTGACATAACAAGTGATCAAATTGAACTGCTCCCCACTCAGGGCTTTACAGTGAGAGCCATCACGGGGATGTTGGGTTGTTCCTCTTCATACCTGCAAAAAAAAATGAAGTTTTTTCAGATTTCAGCCAGAAATAGATTTACTCCCATTCATGATGTTGACCTGGAAGAGCATGTCAGAAGATTGCACAGCCAATTTCCCAGATCAGGCTCGGAAGCAAGTGTTCTGCTACATACTCTTGTCCCTTCATGTATATATCATTATATTCATTGTGAAAGTGTACTTTCTTTATTGTGTTGTTTTATGAACCTGTTGCAGATGATGAGGGCATACCTGCGTGCTGATGGTATTGTAGTACAAAGAAAAAGAGTTCGAGAAATCCTCAACCGTATTGAGCCAGCTGCTGCAGCCCAGAGATGGAGCCAGACTGTGGCTAGAAGAACATACTATGTGCCATTCCCCAATAGTTTATGGCACATAGATGGGCATATGCGTCTCATTCGGTAATAAGGGATCATCTTATATTTGTACTCGTGGGAGCATTAGAAAGCCATATTGTATGGACAGCACAGATTAAATTGAATTTTATCATTTGTATATCCAAGTTACACAAACTCCAAATTGCCTCCATGTAGTCTTAAGTGCACAGCAATACCTTCTCTACCGAGATGATATTTCAAACAAGATATGAAACTTGATTGTTTTCTTGTATTTAATCATTATTCTTTTCATGTTTGTTTTACAGGTGGGTGTTTGTGACACATGCCGGCATTGATGGGAATTCCAGGCTAATAACGTACCTTCAACTGGAGCACAGACAACACAGCTTTGACAGTGTTGAAATATTTTGTCCAAGCCACCTGCCTGTATGGGTTACCCTCCAGAGTAAGATCCGACCATGGTGGTGAAAACACTGGTTGCTCTTTTAATGAACCTACTGCAGGGACAAGACACCAAAATTATTTCTAGCTCCAGCCAACACCCCCTCACAATTTACTCACACCTCCCATGGCCTGATTATCCACCAACAGGGGCCCTTTTTGGATTATCATTTTGGCATAGGAACTTTCCTTTCCTATCCTAACCGAGTGAGATGAGCCGGTAGCACCTGGAGCAAAGATCGTCTAAATTTTAATAATGCTTAGGAAAGGTTCTGACCATCCTTTACGAAAGGAAAGGAGATATATTATGCAGCAGGAATATTTAAAGGGGGAGTCTTTTTTTATGTTGTTGTTGTTGTTGTTGTTGTCGACCCCACCCGTGCCCCGACATTGGGGGACCGGGCCCTCACTCCGTCTCCCGGATCCCCAGACCCCCCTCCGCCGCCCAGCGGGCGAGCAGGGCCGCCACTCCGCTTGGGTTTCGCCAGAGGTCCTCCGGAGTCAGTGTGGTGGGTATGTTTGTGCAGGTGAACAGGTGTTGTGTGTCGTGCACTTGCGTGCCGCATAGCGCACAGAGTGGTGTTGGGTGTGTGTCCGGTGTAATGTTGTGTAGGTAGGAGTGGAGGGCTGGTGATTTGTTGGTTCGGAGTTGTGCTAGGAGTTGTCTGGTTCTGTGTGGTAGGTCTTGCTCTGATGGGTCTATTTCTGGTGCTGGTGCATGTATTACTTTGTTGTGTTGTCTGGTGTCCAAGTGTGTTTGTACAAAGTGGGTGTGTATGTCTTTCATGTTCTGTTTTATGGTGTCGTTGTTGGTGTCCTGTGGTGCTGTGTCTTTGTTGTGTGTGTAGTTGTTGTTGTGGAAGATTGTTTGTTTCTTTTGTCTGGGTGGTGGTGGTTGTTGAGTGAGTGGGTGTAGTGGGTGGGTTGGGTGTTGGGCTTTTTGTCTGATTTGCGATGCGTGTAGTTTTAGATGGATGTTCAGTGGGAGAGTTTTTGTTTCCTCATGCAAGTGTTGTATGTTTGTGTCTTGTGTGCATCCTGTTGCTATTCTGAGTGCGGTGTTCTGTGTGGTCTGGAGTTTTGTCTTGTTTGTGTCCGATAGTGTTGGTGACCATATAGTGTTTGCGTATTCGAGGCGTGTGAGTGTGGTTGCTTTGTATGTGGTGAGTATAGTTTCTTTGGATTTTCCCCAGTGAGTGGTTGTTAAGGCTTTAAGTATTTTGTTTGATTGCTTGGCGCGGGTTAGAGTGTGTTGTGTGTGTTTTGAGAAGGTGAGTTTGGGGTCCCATGTTAATCCCAGTATTTTGGGTTCGCGGACTGTGGGTAGGGTGGTGTTATCTATTTGTAAAGTGAGCCTGTTGCTGTATTCTGCCGGATCCGGTGTGAACAGAGTGGTGGTGGTTTTGTCTGCGTTGAGTGTGAGTTGGTTCTGTTTTGTCCAGTTGTATATGTCGTGGAGATATTTTTGTACTTGTTGTTGTGCCTGTTGTGGTTTGACATGTGTGGATAGAATGGTGATGTCGTCTGCATATGTAACTGTGTGTACATTTGGAGGTGGTTGTGGTAAGTCTGCCATGTATATGTTGAATAGTGTTGGTGAAAGTACTCCCCCCTGTGGTACCCCCGTTTTCGTGTTTCTATGTTCTGATGTTTCCCCCCGGTATTGAGTGTATTGTCTGCGTCCCCTTATGTAGTTGAAGATGTATTTGATGATGATGTTTGGGGTGTTAGTGTTGTTGAGTTTGTTTGTGAGTGTGTGTAGGTTTACCGTGTCAAAGGCTTTGGACATGTCTAGGGCTATGGCAACTGTTCGTTGTGGTGGTTTTTGTTGATTGAAACCTGTGGCTATGATGTTGTGTATGTGGTGTAGTGCTGTGGTTGTGGAGTGTTGTTTTCGGAAGCCGTGTTGGTGAGAGGGTAGTTGAGTGTTGTTGGTAATGAAGGGTAGTATTACCTTTTCCATTGTTTTGGCTATTGGGCTGAGTAGTGCTATTGGTCTGTAAGATGGGCCGAGTGCGTGGTTTTTGTTGGGTTTTGGTATTGGGATTATTTTTGCAGTCTTCCATATTGCGGGGATGGTGTTGGTGTTGAGTGATGTGTTGTAAGTGTGTGTGAGTAGTGTTATTGCTTTGGGGCCTAGGTGTTTCAGATGTCTGATGTTTATGTTGTCTGGGCCTGTGGAGTTGTTGCTTTTGGAGCGTTGTAGTGCTTGTTTGACTTGTTGTTCTGTGATGGTTATGGGCGTGGTGTTGAGTTTTCGTATTTTGCGTTGTAGTTGTCTGTATGTTCTGTTGGTTTTGTGTTGTATTATGTTGGTGAATTGTTTGTTGAATGCTCGTGCTTTCTGTTTGTTGGATATTGCCGTGTGTTGTCCGAACTGTATTGTGGTGTTTTCTGGTGCTTTTTGTTCTTTGTTTGATAGTCTTGTTACTGTGTTCCAGAGTATGTATTGTTTGTGTCTGTGGTTCCATGCATCCGTTAAGTGTTCTTTCCATAGCTCTTGTTTGTGTTTTTGGATTTGTGTGTCTATTTCTTTGTTTAGGTCTGTGATGCGTGGGTCTTGGTGGTTTTGTTGTCTGATGTCGTTTCTTTGGCTGATGAGTGTTCTGATGTGTTGTGGTAGGAGAAGTGATTTGCTTTTTATTTTTCCGTGGGGTATGTGGTGTTTGTCTGCTGTAAGTATGAGGTTTGTGAGCATGGTGTTGGCTGTGTGGATGTTGTCAGGTATGGTTATGTTCTCCAGTGCTGATTCTATTTCAGAGGTGTATCCTTCCCAGTCTGCTTTCCTGTAATTTGTGTAAGTTTGAAGGTGTTGTTGTAGGCGGAAAGGAGCACGCGTGTTGTGTGTGATTTTGATAGGAAGGTGGTCTGAACTGAGTGCGTGTATTGTGGTCCATGTTGTTCTGTTTGTGATGCTGTTGCTGGCTGTTGTGATGTCCGGTGATGTTGGTTGTTGGTTGATGTTTGTAGGTTTTCTGGTGGGTGTGTTTGCGTTTAGAGTGATTTGTTGGGAGTTTTGTAGTATGTCTGCAATGTGGGTGCCTCTGTGGTCGTCGTAGGGAGAGTGCCATTGTGTTGAGTGAGCGTTGATGTCTGCGGTTAGAATGGTGTTGTTCAGCGAGTTTATGTATTGGAAGGTGTTGGTGATGTCTGTGTCTTCTGTGGCGTGGTATCTCTGGGGGGTATATACATGTTGCATATGTGTAGTCTTTTGTGGTTGGTTATGTGAATCTTTACGGTTTGAATTTCTGTAGTGTTGGTGTTAATGTTGTTGGGGATGTTCATGGGAGTGAATGTGTATCTACTGTATATCTATAAAAAAAAATCCTCGTCTCAACCCTCAGGTGGTGTCCATCCCTCATTCAGCTGGGGTCCTCTACCAGAGGCCAGGAAGCTTGAGGGTTCTGCGCAGTATCCTTGCCGTTCCCAGCACTGCACATTTCTGGACTGATATGTCCGATGTTGTTCCCGGGATCTGTTGCAACCACTCATCATCTAGTTTGGGGGTCACTGCCCCGAGTTCTCCGACCACCACAGGCACGACTGTCCCCTTTACCTTCCAGGCTCTCTCCAGCTCCTCTCTGAGCCCTTGGGATTTCTCGAGTTTCTCGTGTTCCTTCTTTCTGATGTTTCCAGCACTTGGGACCGCTACATCCACTACAACGGCTTTCCTCTGCCCTTTATCTATCATCAGGATATCTGGTTGGTTCGCCATTACCATCTTGTCAGTCTGGATCTGGAAGTCCCATAGGATCTTCGCTCTGTCATTCTCCACCACCTTCGGAGGTGGTTCCCATTTTGACCTTGGGGTTTCCAGTCCGTACTCCGCACAGATGTTTCGGTAGACTATGCCAGCCACCTGGTTATGGCGTTCCATATAGGCTTTCCCTGCCAGCACCTTACACCCTGCAGTTATGTGTTAGATCGTCTCAGGTGCCTCTTTGCACAACCTACACCTTGGGTCTTGTCTGGTGTGGTATATCTGGGCCTCAATGGCTCTAGTGCTCAGGGCCTGCTCCTGAGCAGCCAGGATGAGTGCCTCTGTACTGTCCTTCAGGCCAGCCCTCTCTAGCCACTGATGGGAATTCTTGAGATCGGCCACTTCAGTTATGGTCCGATGGTACATCCCGTGTAGGGGCTTGTCCTCCGATGATGGTCCCTCTTCCAGCGCCTCATCCTCTGTTGCCCATTGTCTGAGACATTCTCTGAGTACGTCATCCGTTGGAGCCTTCTCCTTGATGTATTCATGGAGCTTGGATGTTTCATCCTGGACAGTGGCTCTCACACTCACTAGTCCCCAGCCGCTTTCCTTGTTGCCAGTTCAAGGTTGCCATTGGCTTGTGGTACACCGAGGTACTTGTAGCTGTCCTCAATGTCTGCTATTGTTCCTTCGGGGAGTGAGACCCCTTCAGTCCGGACTACCGTTCCTCTCTTAGTCACCATCCGACTATCACATCCCGATGTCGCTGCTGTAGATCCTGGTTGTGTGGATCAGGGAGTCTATGTCCCTTTCACTCTTAGCATACAGCTTTATGTCATCCATGTAGAGGAGGTGACTGATCGTAGCTTCATTTCTGAGGCTGTATCCATAGCCTGTCTTGGTGATTACTTGGCTTAGGGAGTTCAGTCCTATGCAGAACAGCAATGGGGAGAGTGCATCACCTTGGTATATGCCACATTTGATGGACACTTGGGTAAGTGGCTTGCCATTGGCTTCAAGTGTGGTTTTCCACATCCTCATCAAGTTCGCAACGAAGGCTCTTAGGGTCCTGTTCACCTTATACACATCCAAGCATTCAGTGATCCATGTATGTGGCATCGAGTCATAGGCTTTCTTTTAATCAATCCAGGCTGTGCACAGGTTGGTACATCGGGACCTGCAGTCTTGTGCGACTGTTCTGTCAACCAGGAGCTGATGTTTGGCTCCCCTGGTATCTCTACCAATGCCCTTCCGTGCTTCGCTCATGTATTGATCCATGTGTGCACTTATCTTAGCCGCAACATGAGCTTCCAAAATTGTGGAGGGACAGGTTATTGGCCGATAGTTGGATGCGACTGCACCCTTTGAGGGATCTTTCATGATAAGGATCGTTCGCCCTTCGGTTAGCCATCCTGGGTGAGTCCCATCCCTAGGCAGCTGGTTCATTTGTGCTGCTGGGCGCTCATGGAGTGCTGTGAGTCTCTTTAGCCAGTAAGTGTGGACCATGTCCGGGCCTGGTGCTGTCCAGTTCTTCATATTTGAGACTATTTCCTTTATGTCTGCCACTGTTATGGTAATTGGGTTCTGTTCAGGGAGGTGTCTGTGCTCCTCTCTTTGGGTGACCAGCCATTGTGCACTGCTGTTATGTGCAACCTCCTTCTCCCATCTGCCTCTCCAGTACCTTTCAGTTTCCAGTCTTGGTGGATCAGCTCTGTTGTTAGGACCCTGCCACTGAGCGTACACTTTCGCAGGTTGTGTTGCAAACAGCCTGTTTATTCGTCTGGCCTCATTCTCTTTCGTGTACCGCTTTAGGCGGCTGGACAAGGCTTGGAGCCTTTGTTTCGAGTGCTTCATATATGGTCATCTGGATGTACCTCTCAGGATCGGCCTTTTCATCACACCTCTCTGGACCTCAGTCAATTGACTCACATCTTTCCGAGCCGCCTTGATCTTAGCCTCCAACCGTCTTTTCCATGGTCGGTAATGTATCTCATGGCTTCCATGGTTGCTCTTATAGCCAAGCATCTCAAGGATCACTGATGCTGAAGCGTATATCAGTTCATTTCCGTGATCGTTACGGTAAGGATCGCCCTCAGTGCTGAATTCACACTTTCCAAGAGACTTTCAGGTGGTACTTCACATAGCCGTTGTAATCGGATTCTAGGTTTCCCAGCTTTCATTCTTGCCATGATCTTAGCTTTCAGGTCAGTTGCTGCCTCGCTCAGCATTTCATTCATTGGGGCTGGCCTCCCAATCTCATCATCTGCATTCACTCTGGTATGAACTCCTCCTCTGATCTGGCAGCCTGGGGCCCCTCACCATGGAACCTGCGTTGTACCTCATCAATCTCAAGTTGTGACAGCAGTTGCCGTTTGTGGATGTTGGAACACTGAGTTACGAGTTGTTTCATGGCCACCCGTGACTGTGGGTTTCGAAGTAACCATTTAGCCCACATTCTCTCCATGTAACCTCTCTGACTAGGCTTGCTTGAGTAGTAGCATTCCAACAGAGCCATGTTATTGCATCTTGCCCATCTCTGCTCCATTTTTCATCAAGGTGCTCTGGTTCCCCAGCACCTGACGCAGACCTTGTTTGGCCGGGCGACGTCTGAGCTGGCATGTCATTCATTTTATTGTCTCTCATCATTGTATGAGGTACGCATTAGCGTGAAGGCTCTTGCCCAAGGACCCACACTGGATGGTGTTATGTGCTCATTTTTTGCCCCAAGTGGGGAGCGGAGGGACGGGCGCTGGGGGGGGGACCATCGTGGTGGGGCGGGCCCCTACGCGGGATGTGCCACCGGACCGTGGCTGAGGTGGCTGATCTCAAGAAGTCCTATCGGTGGCTGGAGGGGACTGGCCTGGGGGACAGCGCAGGGGCGCTCATCCTGGCTGCTCAGGAGCGGGCCTTGGGCGCCGGAGCCGTCGAGGCCCGGATGTGCCGCGCCGGACAGGACCCGGGGTGTGGGTTGTGCGGGGAGGCGCCTGGGACGATCCGGCACGTGGCTGCGGGGTGTGGGATGCTGGCAGGGGGGGCCTGCGTGGAGCGCCATGGCCAGGTGGCTGGCGTGGTCTGCCGAGGCATCTGTGCGGAGTGTGGACTGGGGGCCCCGGGGTCGGAGTGGGGGGCACCTCCGAGGGTGGTGGAGGGTGGCGGAGCGGGGATCCTGTGGGACTTCCGGATCCAGACTGGCGGGATGGTGGTGGCGAGCCAGCCAGATGTCGTGGTCGTGGATGGGGGGCGGAGGAGGGCCGTTGTGGTGGATGTGGCGGTCCCAGGTGGTGGAGGCATCGGGAGGGGGGAGCATGGGGGGCTCGGGGGGTACCAGGGGCTCGGGGAGGGGCTGGGGAGGGCCTGGGGGGTGGGGGTGGCGGTCGTGCCTGTGGTGGTCGGGGCGCTCGGGGCAGTGACCCCCGGACTGGATGGGTGGTTGCGACAGATCCCGGGACCAGCGTCGGACATCTCGGTCCGGAGGTGTGCGGTGCTTGGAGAGGCGGGGGTACTGCGCGGGGCCCTCGGGCTTCCTGGCCTCTGGTGGAGGACCCGAGCTGAATGAGGGACGGACACCACCCGAGGACACCTCCTATTGGCTCCATGATAAGAGCTCCACCCAGCAAAGAATTAACCCTTTAAAACCTGATTCTGAGCTTTCACAATTATTTACCGCCATTTGCGTAATATCTACAGTATACAGAAGGAATCAAGCAATTTTTACCAATGTATCTGTAGGTGATGTTTATTTATTATGTACACAGAGATAAAGAGTAATGGCACAGCTCTGCAGTATCTTTCCACTTTTATATATGTATGCTATACTAAATAAAATGAATAGGGCACCATATAATGCAACAGTTATGCAACTCCCTAAATAATGATGTGAATTTTCAGTTGTTGCTAAATCAGTTAGGATGTTATAATTTGTGGTGTAGATGCGAATTTAGGAGAGCAGGACAATATATCGCATTGCAATTGGAGCAGCAGCTTGGTTGATGATGTCCCCAAACCGGCTCATCTATTATATTTGTCGTGCAATACAATGAAAATGAGCACAATTGCAAAACATAGGCTTCTTATATTTTAAAATAAAATAATCACATGTTTACCGTTCTGGGGTTTCTACAATCATGAATGGAGGCATTATTTACAGCAGGTTGATGTTGTTGTTGTTGTTGTCGACCCCACCCGTGCCCCGACATTGGGGGACCGGGCCCTCACTCCGTCTCCCGGATCCCCAGACCCCCCTCCGCCGCCCAGCGGGCGAGCAGGGCCGCCACTCCGCTTGGGTTTCGCCAGAGGTCCTCCGGAGTCAGTGTGGTGGGTATGTTTGTGCAGGTGAACAGGTGTTGTGTGTCGTGCACTTGCGTGCCGCATAGCGCACAGAGTGGTGTTGGGTGTGTGTCCGGTGTAATGTTGTGTAGGTAGGAGTGGAGGGCTGGTGATTTGTTGGTTCGGAGTTGTGCTAGGAGTTGTCTGGTTCTGTGTGGTAGGTCTTGCTCTGATGGGTCTATTTCTGGTGCTGGTGCATGTATTACTTTGTTGTGTTGTCTGGTGTCCAAGTGTGTTTGTACAAAGTGGGTGTGTATGTCTTTCATGTTCTGTTTTATGGTGTCGTTGTTGGTGTCCTGTGGTGCTGTGTCTTTGTTGTGTGTGTAGTTGTTGTTGTGGAAGATTGTTTGTTTCTTTTGTCTGGGTGGTGGTGGTTGTTGAGTGGGTGGGTTGGGTGTTGGGCTTTTTGTCTGATTTGCGATGTGTGTAGTTTTAGATGGGTGTTCAGTGGGAGAGTTTTTGTTTCCTCATGCAAGTGTTGTATGTTTGTGTCTTGTGTGCATCCTGTTGCTATTCTGAGTGCGGTGTTCTGTGTGGTCTGGAGTTTTGTCTTGTTTGTGTCCGATAGTGTTGGTGACCATATAGTGTTTGCGTATTCGAGGCGTGTGAGTGTGGTTGCTTTGTATGTGGTGAGTATAGTTTCTTTGGATTTTCCCCAGTGAGTGGTTGTTAAGGCTTTAAGTATTTTGTTTGAATGCTTGGCGCGGGTTAGAGTGTGTTGTGTGTGTTTTGAGAAGGTGAGTTTGGGGTCCCATGTTAATCCCAGTATTTTGCGTTCGCGGACTGTGGGTAGGGTGGTGTTATCTATTTGTAAAGTGAGTCTGTTGCTGTATTCTGCCGGATCCGGTGTGAACAGAGTGGTGGTGGTTTTGTCTGCGTTGAGTGTGAGTTGGTTCTGTTTTGTCCAGTTGTATATGTCGTGGAGATATTTTTGTACTTGTTGTTGTGCCTGTTGTGGTTTGACATGTGTGGATAGAATGGTGATGTCGTCTGCATATGTAACTGTGTGTACATTTGGAGGTGGTTGTGGTAAGTCTGCCATGTATATGTTGAATAGTGTTGGTGAAAGTACTCCCCCCTGTGGTACTCCCGTTTTCGTGTTTCTGTGTTCTGATGTTTCCCCCCGGTATTGAGTGTATTGTCTGCGTCCCCTTATGTAGTTGAAGATGTATTTGATGATGATGTTTGGGGTGTTAGTGTTGTTGAGTTTGTTTGTGAGTGTGTGTAGGTTTACCGTGTCAAAGGCTTTGGACATGTCTAGGGCTATGGCAACTGTTCGTTGTGGTGGTTTTTGTTGATTGAAACCTGTGGCTATGATGTTGTGTATGTGGTGTAGTGCTGTGGTTGTGGAGTGTTGTTTTCGGAAGCCGTGTTGGTGAGAGGGTAGTTGAGTGTTGTTGGTAATGAAGGGTAGTATTACCTTTTCCATTGTTTTGGCTATTGGGCTGAGTAGTGCTATTGGTCTGTAGGATGGGCCGAGTGCGTGGTTTTTGTTGGGTTTTGGTATTGGGATTATTTTTGCAGTCTTCCATATTGCGGGGATGGTGTTGGTGTTGAGTGATGTGTTGTAAGTGTGTGTGAGTAGTGTTATTGCTTTGGGGCCTAGGTGTTTCAGATGTCTGATGTTTATGTTGTCTGGGCCTGTGGAGTTGTTGCTTTTGGAGCGTTGTAGTGCTTGTTTGACTTGTTGTTCTGTGATGGTTATGGGCGTGGTGTTGAGTTTTCGTATTTTGCGTTGTAGTTGTCTGTATGTTCTGTTGGTTTTGTGTTGTATTATGTTGGTGAATTGTTTGTTGAATGCTCGTGCTTTCTGTTTGTTGGATATTGCCGTGTGTTGTCCGAACTGTATTGTGGTGTTTTCTGGTGCTTTTTGTTCTTTGTTAGATAGTCTTGTTACTGTGTTCCAGAGTATGTATTGTTTGTGTCTGTGGTTCCATGCATCCGTTAAGTGTTCTTTCCATAGCTCTTGTTTGTGTTTTTGGATTTGTTTGTCTATTTCTTTGTTTAGGTCTGTGATGCGTGGGTCTTGGTGGTTTTGTTGTCTGATGTCGTTTCTTTGGCTGATGAGTGTTCTGATGTGTTGTGGTAGGAGAAGTGATTTGCTTTTTATTTTTCCGTGGGGTATGTGGTGTTTGTCTGCTGTAAGTATGAGGTTTGTGAGCATGGTGTTGGCTGTGTGGATGTTGTCAGGTATGGTTAAGTTCTCCAGTGCTGATTCTATTTCAGAGGTGTATCCTTCCCAGTCTGCTTTCCTGTAATTTGTGTAAGTTTGAAGGTGTTGTTGTAGGCGGAAAGGAGCACGCGTGTTGTGTGTGATTTTGATAGGAAGGTGGTCTGAACTGAGTGCGTGTATTGTGGTCCATGTTGTTCTGTTTGTGATGCTGTTGCTGGCTGTTGTGATGTCCGGTGATGTTGGTTGTTGGTTGATGTTTGTAGGTTTTCTGGTAGGTGTGTTTGCGTTTAGAGTGATTTGTTGGGAGTTCTGTAGTATGTCTGCAATGAGGGTGCCTCTGTGGTCGTCGTAGGGAGAGTGCCATTGTGTTGAGTGAGCGTTGATGTCTGCGGTTAGAATGGTGTTGTTCAGCGAGTTTATGTATTGGAAGGTGTTGGTGATGTCTGTGTCTTCTGTGGCGTGGTCTGGTCGGGTGGTATCTCTGGGGGGTATATACATGTTGCATATGTGTAGTCTTTTGTGGTTGGTTATGTGAATCTTTACGGTTTGAATTTCTGTAGTGTTGGTGTTAATGTTGTTGGGGATGTTCATGGGAGTGAATGTGACTGATTTGTGAATGTATGTGAGCAGTCCTCCTCCTCCCTTGTGTTCTCTGTCTTTCCTAATGCTGGTGTAGTTGGTGAGACGAGGTGTGTTGTGTTGTTTTTCTAGTTTGGTTTCTTGTATGGTGATGATGTCTGCGTGCTGTTGTGAGGCGAGTTCTTCTAGTTCTGTTTTCTTGTTTTGGATGCCGTTGATGTTTATTTGTAGTATGGTCAGTGTGTGTTTGTTGTTTTTGTTGGTGGGTGTTGTTCTTTGTGGGTTGTTCGGGGGTTGTGGTGTTGGGGTGTTTGTTGTTTGCGTGTGTGTTCTGCATGTCCACGTGTTTGTGTATTGGCGGGTGGTGATGCCGGAGCAATGTCTGTGTATCCAGTGTGGGTGTGTTGAGTTGCATCTGAGTGAGGTTTGTCTGCGTGTGATGATTCTATTGCAGCTATTGCAGGTCCAGGTTTGGGGGGGTGGTCTTGTGTTTGTTGTATCTCTGTTGGTTTTGTCTGTCCGTGTTGCGTTTGAGGGTAGTGTTGGTGAGGCGAGTGTGTTGTTTTGGTCTGTTTGTGCTCTGCTGCCTGTTGGTGTCCTACGAGGTGTAGTTGTTCGTGGTGGTGTTTTGGGATGTAGTCTGCATTTCCATGTTATGTTGTATTGTCTAGTGTTTATGTTTGTGCAATGTTTGTGTACCCAGTGTGGTGTGTGGTGGTTGCATCTGAAGGATGTCTGTCTTCTTGTAATCTGTTGTGTGCAAATGTCGCATGTCCAGGTAGTTTGTTGTGTGTGTGTTTGTTGCGTGCGTGAGAGTGTCTGTGTGGGCCCCGGATTTGTCTCTATGTCCCCCGCCTGGAGCAAAAGGTCCGCCCGCCACCCTGCCAGGTTCAGGGGGCGGTTAGCCGAAAAAAAAAAAAAACGGCCGTAAGGGCACCCCGTTCGGGGTGCAGGGATTGGTTCCTTGATTTGTCCCCCCGTTCGGGGGGAACCCTCCAACTGCGAGTAAGCCAAGGAGTTTGGAGGTACAGCAGGTTGACAGCAGTGTGATCGAGCAGATTAGATAGAGTAGAATTTGAATGGGGCTTCACTGATTTATTTCATACAATTCATATCTAAAACACAGTTGAAAAATATTTGATTGTTAAAATATTTAAATACAAGAACTATATCAAGAAATTAACAAAACATAGTTTTTTTAGTTAGGAGAAAAGTCTAAAAACATATCACAAATGACAAACGTTGTGCCTCTCCTCCTCCTGTTCTTCAATGAAGCTGATCACCCTCCAGCTCCCGTTAGAAACATCGTGCTGCTGAAGGTGTGCCGGCAGAATGGTTGTGATACAGGAGGTGCTGTGGACTCTCCCAGAAACGAGGACCTAGTTTAGTTGTAGATCCAGTAAAACATAGTGCAAATGTGACATTATTTATAATGCACAGTTACAGTCTTGTGAATATTAAAAAATGTACTTCATGTAATGCAGGAAGCGAATATTTCAAACGAACTAAGGCAGCAAACAGTAAGAGCAAAATCGTGTTCCAAACATTAACTCTTTTTTTAAATGTCAATTAGCTTGTGAGTAATAAGACAAAATGTGACTGTCAGACAGAGAACTGTCAGAGCAAACGGTAGATTTTAGAAAGTCCTGCCGAAATAAATCTGCACCCGACTGCGACTGTTAGCGTTGAACTGCCGCCATTGCTGTCAAAGTCACACACATCTCCAAAATTGTTGGAGCAAATTTTTAAGCAGGCTTCATCTTGATAAATTGACCACGTATTTGACATTTACACCATAACGTTACCGCCTAAAATAATCGTAAAACAAAATTTTGTGTAACAACAAGAGTAATATGTACCCCAAAAGCTTTCAAAGCGTCTGAAAGTTTTCTCCTCCGTTTTTGTTGGGGCTTGGCTCGAAATGCATCATGATTGGCCGCCCGAAGTCCACGTGTCTGTCGGACGTGCTCTCATTGGTCTACAATACCATCACGGATGAATAAATACTCAAAGGGCTTGCCAGGCAAGCCCTTTGAACCCTTTAAATACTCAATGGGCTTGCCTGGCAAGCCCATTGAGTATTGCCCACTAGTTCACTAGTAAGGTCATTTTGACGCTTACTAGTGAACATGTAAGGCCATAAATGTGCCCACTAGTTCACTAGTAAGATCATTTTGAGGCTTACTAGTTGACATGTAAGCCACAAAACGCCCGCTAGTTCACTAGTAAGATAATTTTGAGGCTTCTAATGAACATGTAAGCCACAGAACGCCCACTAGTTCACTAGTAAGATCATTTTGACGCTTACTAGTGAACATGTAAGCCACAAAACGCTCACTAGTTCACTAGTAAGGTCATTTTGACGCTTACTAGTGAACATGTAAGCCACAAAACGCTCACTGGTTCACTAGTAAGGTAATTTTGACGCTTACTAGTGAACATGTAAGCCACAAAACGCCCACTAGTTCCCTAGTAAGATCATTTTGACGCTTATTTATGAACATGTCAGCCACAAAACGCTCACTCGTTCACTAGTAAGATCATTTTGACGCTTACTAGTGAACATGTAAGCCACAAAACGCCCACTAGTTCACTAGTAAGGTCATTTTGACGCTTACTAGTGAACATGTAAGCCACAAAACGCCCACTAGTTCACTAGTAAGATCATTTTGACGCTTACTAGTGAACATGTAAGGCCATAAATGTGCCCACTAGTTCACTAGTAAGTTCATTTTGAGGCTTACTAGTTGACATGTAAGCCACACATCGCCTACTAGTTCACTAGTAAGATCATTTTGAGGCTTACTAGTGAACATGTAAGCCACAAAACGCCCAATAGTTCACTAGTAAGATCATTTTGACGCTTACTAGTGAACATGTAAGCCACAAAACGCTCACTAGTTTACTAGTAAGGTCATTTTGACGCTTACTAGTGAACATGTAAGCCACAAAACGCTCACTAGTTCACTATCCATCCATCCATCCATAATAAGATAATTTTGACGCTTACTACTGAACATTTAAGGCCATAAATGTGCCCACTAGTTCACTGGTAAGATGATTTTGACGCTTACTAGTGAACATGCAAGGCCATAAATGTGCCCACTTGTAGTGCTAGTGACATTACACTGTACTTGCATTAAATGCAAATAAGGATGATTACGAAAACATGTAACGGTATCCTATTGGCTGTACGTTTCAAAATAGTGTCATCCCACCAGTCAGGGCTCATGATTTTGGAAATTCTGTGCCCACTTAGTTTTTTAAAACAACAATGGCGGACAGTGTCCTGAGACGTATTCGGCGAAGGTGCAGGGCAATAGAGAGTGCCTGTCATCAAGGGTCTGCCGGTGAAAGTGAAGCACGCGCGATAAACATTTCAATTGCTAATTTAAGAAGAGTTAGTGACCAGTTTAGCGCTGATACTATTCAAAGTTTGATTCAAAGTCCAATAGATCTCCGATCTGTCATCATTGCGGGACCCACTCCTAATGGTGGACGTGTTTGTTCCCATGTGGCACATCGTTTGCACACAGGTAAAATGGCTACCATTTTTTGTCATTGGTTTTTCGTATGTATTTTTATTCGAACTACACACGGGTTTTACTGACGACTTGCTGTGACTTACCTTCTATCACCCTGTCAAACGTCGTTTTATACCAGTGGTTTTCCTGCAAATCAGTAGACTATTAAGTAACGCGATGGCTGTACACTTTTAAGCAATAACTAGTGATCTTTTAGTTATTCAATTATAAGTTTGAATTATTTTTTTCTTGAGTAAAATGGTTAGAGAAAATAGCTGCTCGTGGTTTTGAAGCTGCATATACTTTTATGTACATCTGTGTCTATATGCCTGTACTGTATACAGTATATAAAAAACACGTAGTGATTCGTTTGCTTGAATTCCTTAATCCTTTTATTTCCATACTTTAGGTAGACGAGGAAGACCAGCACTTGACATTACAAGTGATCAAATTGAACTGCTCCCCACTCAGGGCTTTACAGTGAGAGCCATCACTGAGATGTTGTGTTGTTCCTCTTCATACCTGCATAAAAAAATGAAGTTTTTTCAGATTTCAGCCAGAAATAGATTTACTCCCATTCATGATGTTGACCTGGAAGAGCATGTCAGAAGATTGCACAGCCAATTTCCCAGATCAGGCTCGGAAGCAAGTGTTCTGCTACATACTCTTGTCCCTTCATGTATATATCATTATATTCATTGTGAAAGTGTACTTTCTTTATTGTGTTGTTTTATGAACCTGTTGCAGATGATGAGGGCATACCTGCGTGCTGATGGTATTGTAGTACAAAGAAAAAGAGTTCGAGAAATCCTCAACCGTATTGAGCCAGCTGCTGCAGCCCAGAGATGGAGCCAGACTGTGGCTAGAAGAACATACTATGTGCCATTCCCCAATAGTTTATGGCACATAGATGGGCATATGCGTCTCATTCGGTAATAAGGGATCATCTTATATTTGTACTCGTGGGAGCATTAGAAAGCCATATTGTATGGACAGCACAGATTAAATTGAATTTTATCATTTGTATATCCAAGTTACACAAACTCCAAATTGCCTCCATGTAGTCTTAAGTGCACAGCAATACCTTCTCTACCGAGATGATATTTCAAACAAGATATGAAACTTGATTGTTTTCTTGTATTTAATCATTATTCTTTTCATGTTTGTTTTACAGGTGGGTGTTTGTGACACATGCCGGCATTGATGGGAATTCCAGGCTAATAACGTACCTTCAACTGGAGCACAGACAACACAGCTTTGACAGTGTTGAAATATTTTGTCCAAGCCACCTGCCTGTATGGGTTACTTCCAGAGTAAGATCCGACCATGGTGGTGAAAACACTGGTTGCTCTTTTAATGAACCTACTGCAGGGACAAGACACCAAAATTATTTCTAGCTCCAGCCAACACCCCCTCACAATTTACTCACACCTCCCATGGCCTGATTATCCACCAACAGGGGCCCTTTTTGGATTATCATTTTGGCATAGGAACTTTCCTTTCCTATCCTAACCGAGTGAGATGAGCCGGTAGCACCTGGAGCAAAGATCGTCTAAATTTTAATAATGCTTAGGAAAGGTTCTGACCATCCTTTACGAAAGGAAAGGAGATATATTATGCAGCAGGAATATTTAAAGGGGAAGTCTTTTTTTATGTTGTTGTTGTTGTTGTTGTCGACCCCACCCGTGCCCCGACATTGGGGGACCGGGCCCTCACTCCGTCTCCCGGATCCCCAGACCCCCCTCCTCCGCCCAGCGGGCGAGCAGGGCCGCCACTCCGCTTGGGTTTCGCCAGAGGTCCTCCGGAGTCAGTGTGGTGGGTATGTTTGTGCAGGTGAACAGGTGTTGTGTGTCGTGCACTTGCGTGCCGCATAGCGCACAGAGTGGTGTTGGGTGTGTGTCCGGTGTAATGTTGTGTAGGTAGGAGTGGAGGGCTGGTGATTTGTTGGTTCGGAGTTGTGCTAGGAGTTGTCTGGTTCTGTGTGGTAGGTCTTGCTCTGATGGGTCTATTTCTGGTGCTGGTGCATGTATTACTTTGTTGTGTTGTCTGGTGTCCAAGTGTGTTTGTACAAAGTGGGTGTGTATGTCTTTCATGTTCTGTTTTATGGTGTCGTTGTTGGTGTCCTGTGGTGCTGTGTCTTTGTTGTGTGTGTAGTTGTTGTTGTGGAAGATTGTTTGTTTCTTTTGTCTGGGTGGTGGTGGTTGTTGAGTGAGTGGGTGTAGTGGGTGGGTTGGGTGTTGGGCTTTTTGTCTGATTTGCGATGCGTGTAGTTTTAGATGGGTGTTCAGTGGGAGAGTTTTTGTTTCCTCATGCAAGTGTTGTATGTTTGTGTCTTGTGTGCATCCTGTTGCTATTCTGAGTGCGGTGTTCTGTGTGGTCTGGAGTTTTGTCTTGTTTGTGTCCGATAGTGTTGGTGACCATATAGTGTTTGCGTATTCGAGGCCTGTGAGTGTGGTTGCTTTGTATGTGGTGAGTATAGTTTCTTTGGATTTTCCCCAGTGAGTGGTTGTTAAGGCTTTAAGTATTTTGTTTGATTGCTTGGCGCGGGTTAGAGTGTGTTGTGTGTGTTTTGAGAAGGTGAGTTTGGGGTCCCATGTTAATCCCAGTATTTTGGGTTCGCGGACTGTGGGTAGGGTGGTGTTATCTATTTGTAAAGTGAGCCTGTTGCTGTATTCTGCCGGATCCGGTGTGAACAGAGTGGTGGTGGTTTTGTCTGCGTTGAGTGTGAGTTGGTTCTGTTTTGTCCAGTTGTATATGTCGTGGAGATATTTTTGTACTTGTTGTTGTGCCTGTTGTGGTTTGACATGTGTGGATAGAATGGTGATGTCGTCTGCATATGTAACTGTGTGTACATTTGGAGGTGGTTGTGGTAAGTCTGCCATGTATATGTTGAATAGTGTTGGTGAAAGTACTCCCCCCTGTGGTACCCCCGTTTTCGTGTTTCTATGTTCTGATGTTTCCCCCCGGTATTGAGTGTATTGTCTGCGTCCCCTTATGTAGTTGAAGATGTATTTGATGATGATGTTTGGGGTGTTAGTGTTGTTGAGTTTGTTTGTGAGTGTGTGTAGGTTTACCGTGTCAAAGGCTTTGGACATGTCTAGGGCTATGGCAACTGTTCGTTGTGGTGGTTTTTGTTGATTGAAACCTGTGGCTATGATGTTGTGTATGTGGTGTAGTGCTGTGGTTGTGGAGTGTTGTTTTCGGAAGCCGTGTTGGTGAGAGGGTAGTTGAGTGTTGTTGGTAATGAAGGGTAGTATTACCTTTTCCATTGTTTTGGCTATTGGGCTGAGTAGTGCTATTGGTCTGTAAGATGGGCCGAGTGCGTGTTTTTTGTTGGGTTTTGGTATTGGGATTATTTTTGCAGTCTTCCATATTGCGGGGATGGTGTTGGTGTTGAGTGATGTGTTGTAAGTGTGTGTGAGTAGTGTTATTGCTTTGGGGCCTAGGTGTTTCAGATGTCTGATGTTTATGTTGTCTGGGCCTGTGGAGTTGTTGCTTTTGGAGCGTTGTAGTGCTTGTTTGACTTGTTGTTCTGTGATAGTTATGGGCGTGGTGTTGAGTTTTCGTATTTTGCGTTGTAGTTGTCTGTATGTTCTGTTGGTTTTGTGTTGTATTATGTTGGTGAATTGTTTGTTGAATGCTCGTGCTTTCTGTTTGTTGGATATTGCCGTGTGTTGTCTGAACTGTATTGTGGTGTTTTCTGGTGCTTTTTGTTCTTTGTTTGATAGTCTTGTTACTGTGTTCCAGAGTATGTGTTGTTTGTGTCTGTGGTTCCATGCATCCGTTAAGTGTTCTTTCCATAGCTCTTGTTTGTGTTTTTGGATTTGTGTGTCTATTTCTTTGTTTAGGTCTGTGATGCGTGGGTCTTGGTGGTTTTGTTGTCTGATGTCGTTTCTTTGGCTGATGAGTGTTCTGATGTGTTGTGGTAGGAGAAGTGATTTGCTTTTTATTTTTCCGTGGGGTATGTGGTGTTTGTCTGCTGTAAGTATGAGGTTTGTGAGCATGGTGTTGGCTGTGTGGATGTTGTCAGGTATGGTTATGTTCTCCAGTGCTGATTCTATTTCAGAGGTGTATCCTTCCCAGTCTGCTTTCCTGTAATTTGTGTAAGTTTGAAGGTGTTGTTGTAGGCGGAAAGGAGCACGCGTGTTGTGTGTGATTTTGATAGGAAGGTGGTCTGAACTGAGTGCGTGTATTGTGGTCCATGTTGTTCTGTTTGTGATGCTGTTGCTGGCTGTTGTGATGTCCGGTGATGTTGGTTGTTGGTTGATGTTTGTAGGTTTTCTGGTAGGTGTGTTTGCGTTTAGAGTGATTTGTTGGGAGTTCTGTAGTATGTCTGCAATGAGGGTGCCTCTGTGGTCGTCGTAGGGAGAGTGCCATTGTGTTGAGTGAGCGTTGATGTCTGCGGTTAGAATGGTGTTGTTCAGCGAGTTTATGTATTGGAAGTTGTTGGTGATGTCTGTGTCTTCTGTGGCGTGGTCTGGTCGGGTGGTATCTCTGGGGGGTATATACATGTTGCATATGTGTAGTCCTTTGTGGTTGGTTATGTGAATCTTTACGGTTTGAATTTCTGTAGTGTTGGTGTTAATGTTGTTGGGGATGTTCATGGGAGTGAATGTGACTGATTTGTGAATGTATGTGAGCAGTCCTCCTCCTCCCTTGTGTTCTCTGTCTTTCCTAATGCTGGTGTAGTTGGTGAGACGAGGTGTGTTGTGTTGTTTTTCTAGTTTGGTTTCTTGTATGGTGATGATGTCTGCGTGCTGTTGTGAGGCGAGTTCTTCTAGTTCTGTTTTCTTGTTTTGGATGCCGTTGATGTTTATTTGTAGTATGGTCAGTGTGTGTTTGTTGTTTTTGTTGGTGGGTGTTGTTCTTTGTGGGTTGTTCGGGGGTTGTGGTGTTGGGGTGTTTGTTGTTTGCGTGTGTGTTCTGCATGTCCACGTGTTTGTGTATTGGCGGGTGGTGATGCCGGAGCAATGTCTGTGTATCCAGTGTGGGTGTGTTGAGTTGCATCTGAGTGAGGTTTGTCTGCGTGTGATGATTCTATTGCAGCTATTGCAGGTCCAGGTTTGGGGGTGTGTGTCTAGTGTTTATGTTTGTGCAATGTTTGTGTACCCAGTGTGGTGTGTGGTGGTTGCATCTGAAGGATGTCTGTCTTCTTGTAATCTGTTGTGTGCAAATGTCGCATGTCCAGGTAGTTTGTTGTGTGTGTGTTTGTTGCGTGCGTGAGAGTGTCTGTGTGGGCCCCGGATTTGTCTCTATGTCCCAGGCCTGGAGCAAAAGGTCCGCCCGCCACCCTGCCAGGTTCAGGGGGCGGTTAGCCGAAAAAAAAAAAAACGGCCGTAAGGGCACCCCGTTCGGGGTGCAGGGATTGGTTCCTTGATTTGTCCCCCCGTTCGGGGGGAACCCTCCAACTGCGAGTAAGCCAAGGAGTTTGGAGGTACAGCAGGTTGACAGCAGTGTGATCGAGCAGATTAGATAGAGTAGAATTTGAATGGGGCTTCACTGATTTATTTCATACAATTCATATCTAAAACACAGTTGAAAAATATTTGATTGTTAAAATATTTAAATACAAGAACTATATCAAGAAATTAACAAAACATAGTTTTTTTAGTTAGGAGAAAAGTCTAAAAACATATCACAAATGACAAACGTTGTGCCTCTCCTCCTCCTGTTCTTCAATGAAGCTGATCACCCTCCAGCTCCCGTTAGAAACATTGTGCTGCTGAAGGTGTGCCGGCAGAATGGTTGTGATACAGGAGGTGCTGTGGACTCTCCCAGAAACGAGGACCTAGTTTAGTTGTAGATCCAGTAAAACATAGTGCAAATGTGACATTATTTATAATGCACAGTTACAGTCTTGTGAATATTAAAAAATGTACTTCATGTAATGCAGGAAGCGAATATTTCAAACGAACTAAGGCAGCAAACAGTAAGAGCAAAATCGTGTTCCAAACATTAACTCTTTTTTTAAATGTCAATTAGCTTGTGAGTAATAAGACAAAATGTGACTGTCAGACAGAGAACTGTCAGAGCAAACGGCAGATTTTAGAAAGTCCTGCCGAAATAAATCTGCACCCGACTGCGACTGTCAGCGTTGAACTGCCGCCATTGCTGTCAAAGTCAGACACATCTCCAAAATTGTTGGAGCAAATTTTTAAGCAGGCTTCATCTTGATAAATTGACCACGTATTTGACATTTACACCATAACGTTACCGCCTAAAATAATCGTAAAACAAAATTTTGTGTAACAACAAGAGTAATATGTACCCCAAAAGCTTTCAAAGCGTCTGAAAGTTTTCTCCTCCGTTTTTGTTGGGGCTTGGCTCGAAATGCATCATGATTGGCCGCCCGAAGTCCACGTGTCTGTCGGACGTGCTCTCATTGGTCTACAATACCATCACGGATGAATAAATACTCAAAGGGCTTGCCAGGCAAGCCCTTTGAACCCTTTAAATACTCAATGGGCTTGCCTGGCAAGCCCTTTGAGTATTTATTCCATATTGCCCACTAGTTCACTAGTAAGGTCATTTTGACGCATACTAGTGAACATGTAAGGCCATAAATGTGCCCACTAGTTCACTAGTAAGATCATTTTGAGGCTTACTAGTTGACATGTAAGCCACAAAACGCCCGCTAGTTCACTAGTAAGATAATTTTGAGGCTTCTAGTGAACATGTAAGCCACAGAACGCCCACTAGTTCACTAGTAAGATCATTTTGACGCTTACTAGTAAGATCATTTTGACGCTTACTAGTGAACATGTAAGCCACAAAACGCTCACTAGTTCACTAGTAAGGTCATTTTGACGCTTACTAGTGAACATGTAAGCCACAAAACGCTCACTGGTTCACTAGTAAGGTAATTTTGACGCTTACTAGTGAACATGTAAGCCACAAAACGCCCACTAGTTCCCTAGTAAGATCATTTTGACGCTTATTTATGAACATGTCAGCCACAAAACGCTCACTCGTTCACTAGTAAGATCATTTTGACGCTTACTAGTGAACATGTAAGCCACAAAACGCCCACTAGTTCACTAGTAAGGTCATTTTGACGCTTACTAGTGAACATGTAAGCCACAAAACGCCCACTAGTTCACTAGTAAGATCATTTTGACGCTTACTAGTGAACATGTAAGGCCATAAATGTGCCCACTAGTTCACTAGTAAGTTCATTTTGAGGCTTACTAGTTGACATGTAAGCCACACATCGCCTACTAGTTCACTAGTAAGATCATTTTGAGGCTTACTAGTGAACATGTAAGCCACAAAACGCCCAATAGTTCACTAGTAAGATCATTTTGACGCTTACTAGTGAACATGGAAGCCACAAAACGCTCACTAGTTTACTAGTAAGGTCATTTTGACGCTTACTAGTGAACATGTAAGCCACAAAACGCTCACTAGTTCACTATCCATCCATCCATCCATAATAAGATAATTTTGACGCTTACTACTGAACATTTAAGGCCATAAATGTGCCCACTAGTTCACTGGTAAGATGATTTTGACGCTTACTAGTGAACATGCAAGGCCATAAATGTGCCCACTTGTAGTGCTAGTGACATTACACTGTACTTGCATTAAATGCAAATAAGGATGATTACGAAAACATGTAACGGTATCCTATTGGCTGTACGTTTCAAAATAGTGTCATCCCACCAGTCAGGGCTCATGATTTTGGAAATTCTGTGCCCACTTAGTTTTTTAAAACAACAATGGCGGACAGTGTCCTGAGACGTATTCGGCGAAGGTGCAGGGCAATAGAGAGTGCCTGTCATCAAGGGTCTGCCGGTGAAAGTGAAGCACGCGCGATAAACATTTCAATTGCTAATTTAAGAAGAGTTAGTGACCAGTTTAGCGCTGATACTATTCAAAGTTTGATTCAAAGTCCAATAGATCTCCGATCTGTCATCATTGCGGGACCCACTCCTAATGGTGGACGTGTTTGTTCCCATGTGGCACATCGTTTGCACACAGGTAAAATGGCTACCATTTTTTGTCATTGGTTTTTCGTATGTATTTTTATTCGAACTACACACGGGTTTTACTGACGACTTGCTGTGACTTACCTTCTATCACCCTGTCAAACGTCGTTTTATACCAGTGGTTTTCCTGCAAATCAGTAGACTATTAAGTAACGCGATGGCTGTACACTTTTAAGCAATAACTAGTGATCTTTTAGTTATTCAATTATAAGTTTGAATTATTTTTTTCTTGAGTAAAATGGTTAGAGAAAATAGCTGCTCGTGGTTTTGAAGCTGCATATACTTTTATGTACATCTGTGTCTATATGCCTGTACTGTATACAGTATATAAAAAACACGTAGTGATTCGTTTGCTTGAATTCCTTAATCCTTTTATTTCCATACTTTAGGTAGACGAGGAAGACCAGCACTTGACATTACAAGGGATCAAATTGAACTGCTCCCCACTCAGGGCTTTACAGTGAGAGCCATCACTGAGATGTTGTGTTGTTCCTCTTCATACCTGCATAAAAAAATGAAGTTTTTTCAGATTTCAGCCAGAAATAGATTTACTCCCATTCATGATATTGACCTGGAAGAGCATGTCAGAAGACTGCACAGCCAATTTCCCAGATCAGGCTCGGAAGCAAGTGTTCTGCTACATACTCTTGTCCCTTCATGTATATATCATTATATTCATTGTGAAAGTGTACTTTCTTTATTGTGTTGTTTTATGAACCTGTTGCAGATGATGAGGGCATACCTGCGTGCTGATGGTATTGTATTACAAAGAAAAAGAGTTCGAGAAATCCTCAACCGTATTGAGCCAGCTGCTGCAGCCCAGAGATGGAGCCAGACTGTGGCTAGAAGAACATACTATGTGCCATTCCCCAATAGTTTATGGCACATAGATGGGCATATGCGTCTCATTCGGTAATAAGGGATCATCTTATATTTGTACTCGTGGGAGCATTAGAAAGCCATATTGTATGGACAGCACAGATTAAATTGAATTTTATCATTTGTATATCCAAGTTACACAAACTCCAAATTGCCTCCATGTAGTCTTAAGTGCACAGCAATACCTTCTCTACCGAGATGATATTTCAAACAAGATATGAAACTTGATTGTTTTCTTGTATTTAATCATTATTCTTTTCATGTTTGTTTTACAGGTGGGTGTTTGTGACACATGCCGGCATTGATGGGAATTCCAGGCTAATAACGTACCTTCAACTGGAGCACAGACAACACAGCTTTGACAGTGTTGAAATATTTTGTCCAAGCCACCTGCCTGTATGGGTTACCCTCCAGAGTAAGATCCGACCATGGTGGTGAAAACACTGGTTGCTCTTTTAATGAACCTACTGCAGGGACAAGACACCAAAATTATTTCTAGCTCCAGCCAACACCCCCTCACAATTTACTCACACCTCCCATGGCCTGATTATCCACCAACAGGGGCCCTTTTTGGATTATCATTTTGGCATAGGAACTTTCCTTTCCTATCCTAACCGAGTGAGATGAGCCGGTAGCACCTGGAGCAAAGATCGTCTAAATTTTAATAATGCTTAGGAAAGGTTCTGACCATCCTTTACGAAAGGAAAGGAGATATATTATGCAGCAGGAATATTTAAAGGGGAAGTCTTTTTTTATGTTGTTGTTGTTGTTGTTGTCGACCCCACCCGTGCCCCGACATTGGGGGACCGGGCCCTCACTCCGTCTCCCGGATCCCCAGACCCCCCTCCTCCGCCCAGCGGGCGAGCAGGGCCGCCACTCCGCTTGGGTTTCGCCAGAGGTCCTCCGGAGTCAGTGTGGTGGGTATGTTTGTGCAGGTGAACAGGTGTTGTGTGTCGTGCACTTGCGTGCCGCATAGCGCACAGAGTGGTGTTGGGTGTGTGTCCGGTGTAATGTTGTGTAGGTAGGAGTGGAGGGCTGGTGATTTGTTGGTTCGGAGTTGTGCTAGGAGTTGTCTGGTTCTGTGTGGTAGGTCTTGCTCCGATGGGTCTATTTCTGGTGCTGGTGCATGTATTACTTTGTTGTGTTGTCTGGTGTCCAAGTGTGTTTGTACAAAGTGGGTGTGTATGTCTTTCATGTTCTGTTTTATGCTGTCGTTGTTGGTGTCCTGTGGTGCTGTGTCTTTGTTGTGTGTGTAGTTGTTGTTGTGGAAGATTGTTTGTTTCTTTTGTCTGGGTGGTGGTGGTTGTTGAGTGAGTGGGTGTAGTGGGTGGGTTGGGTGTTGGGCTTTTTGTCTGATTTGCGATGCGTGTAGTTTTAGATGGATGTTCAGTGGGAGAGTTTTTGTTTCCTCATGCAAGTGTTGTATGTTTGTGTCTTGTGTGCATCCTGTTGCTATTCTGAGTGCTGTGTTCTGTGTGGTCTGGAGTTTTGTCTTGTTTGTGTCCGATAGTGTTGGTGACCATATAGTGTTTGCGTATTTGAGGCGTGTGAGTGTGGTTGCTTTGTATGTGGTGAGTATAGTTTCTTTGGATTTTCCCCAGTGAGTGGTTGTTAAGGCTTTAAGTATTTTGTTTGATTGCTTGGCGCGGGTTAGAGTGTGTTGTGTGTGTTTTGAGAAGGTGAGTTTGGGGTCCCATGTTAATCCCAGTATTTTGGGTTCGCGGACTGTGGGTAGGGTGGTGTTATCTATTTGTAAAGTGAGCCTGTTGCTGTATTCTGCCGGATCCGGTGTGAACAGAGTGGTGGTGGTTTTGTCTGCGTTGAGTGTGAGTTGGTTCTGTTTTGTCCAGTTGTATATGTCGTGGAGATATTTTTGTACTTGTTGTTGTGCCTGTTGTGGTTTGACATGTGTGGATAGAATGGTGATGTCGTCTGCATATGTAACTGTGTGTACATTTGGAGGTGGTTGTGGTATGTCTGCCATGTATATGTTGAATAGTGTTGGTGAAAGTACTGCCCCCTGTGGTACCCCCGTTTTCGTGTTTCTATGTTCTGATGTTTCCCCCCGGTATTGAGTGTATTGTCTGCGTCCCCTTATGTAGTTGAAGATGTATTTGATGATGATGTTTGGGGTGTTAGTGTTGTTGAGTTTGTGAGTGTGTGTAGGTTTACCGTGTCAAAGGCTTTGGACATGTCTAGGGCTATGGCAACTGTTCGTTGTGGTGGTTTTTGTTGATTGAAACCTGTGGCTATGATGTTGTGTATGTGGTGTAGTGCTGTGGTTGTGGAGTGTTGTTTTCGGAAGCCGTGTTGGTGAGAGGGTAGTTGAGTGTTGTTGGTAATGAAGGGTAGTATTACCTTTTCCATTGTTTTGGCTATTGGGCTGAGTAGTGCTATTGGTCTGTAAGATGGGCCGAGTGCGTGGTTTTTGTTGGGTTTTGGTATTGGGATTATTTTTGCAGTCTTCCATATTGCGTGGATGGTGTTGGTGTTGAGTGATGTGTTGTAAGTGTGTGTGAGTAGTGTTATTGCTTTGGGGCCTAGGTGTTTCAGATGTCTGATGTTTATGTTGTCTGGGCCTGTGGAGTTGTTGCTTTTGGAGCGTTGTAGTGCTTGTTTGACTTGTTGTTCTGTGATGGTTATGGGCGTGGTGTTGAGTTTTCGTATTTTGCGTTGTAGTTGTCTGTATGTTCTGTTGGTTTTGTGTTGTATTATGTTGGTGAATTGTTTGTTGAATGCTTGTGCTTTCTGTTTGTTGGATATTGCCGTGTGTTGTCCGAACTGTATTGTGGTGTTTTCTGGTGCTTTTTGTTCTTTGTTAGATAGTCTTGTTACTGTGTTCCAGAGTATGTTGTTTGTGTCTGTGGTTCCATGCATCCGTTAAGTGTTCTTTCCATAGCTCTTGTTTGTGTTTTTGGATTTGTGTGTCTATTTCTTTGTTTAGGTCTGTGATGCGTGGGTCTTGGTGGTTTTGTTGTCTGATGTCGTTTCTTTGGCTGATGAGTGTTCTGATGTGTTGTGGTAGGAGAAGTGATTTGCTTTTTATTTTTCCGTGGGGTATGTGGTGTTTGTCTGCTGTAAGTATGAGGTTTGTGAGCATGGTGTTGGCTGTGTGGATGTTGTCAGGTATGGTTATGTTCTCCAGTGCTGATTCTATTTCAGAGGTGTATCCTTCCCAGTCTGCTTTCCTGTAATTTGTGTAAGTTTGAAGGTGTTGTTGTAGGCGGAAAGGAGCACGCGTGTTGTGTGTGATTTTGATAGGAAGGTGGTCTGAACTGAGTGCGTGTATTGTGGTCCATGTTGTTCTGTTTGTGATGCTGTTGCTGGCTGTTGTGATGTCCGGTGATGTTGGTTGTTGGTTGATGTTTGTAGGTTTTCTGGTAGGTGTGTTTGCGTTTAGAGTGATTTGTTGGGAGTTCTGTAGTATGTCTGCAATGAGGGTGCCTCTGTGGTCGTCGTAGGGAGAGTGCCATTGTGTTGAGTGAGCGTTGATGTCTGCGGTTAGAATGGTGTTGTTCAGCGAGTTTATGTATTGGAAGTTGTTGGTGATGTCTGTGTCTTCTGTGGCGTGGTCTGGTCGGGTGGTATCTCTGGGGGGTATATACATGTTGCATATGTGTAGTCCTTTGTGGTTGGTTATGTGAATCTTTACGGTTTGAATTTCTGTAGTGTTGGTGTTAATGTTGTTGGGGATGTTCATGGGAGTGAATGTGACTGATTTGTGAATGTATGTGAGCAGTCCTCCTCCTCCCTTGTGTTCTCTGTCTTTCCTAATGCTGGTGTAGTTGGTGAGACGAGGTGTGTTGTGTTGTTTTTCTAGTTTGGTTTCTTGTATGGTGATGATGTCTGCGTGCTGTTGTGAGGCGAGTTCTTCTAGTTCTGTTTTCTTGTTTTGGATGCCGTTGATGTTTATTTGTAGTATGGTCAGTGTGTGTTTGTTGTTTTTGTTGGTGGGTGTTGTTCTTTGTGGGTTGTTCGGGGGTTGTGGTGTTGGGGTGTTTGTTGTTTGCGTGTGTGTTCTGCATGTCCACGTGTTTGTGTATTGGCGGGTGGTGATGCCGGAGCAATGTCTGTGTATCCAGTGTGGGTGTGTTGAGTTGCATCTGAGTGAGGTTTGTCTGCGTGTGATGATTCTATTGCAGCTATTGCAGGTCCAGGTTTGGGGGTGTGTGTCTAGTGTTTATGTTTGTGCAATGTTTGTGTACCCAGTGTGGTGTGTGGTGGTTGCATCTGAAGGATGTCTGTCTTCTTGTAATCTGTTGTGTGCAAATGTCGCATGTCCAGGTAGTTTGTTGTGTGTGTGTTTGTTGCGTGCGTGAGAGTGTCTGTGTGGGCCCCGGATTTGTCTCTATGTCCCAGGCCTGGAGCAAAAGGTCCGCCCGCCACCCTGCCAGGTTCAGGGGGCGGTTAGCCGAAAAAAAAAAAAACGGCCGTAAGGGCACCCCGTTCGGGGTGCAGGGATTGGTTCCTTGATTTGTCCCCCCGTTCGGGGGGAACCCTCCAACTGCGAGTAAGCCAAGGAGTTTGGAGGTACAGCAGGTTGACAGCAGTGTGATCGAGCAGATTAGATAGAGTAGAATTTGAATGGGGCTTCACTGATTTATTTCATACAATTCATATCTAAAACACAGTTGAAAAATATTTGATTGTTAAAATATTTAAATACAAGAACTATATCAAGAAATTAACAAAACATAGTTTTTTTAGTTAGGAGAAAAGTCTAAAAACATATCACAAATGACAAACGTTGTGCCTCTCCTCCTCCTGTTCTTCAATGAAGCTGATCACCCTCCAGCTCCCGTTAGAAACATTGTGCTGCTGAAGGTGTGCCGGCAGAATGGTTGTGATACAGGAGGTGCTGTGGACTCTCCCAGAAACGAGGACCTAGTTTAGTTGTAGATCCAGTAAAACATAGTGCAAATGTGACATTATTTATAATGCACAGTTACAGTCTTGTGAATATTAAAAAATGTACTTCATGTAATGCAGGAAGCGAATATTTCAAACGAACTAAGGCAGCAAACAGTAAGAGCAAAATCGTGTTCCAAACATTAACTCTTTTTTTAAATGTCAATTAGCTTGTGAGTAATAAGACAAAATGTGACTGTCAGACAGAGAACTGTCAGAGCAAACGGCAGATTTTAGAAAGTCCTGCCGAAATAAATCTGCACCCGACTGCGACTGTCAGCGTTGAACTGCCGCCATTGCTGTCAAAGTCAGACACATCTCCAAAATTGTTGGAGCAAATTTTTAAGCAGGCTTCATCTTGATAAATTGACCACGTATTTGACATTTACACCATAACGTTACCGCCTAAAATAATCGTAAAACAAAATTTTGTGTAACAACAAGAGTAATATGTACCCCAAAAGCTTTCAAAGCGTCTGAAAGTTTTCTCCTCCGTTTTTGTTGGGGCTTGGCTCGAAATGCATCATGATTGGCCGCCCGAAGTCCACGTGTCTGTCGGACGTGCTCTCATTGGTCTACAATACCATCACGGATGAATAAATACTCAAAGGGCTTGCCTGGCAAGCCCTTTGAGTATTTATTCCATATTGCCCACTAGTTCACTAGTAAGGTCATTTTGACGCTTACTAGTGAACATGTAAGGCCATAAATGTGCCCACTAGTTCACTAGTAAGATCATTTTGAGGCTTACTAGTTGACATGTAAGCCACAAAACGCCCGCTAGTTCACTAGTAAGATAATTTTGAGGCTTCTAGTGAACATGTAAGCCACAGAACGCCCACTAGTTCACTAGTAAGATCATTTTGACGCTTACTAGTGAACATGTAAGCCACAAAACGCTCACTAGTTCACTAGTAAGGTCATTTTGACGCTTACTAGTGAACATGTAAGCCACAAAACGCTCACTGGTTCACTAGTAAGGTAATTTTGACGCTTACTAGTGAACATGTAAGGCCATAAATGTGCCCACTAGTTCACTAGTAAGATCATTTTGACGCTTACTAGTGAACATGTAAGCCACAAAACGCCCACTAGTTCACTAGTAAGGTCATTTTGACGCTTACTAGTGAACATGTAAGCCACAAAACGCCCACTAGTTCACTAGTAAGATCATTTTGACGCTTACTAGTGAACATGTAAGGCCATAAATGTGCCCACTAGTTCACTAGTAAGTTCATTTTGAGGCTTACTAGTTGACATGTAAGCCACACATCGCCTACTAGTTCACTAGTAAGATCATTTTGAGGCTTACTAGTGAACATGTAAGCCACAAAACGCCCAATAGTTCACTAGTAAGATCATTTTGACGCTTACTAGTGAACATGGAAGCCACAAAACGCTCACTAGTTTACTAGTAAGGTCATTTTGACGCTTACTAGTGAACATGTAAGCCACAAAACGCTCACTAGTTCACTATCCATCCATCCATCCATAATAAGATAATTTTGACGCTTACTACTGAACATTTAAGGCCATAAATGTGCCCACTAGTTCACTGGTAAGATGATTTTGACGCTTACTAGTGAACATGCAAGGCCATAAATGTGCCCACTTGTAGTGCTAGTGACATTACACTGTACTTGCATTAAATGCAAATAAGGATGATTACGAAAACATGTAACGGTATCCTATTGGCTGTACGTTTCAAAATAGTGTCATCCCACCAGTCAGGGCTCATGATTTTGGAAATTCTGTGCCCACTTAGTTTTTTAAAACAACAATGGCGGACAGTGTCCTGAGACGTATTCGGCGAAGGTGCAGGGCAATAGAGAGTGCCTGTCATCAAGGGTCTGCCGGTGAAAGTGAAGCACGCGCGATAAACATTTCAATTGCTAATTTAAGAAGAGTTAGTGACCAGTTTAGCGCTGATACTATTCAAAGTTTGATTCAAAGTCCAATAGATCTCCGATCTGTCATCATTGCGGGACCCACTCCTAATGGTGGACGTGTTTGTTCCCATGTGGCACATCGTTTGCACACAGGTAAAATGGCTACCATTTTTTGTCATTGGTTTTTCGTATGTATTTTTATTCGAACTACACACGGGTTTTACTGACGACTTGCTGTGACTTACCTTCTATCACCCTGTCAAACGTCGTTTTATACCAGTGGTTTTCCTGCAAATCAGTAGACTATTAAGTAACGCGATGGCTGTACACTTTTAAGCAATAACTAGTGATCTTTTAGTTATTCAATTATAAGTTTGAATTATTTTTTTCTTGAGTAAAATGGTTAGAGAAAATAGCTGCTCGTGGTTTTGAAGCTGCATATACTTTTATGTACATCTGTGTCTATATGCCTGTACTGTATACAGTATATAAAAAACACGTAGTGATTCGTTTGCTTGAATTCCTTAATCCTTTTATTTCCATACTTTAGGTAGACGAGGAAGACCAGCACTTGACATTACAAGTGATCAAATTCAACTGCTCCCCACTCAGGGCTTTACAGTGAGAGCCATCACTGAGATGTTGTGTTGTTCCTCTTCATACCTGCATAAAAAAATGAAGTTTTTTCAGATTTCAGCCAGAAATAGATTTACTCCCATTCATGATGTTGACCTGGAAGAGCATGTCAGAAGATTGCACAGCCAATTTCCCAGATCAGGCTCGGAAGCAAGTGTTCTGCTACATACTCTTGTCCCTTCATGTATATATCATTATATTCATTGTGAAAGTGTACTTTCTTTATTGTGTTGTTTTATGAACCTGTTGCAGATGATGAGGGCATACCTGCGTGCTGATGGTATTGTAGTACAAAGAAAAAGAGTTCGAGAAATCCTCAACCGTATTGAGCCAGCTGCTGCAGCCCAGAGATGGAGCCAGACTGTGGCTAGAAGAACATACTATGTGCCATTCCCCAATAGTTTATGGCACATAGATGGGCATATGCGTCTCATTCGGTAATAAGGGATCATCTTATATTTGTACTCGTGGGAGCATTAGAAAGCCATATTGTATGGACAGCACAGATTAAATTGAATTTTATCATTTGTATATCCAAGTTACACAAACTCCAAATTGCCTCCATGTAGTCTTAAGTGCACAGCAATACCTTCTCTACCGAGATGATATTTCAAACAAGATATGAAACTTGATTGTTTTCTTGTATTTAATCATTATTCTTTTCATGTTTGTTTTACAGGTGGGTGTTTGTGACACATGCCGGCATTGATGGGAATTCCAGGCTAATAACGTACCTTCAACTGGAGCACAGACAACACAGCTTTGACAGTGTTGAAATATTTTGTCCAAGCCACCTGCCTGTATGGGTTACCCTCCAGAGTAAGATCCGACCATGGTGGTGAAAACACTGGTTGCTCTTTTAATGAACCTACTGCAGGGACAAGACACCAAAATTATTTCTAGCTCCAGCCAACACCCCCTCACAATTTACTCACACCTCCCATGGCCTGATTATCCACCAACAGGGGCCCTTTTTGGATTATCATTTTGGCATAGGAACTTTCCTTTCCTATCCTAACCGAGTGAGATGAGCCGGTAGCACCTGGAGCAAAGATCGTCTAAATTTTAATAATGCTTAGGAAAGGTTCTGACCATCCTTTACGAAAGGAAAGGAGATATATTATGCAGCAGGAATATTTAAAGGGGAAGTCTTTTTTTATGTTGTTGTTGTTGTTGTTGTCGACCCCACCCGTGCCCCGACATTGGGGGACCGGGCCCTCACTCCGTCTCCCGGATCCCCAGACCCCCCTCCTCCGCCCAGCGGGCGAGCAGGGCCGCCACTCCGCTTGGGTTTCGCCAGAGGTCCTCCGGAGTCAGTGTGGTGGGTATGTTTGTGCAGGTGAACAGGTGTTGTGTGTCGTGCACTTGCGTGCCGCATAGCGCACAGAGTGGTGTTGGGTGTGTGTCCGGTGTAATGTTGTGTAGGTAGGAGTGGAGGGCTGGTGATTTGTTGGTTCGGAGTTGTGCTAGGAGTTGTCTGGTTCTGTGTGGTAGGTCTTGCTCTGATGGGTCTATTTCTGGTGCTGGTGCATGTATTACTTTGTTGTGTTGTCTGGTGTCCAAGTGTGTTTGTACAAAGTGGGTGTGTATGTCTTTCATGTTCTGTTTTATGGTGTCGTTGTTGGTGTCCTGTGGTGCTGTGTCTTTGTTGTGTGTGTAGTTGTTGTTGTGGAAGATTGTTTGTTTCTTTTGTCTGGGTGGTGGTGGTTGTTGAGTGAGTGGGTGTAGTGGGTGGGTTGGGTGTTGGGCTTTTTGTCTGATTTGCGATGCGTGTAGTTTTAGATGGATGTTCAGTGGGAGAGTTTTTGTTTCCTCATGCAAGTGTTGTATGTTTGTGTCTTGTGTGCATCCTGTTGCTATTCTGAGTGCTGTGTTCTGTGTGGTCTGGAGTTTTGTCTTGTTTGTGTCCGATAGTGTTGGTGACCATATAGTGTTTGCGTATTCGAGGCGTGTGAGTGTGGTTGCTTTGTATGTGGTGAGTATAGTTTCTTTGGATTTTCCCCAGTGAGTGGTTGTTAAGGCTTTAAGTATTTTGTTTGATTGCTTGGCGCGGGTTAGAGTGTGTTGTGTGTGTTTTGAGAAGGTGAGTTTGGGGTCCCATGTTAATCCCAGTATTTTGGGTTCGCGGACTGTGGGTAGGGTGGTGTTATCTATTTGTAAAGTGAGCCTGTTGCTGTATTCTGCCGGATCCGGTGTGAACAGAGTGGTGGTGGTTTTGTCTGCGTTGAGTGTGAGTTGGTTCTGTTTTGTCCAGTTGTATATGTCGTGGAGATATTTTTGTACTTGTTGTTGTGCCTGTTGTGGTTTGACATGTGTGGATAGAATGGTGATGTCGTCTGCATATGTAACTGTGTGTACATTTGGAGGTGGTTGTGGTAAGTCTGCCATGTATATGTTGAATAGTGTTGGTGAAAGTACTCCCCCCTGTGGTACCCCCGTTTTCGTGTTTCTATGTTCTGATGTTTCCCCCCGGTATTGAGTGTATTGTCTGCGTCCCCTTATGTAGTTGAAGATGTATTTGATGATGATGTTTGGGGTGTTAGTGTTGTTGAGTTTGTTTGTGAGTGTGTGTAGGTTTACCGTGTCAAAGGCTTTGGACATGTCTAGGGCTATGGCAACTGTTCGTTGTGGTGGTTTTTGTTGATTGAAACCTTTGGCTATGATGTTGTGTATGTGGTGTAGTGCTGTGGTTGTGGAGTGTTGTTTTCGGAAGCCGTGTTGGTGAGAGGGTAGTTGAGTGTTGTTGGTAATGAAGGGTAGTATTACCTTTTCCATTGTTTTGGCTATTGGGCTGAGTAGTGCTATTGGTCTGTAAGATGGGCCGAGTGCGTGGTTTTTGTTGGGTTTTGGTATTGGGATTATTTTTGCAGTCTTCCATATTGCGGGGATGGTGTTGGTGTTGAGTGATGTGTTGTAAGTGTGTGTGAGTAGTGTTATTGCTTTGGGGCCTAGGTGTTTCAGATGTCTGATGTTTATGTTGTCTGGGCCTGTGGAGTTGTTGCTTTTGGAGCGTTGTAGTGCTTGTTTGACTTGTTGTTCTGTGATGGTTATGGGCGTGGTGTTGAGTTTTCGTATTTTGCGTTGTAGTTGTCTGTATGTTCTGTTGGTTTTGTGTTGTATTATGTTGGTGAATTGTTTGTTGAATGCTTGTGCTTTCTGTTTGTTGGATATTGCCGTGTGTTGTCCGAACTGTATTGTGGTGTTTTCTGGTGCTTTTTGTTCTTTGTTTGATAGTCTTGTTACTGTGTTCCAGAGTATGTGTTGTTTGTGTCTGTGGTTCCATGCATCCGTTAAGTGTTCTTTCCATAGCTCTTGTTTGTGTTTTTGGATTTGTGTGTCTATTTCTTTGTTTAGGTCTGTGATGCGTGGGTCTTGGTGGTTTTGTTGTCTGATGTCGTTTCTTTGGCTGATGAGTGTTCTGATGTGTTGTGGTAGGAGAAGTGATTTGCTTTTTATTTTTCCGTGGGGTATGTGGTGTTTGTCTGCTGTAAGTATGAGGTTTGTGAGCATGGTGTTGGCTGTGTGGATGTTGTCAGGTATGGTTATGTTCTCCAGTGCTGATTCTATTTCAGAGGTGTATCCTTCCCAGTCTGCTTTCCTGTAATTTGTGTAAGTTTGAAGGTGTTGTTGTAGGCGGAAAGGAGCACGCGTGTTGTGTGTGATTTTGATAGGAAGGTGGTCTGAACTGAGTGCGTGTATTGTGGTCCATGTTGTTCTGTTTGTGATGCTGTTGCTGGCTGTTGTGATGTCCGGTGATGTTGGTTGTTGGTTGATGTTTGTAGGTTTTCTGGTAGGTGTGTTTGCGTTTAGAGTGATTTGTTGGGAGTTCTGTAGTATGTCTGCAATGAGGGTGCCTCTGTGGTCGTCGTAGGGAGAGTGCCATTGTGTTGAGTGAGCGTTGATGTCTGCGGTTAGAATGGTGTTGTTCAGCGAGTTTATGTATTGGAAGGTGTTGGTGATGTCTGTGTCTTCTGTGGCGTGGTCTGGTCGGGTGGTATCTCTGGGGGGTATATACATGTTGCATATGTGTAGTCTTTTGTGGTTGGTTATGTGAATCTTTACGGTTTGAATTTCTGTAGTGTTGGTGTTAATGTTGTTGGGGATGTTCATGGGAGTGAATGTGACTGATTTGTGAATGTATGTGAGCAGTCCTCCTCCTCCCTTGTGTTCTCTGTCTTTCCTAATGCTGGTGTAGTTGGTGAGACGAGGTGTGTTGTGTTGTTTTTCTAGTTTGGTTTCTTGTATGGTGATGATGTCTGCGTGCTGTTGTGAGGCGAGTTCTTCTAGTTCTGTTTTCTTGTTTTGGATGCCGTTGATGTTTATTTGTAGTATGGTCAGTGTGTGTTTGTTGTTTTTGTTGGTGGGTGTTGTTCTTTGTGGGTTGTTCGGGGGTTGTGGTGTTGGGGTGTTTGTTGTTTGCGTGTGTGTTCTGCATGTCCACGTGTTTGTGTATTGGCGGGTGGTGATGCCGGAGCAATGTCTGTGTATCCAGTGTGGGTGTGTTGAGTTGCATCTGAGTGAGGTTTGTCTGCGTGTGATGATTCTATTGCAGCTATTGCAGGTCCAGGTTTGGGGGGGTGTGTCTAGTGTTTATGTTTGTGCAATGTTTGTGTACCCAGTGTGGTGTGTGGTGGTTGCATCTGAAGGATGTCTGTCTTCTTGTAATCTGTTGTGTGCAAATGTCGCATGTCCAGGTAGTTTGTTGTGTGTGTGTTTGTTGCGTGCGTGAGAGTGTCTGTGTGGGCCCCGGATTTGTCTCTATGTCCCAGGCCTGGAGCAAAAGGTCCGCCCGCCACCCTGCCAGGTTCAGGGGGCGGTTAGCCGAAAAAAAAAAAACGGCCGTAAGGGCACCCCGTTCGGAGTGCAGGGATTGGTTCCTTGATTTGTCCCCCCGTTCGGGGGGAACCCTCCAACTGCGAGTAAGCCAAGGAGTTTGGAGGTACAGCAGGTTGACAGCAGTGTGATTGAGCAGATTAGATAGAGTAGAATTTGAATGGGGCTTCACTGATTTATTTCATACAATTCATATCTAAAACACAGTTGAAAAATATTTGATTGTTAAAATATTTAAATACAAGAACTATATCAAGAAATTAACAAAACATAGTTTTTTTAGTTAGGAGAAAAGTCTAAAAACATATCACAAATGACAAACGTTGTGCCTCTCCTCCTCCTGTTCTTCAATGAAGCTGATCACCCTCCAGCTCCCGTTAGAAACATTGTGCTGCTGAAGGTGTGCCGGCAGAATGGTTGTGATACAGGAGGTGCTGTGGACTCTCCCAGAAACGAGGACCTAGTTTAGTTGTAGATCCAGTAAAACAGTGCAAATGTGACATTATTTATAATGCACAGTTACAGTCTTGTGAATATTAAAAAATGTAGTTCATGTAATGCAGGAAGCGAATATTTCAAACGAACTAAGGCAGCAAACAGTAAGAGCAAAATCGTGTTCCAAACATTAACTCTTTTTTTAAATGTCAATTAGCTTGTGAGTAATAAGACAAAATGTGACTGTCAGACAGAGAACTGTCAGAGCAAACGGCAGATTTTAGAAAGTCCTGCCGAAATAAATCTGCACCCGACTGAGACTGTCAGCGTTGAACTGCCGCCATTGCTGTCAAAGTCAGACACATCTCCAAAATTGTTGGAGCAAATTTTTAAGCAGGCTTCATCTTGATAAATTGACCACGTATTTGACATTTACACCATAACGTTACCGCCTAAAATAATCGTAAAACAAAATTTTGTGTAACAACAAGAGTAATATGTACCCCAAAAGCTTTCAAAGCGTCTGAAAGTTTTCTCCTCCGTTTTTGTTGGGGCTTGGCTCGAAATGCATCATGATTGGCCGCCCGAAGTCCACGTGTCTGTCGGACGTGCTCTCATTGGTCTACAATACCATCACGGATGAATAAATACTCAAAGGGCTTACCAGGCAAGCCCTTTGAACCCTTTAAATACTCAATGGGCTTGCCTGGCAAGCCCTTTGAGTATTTATTCCATATTGCCCACTAGTTCACTAGTAAGGTCATTTTGACGCTTACTAGTGAACATGTAAGGCCATAAATGTGCCCACTAGTTCACTAGTAAGATCATTTTGAGGCTTACTAGTTGACATGTAAGCCACAAAACGCCCGCTAGTTCACTAGTAAGATAATTTTGAGGCTTCTAGTGAACATGTAAGCCACAGAACGCCCACTAGTTCACTAGTAAGATCATTTTGACGCTTACTAGTGAACATGTAAGCCACAAAACGCTCACTAGTTCACTAGTAAGGTCATTTTGACGCTTACTAGTGAACATGTAAGCCACAAAACGCTCACTGGTTCACTAGTAAGGTAATTTTGACGCTTTCTAGTGAACATGTAAGCCACAAAACGCCCACTAGTTCCCTAGTAAGATCATTTTGACGCTTATTTATGAACATGTCAGCCACAAAACGCTCACTCGTTCACTAGTAAGATCATTTTGACGCTTACTAGTGAACATGTAAGCCACAAAACGCCCACTAGTTCACTAGTAAGGTCATTTTGACGCTTACTAGTGAACATGTAAGCCACAAAACGCCCACTAGTTCACTAGTAAGATCATTTTGACGCTTACTAGTGAACATGTAAGGCCATAAATGTGCCCACTAGTTCACTAGTAAGTTCATTTTGAGGCTTACTAGTTGACATGTAAGCCACACATCGCCTACTAGTTCACTAGTAAGATCATTTTGAGGCTTACTAGTGAACATGTAAGCCACAAAACGCCCAATAGTTCACTAGTAAGATCATTTTGACGCTTACTAGTGAACATGTAAGCCACAAAACGCTCACTAGTTTACTAGTAAGGTCATTTTGACGCTTACTAGTGAACATGTAAGCCACAAAACGCTCACTAGTTCACTATCCATCCATCCATCCATAATAAGATAATTTTGACGCTTACTACTGAACATTTAAGGCCATAAATGTGCCCACTAGTTCACTGGTAAGATGATTTTGACGCTTACTAGTGAACATGCAAGGCCATAAATGTGCCCACTTGTAGTGCTAGTGACATTACACTGTACTTGCATTAAATGCAAATAAGGATGATTACGAAAACATGTAACGGTATCCTATTGGCTGTACGTTTCAAAATAGTGTCATCCCACCAGTCAGGGCTCATGATTTTGGAAATTCTGTGCCCACTTAGTTTTTTAAAACAACAATGGCGGACAGTGTCCTGAGACGTATTCGGCGAAGGTGCAGGGCAATAGAGAGTGCCTGTCATCAAGGGTCTGCCGGTGAAAGTGAAGCACGCGCGATAAACATTTCAATTGCTAATTTAAGAAGAGTTAGTGACCAGTTTAGCGCTGATACTATTCAAAGTTTGATTCAAAGTCCAATAGATCTCCGATCTGTCATCATTGCGGGACCCACTCCTAATGGTGGACGTGTTTGTTCCCATGTGGCACATCGTTTGCACACAGGTAAAATGGCTACCATTTTTTGTCATTGGTTTTTCGTATGTATTTTTATTCGAACTACACACGGGTTTTACTGACGACTTGCTGTGACTTACCTTCTATCACCCTGTCAAACGTCGTTTTATACCAGTGGTTTTCCTGCAAATAAGTAGACTATTAAGTAACGCGATGGCTGTACACTTTTAAGCAATAACTAGTGATCTTTTAGTTATTCAATTATAAGTTTGAATTATTTTTTTCTTGAGTAAAATGGTTAGAGAAAATAGCTGCTCGTGGTTTTGAAGCTGCATATACTTTTCTGTACATCTGTGTCTATATGCCTGTACTGTATACAGTATATAAAAAACACGTAGTGATTCGTTTGCTTGAATTCCTTAATCCTTTTATTTCCATACTTTAGGTAGACGAGGAAGACCAGCACTTGACATTACAAGTGATCAAATTCAACTGCTCCCCACTCAGGGCTTTACAGTGAGAGCCATCACTGAGATGTTGTGTTGTTCCTCTTCATACCTGCATAAAAAAATGAAGTTTTTTCAGATTTCAGCCAGAAATAGATTTACTCCCATTCATGATGTTGACCTGGAAGAGCATGTCAGAAGATTGCACAGCCAATTTCCCAGATCAGGCTCGGAAGCAAGTGTTCTGCTACATACTCTTGTCCCTTCATGTATATATCATTATATTCATTGTGAAAGTGTACTTTCTTTATTGTGTTGTTTTATGAACCTGTTGCAGATGATGAGGGCATACCTGCGTGCTGATGGTATTGTAGTACAAAGAAAAAGAGTTCAAGAAATCCTCAACCGTATTGAGCCAGCTGCTGCAGCCCAGAGATGGAGCCAGACTGTGGCTAGAAGAACATACTATGTGCCATTCCCCAATAGTTTATGGCACATAGATGGGCATATGCGTCTCATTCGGTAATAAGGGATCATCTTATATTTGTACTCGTGGGAGCATTAGAAAGCCATATTGTATGGACAGCACAGATTAAATTGAATTTTATCATTTGTATATCCAAGTTACACAAACTCCAAATTGCCTCCATGTAGTCTTAAGTGCACAGCAATACCTTCTCTACCGAGATGATATTTCAAACAAGATATGAAACTTGATTGTTTTCTTGTATTTAATCATTATTCTTTTCATGTTTGTTTTACAGGTGGGTGTTTGTGACACATGCCGGCATTGATGGGAATTCCAGGCTAATAACGTACCTTCAACTGGAGCACAGACAACACAGCTTTGACAGTGTTGAAATATTTTGTCCAAGCCACCTGCCTGTATGGGTTACCCTCCAGAGTAAGATCCGACCATGGTGGTGAAAACACTGGTTGCTCTTTTAATGAACCTACTGCAGGGACAAGACACCAAAATTATTTCTAGCTCCAGCCAACACCCCCTCACAATTTACTCACACCTCCCATGGCCTGATTATCCACCAACAGGGGCCCTTTTTGGATTATCATTTTGGCATAGGAACTTTCCTTTCCTATCCTAACCGAGTGAGATGAGCCGGTAGCACCTGGAGCAAAGATCGTCTAAATTTTAATAATGCTTAGGAAAGGTTCTGACCATCCTTTACGAAAGGAAAGGAGATATATTATGCAGCAGGAATATTTAAAGGGGAAGTCTTTTTTTATGTTGTTGTTGTTGTTGTTGTCGACCCCACCCGTGCCCCGACATTGGGGGACCGGGCCCTCACTCCGTCTCCCGGATCCCCAGACCCCCCTCCTCCGCCCAGCGGGCGAGCAGGGCCGCCACTCCGCTTGGGTTTCGCCAGAGGTCCTCCGGAGTCAGTGTGGTGGGTATGTTTGTGCATGTGAACAGGTGTTGTGTGTCGTGCACTTGCGTGCCGCATAGCGCACAGAGTGGTGTTGGGTGTGTGTCCGGTGTAATGTTGTGTAGGTAGGAGTGGAGGGCTGGTGATTTGTTGGTTCGGAGTTGTGCTAGGAGTTGTCTGGTTCTGTGTGGTAGGTCTTGCTCTGATGGGTCTATTTCTGGTGCTGGTGCATGTATTACTTTGTTGTGTTGTCTGGTGTCCAAGTGTGTGTTTGTACAAAGTGGGTGTGTATGTCTTTCATGTTCTGTTTTATGGTGTCGTTGTTGGTGTCCTGTGGTGCTGTGTCTTTGTTGTGTGTGTAGTTGTTGTTGTGGAAGATTGTTTGTTTCTTTTGTCTGGGTGGTGGTGGTTGTTGAGTGAGTGGGTGTAGTGGGTGGGTTGGGTGTTGGGCTTTTTGTCTGATTTGCGATGCGTGTAGTTTTAGATGGATGTTCAGTGGGAGAGTTTTTGTTTCCTCATGCAAGTGTTGTATGTTTGTGTCTTGTGTGCATCCTGTTGCTATTCTGAGTGCTGTGTTCTGTGTGGTCTGGAGTTTTGTCTTGTTTGTGTCCGATAGTGTTGGTGACCATATAGTGTTTGCGTATTCGAGGCGTGTGAGTGTGGTTGCTTTGTATGTGGTGAGTATAGTTTCTTTGGATTTTCCCCAGTGAGTGGTTGTTAAGGCTTTAAGTATTTTGTTTGATTGCTTGGCGCGGGTTAGAGTGTGTTGTGTGTGTTTTGAGAAGGTGAGTTTGGGGTCCCATGTTAATCCCAGTATTTTGGGTTCGCGGACTGTGGGTAGGGTGGTGTTATCTATTTGTAAAGTGAGCCTGTTGCTGTATTCTGCCGGATCCGGTGTGAACAGAGTGGTGGTGGTTTTGTCTGCGTTGAGTGTGAGTTGGTTCTGTTTTGTCCAGTTGTATATGTCGTGGAGATATTTTTGTACTTGTTGTTGTGCCTGTTGTGGTTTGACATGTGTGGATAGAATGGTGATGTCGTCTGCATATGTAACTGTGTGTACATTTGGAGGTGGTTGTGGTAAGTCTGCCATGTATATGTTGAATAGTGTTGGTGAAAGTACTCCCCCCTGTGGTACCCCCGTTTTCGTGTTTCTATGTTCTGATGTTTCCCCCCGGTATTGAGTGTATTGTCTGCGTCCCCTTATGTAGTTGAAGATGTATTTGATGATGATGTTTGGGGTGTTAGTGTTGTTGAGTTTGTTTGTGAGTGTGTGTAGGTTTACCGTGTCAAAGGCTTTGGACATGTCTAGGGCTATGGCAACTGTTCGTTGTGGTGGTTTTTGTTGATTGAAACCTTTGGCTATGATGTTGTGTATGTGGTGTAGTGCTGTGGTTGTGGAGTGTTGTTTTCGGAAGCCGTGTTGGTGAGAGGGTAGTTGAGTGTTGTTGGTAATGAAGGGTAGTATTACCTTTTCCATTGTTTTGGCTATTGGGCTGAGTAGTGCTATTGGTCTGTAAGATGGGCCGAGTGCGTGGTTTTTGTTGGGTTTTGGTATTGGGATTATTTTTGCAGTCTTCCATATTGCGGGGATGGTGTTGGTGTTGAGTGATGTGTTGTAAGTGTGTGTGAGTAGTGTTATTGCTTTGGGGCCTAGGTGTTTCAGATGTCTGATGTTTATGTTGTCTGGGCCTGTGGAGTTGTTGCTTTTGGAGCATTGTAGTGCTTGTTTGACTTGTTGTTCTGTGAGGGTTATGGGCGTGGTGTTGAGTTTTCGTATTTTGCGTTGTAGTTGTCTGTATGTTCTGTTGGTTTTGTGTTGTATTATGTTGGTGAATTGTTTGTTGAATGCTCGTGCTTTCTGTTTGTTGGATATTGCCGTGTGTTGTCCGAACTGTATTGTGGTGTTTTCTGGTGCTTTTTGTTCTTTGTTTGATAGTCTTGTTACTGTGTTCCAGAGTATGTGTTGTTTGTGTCTGTGGTTCCATGCATCCGTTAAGTGTTCTTTCCATAGCTCTTGTTTGTGTTTTTGGATTTGTGTGTCTATTTCTTTGTTTAGGTCTGTGATGCGTGGGTCTTGGTGGTTTTGTTGTCTGATGTCGTTTCTTTGGCTGATGAGTGTTCTGATGTGTTGTGGTAGGAGAAGTGATTTGCTTTTTATTTTTCCGTGGGGTATGTGGTGTTTGTCTGCTGTAAGTATGAGGTTTGTGAGCATGGTGTTGGCTGTGTGGATGTTGTCAGGTATGGTTATGTTCTCCAGTGCTGATTCTATTTCAGAGGTGTATCCTTCCCAGTCTGCTTTCCTGTAATTTGTGTAAGTTTGAAGGTGTTGTTGTAGGCGGAAAGGAGCACGCGTGTTGTGTGTGATTTTGATAGGAAGGTGGTCTGAACTGAGTGCGTGTATTGTGGTCCATGTTGTTCTGTTTGTGATGCTGTTGCTGGCTGTTGTGATGTCCGGTGATGTTGGTTGTTGGTTGATGTTTGTAGGTTTTCTGGTGGGTGTGTTTGTGTTTAGAGTGATTTGTTGGGAGTTTTGTAGTATGTCTGCAATGTGGGTGCCTCTGTGGTCGTCGTAGGGAGAGTGCCATTGTGTTGAGTGAGCGTTGATGTCTGCGGTTAGAATGGTGTTGTTCAGCGAGTTTATGTATTGGAAGGTGTTGGTGATGTCTGTGTCTTCTGTGGCGTGGTCTGGTCGGGTGGTATCTCTGGGGGGTATATACATGTTGCATATGTGTAGTCTTTTGTGGTTGGTTATGTGAATCTTTACGGTTTGAATTTCTGTAGTGTTGGTGTTAATGTTGTTGGGGATGTTCATGGGAGTGAATGTGACTGATTTGTGAATGTATGTGAGCAGTCCTCCTCCTCCCTTGTGTTCTCTGTCTTTCCTAATGCTGGTGTAGTTGGTGAGACGAGGTGTGTTGTGTTGTTTTTCTAGTTTGGTTTCTTGTATGGTGATGATGTCTGCGTGCTGTTGTGAGGCGAGTTCTTCTAGTTCTGTTTTCTTGTTTTGGATGCCGTTGATGTTTATTTGTAGTATGGTCAGTGTGTGATTGTTGTTTTTGTTGGTGGGTGTTGTTCTTTATGGGTTGTTCGGGGGTTGTGGTGTTGGGGTGTTTGTTGTTTGCGTGTGTGTTCTGCATGTCCACGTGTTTGTGTATTGGCGGGTGGTGATGCCGGAGCAATGTCTGTGTATCCAGTGTGGGTGTGTTGAGTTGCATCTGAGTGAGGTTTGTCTGCGTGTGATGATTCTATTGCAGCTATTGCAGGTCCAGGTTTGGGGGGGTGGTCTTGTGTTTGTTGTATCTCTGTTGGAGTTGTCTGTCCGTGTTGCGTTTGAGGGTAGTGTTGGTGAGGCGAGTGTGTTGTTTTGGTCTGTTTGTGCTCTGCTGCCTGTTGGTGTCCTACGAGGTGTTGTTGTTCGTGGTGGTGTTTTGGGATGTAGTCTGCATTTCCATGTTATGTTGTATTGTCTAGTGTTTATGTTTGTGCAATGTTTGTGTACCCAGTGTGGTGTGTGGTGGTTGCATCTGAAGGATGTCTGTCTTCTTGTAATCTGTTGTGTGCAAATGTCGCATGTCCAGGTAGTTTGTTGTGTGTGTGTTTGTTGCGTGCGTGAGAGTGTCTGTGTGGGCCCCGGATTTGTCTCTATGTCCCCCGCCTGGAGCAAAAGGTCCGCCCGCCACCCTGCCAGGTTCAGGGGGCGGTTAGCCGAAAAAAAAAAAAAAAACGTCCGTAAGGGCACCCCGTTCGGGGTGCAGGGATTGGTTCCTTGATTTGTCCACCCGTTCGGGGGGAACCCTCCAACTGCGAGTAAGCCAAGGAGTTTGGAGGTACAGCAGGTTGACAGCAGTGTGATCGAGCAGATTAGATAGAGTAGAATTTGAATGGGGCTTCACTGATTTATTTCATAGAATTCATATCTAAAACACAGTTGAAAAATATTTGATTGTTAAAATATTTAAATACAAGAACTATATCAAGAAATTAACAAAACATAGTTTTTTTAGTTAGGAGAAAAGTCTAAAAACATATCACAAATGACAAACGTTGTGCCTCTCCTCCTCCTGTTCTTCAATGAAGCTGATCACCCTCCAGCTCCCGTTAGAAACATCGTGCTGCTGAAGGTGTGCTGGCAGAATGGTTGTGATACAGGAGGTGCTGTGGACTCTCCCAGAAACGAGGACCTAGTTTAGTTGTAGATCCAGTAAAACATAGTGCAAATGTGACATTATTTATAATGCACAGTTACAGTCTTGTGAATATTAAAAAATGTACTTCATGTAATGCAGGAAGCGAATATTTCAAACGAACTAAGGCAGCAAACAGTAAGAGCAAAATCGTGTTCCAAACATTAACTCTTTTTTTAAATGTCAATTAGCTTGTGAGTAATAAGACAAAATGTGACTGTCAGACAGAGAACTGTCAGAGCAAACGGCAGATTTTAGAAAGTCCTGCCGAAATAAATCTGCACCCGACTGCGACTGTCAGCGTTGAACTGCCGCCATTGCTGTCAAAGTCAGACACATCTCCAAAATTGTTGGAGCAAATTTTTAAGCAGGCTTCATCTTGATAAATTGACCACGTATTTGACATTTACACCATAACGTTACCGCCTAAAATAATCGTAAAACAAAATTTTGTGTAACAACAAGAGTAATATGTACCCCAAAAGCTTTCAAAGCGTCTGAAAGTTTTCTCCTCCGTTTTTGTTGGGGCTTGGCTCGAAATGCATCATGATTGGCCGCCCGAAGTCCACGTGTCTGTCGGACGTGCTCTCATTGGTCTACAATACCATCACGGATGAATAAATACTCAAAGGGCTTGCCAGGCAAGCCCTTTGAACCCTTTAAATACTCAATGGGCTTGCCTGGCAAGCCCTTTGAGTATTTATTCCATATTGCCCACTAGTTCACTAGTAAGGTCATTTTGACGCTTACTAGTGAACATGTAAGGCCATAAATGTGCCCACTAGTTCACTAGTAAGATCATTTTGAGGCTTACTAGTTGACATGTAAGCCACAAAACGCCCGCTAGTTCACTAGTAAGATAATTTTGAGGCCTCTAGTGAACATGTAAGCCACAGAACGCCCACTAGTTCACTAGTAAGATCATTTTGACGCTTACTAGTGAACATGTAAGCCACAAAACGCTCACTAGTTCACTAGTAAGGTCATTTTGACGCTTACTAGTGAACATGTAAGCCACAAAACGCTCACTGGTTCACTAGTAAGGTCATTTTGACGCTTACTAGTGAACATGTAAGCCACAAAACGCCCACTAGTTCCCTAGTAAGATCATTTTGACGCTTATTTATGAACATGTCAGCCACAAAACGCACACTCGTTCACTAGTAAGATCATTTTGACGCTTACTAGTGAACATGTAAGCCACAAAACGCCCACTAGTTCACTAGTAAGGTCATTTTGACGCTTACTAGTGAACATGTAAGCCACAAAACGCCCACTAGTTCACTAGTAAGATCATTTTGACGCTTACTAGTGAACATGTAAGGCCATAAATGTGCCCACTAGTTCACTAGTAAGTTCATTTTGAGGCTTACTAGTTGACATGTAAGCCACACATCGCCTACTAGTTCACTAGTAAGATCATTTTGAGGCTTACTAGTGAACATGTAAGCCACAAAACGCCCAATAGTTCACTAGTAAGATCATTTTGACGCTTACTAGTGAACATGTAAGCCACAAAACGCTCACTAGTTTACTAGTAAGGTCATTTTGACGCTTACTAGTGAACATGTAAGCCACAAAACGCTCACTAGTTCACTAGTAATGTCATTTTGACGCTTACTAGTGAACATGTAAGCCGCAAAACGCCCACTAGTTCACTAATAAGATTATTTTGACGCTTACTACTGAACATTTAAGGCCATAAATGTGCCCACTAGTTCACTGGTAAGATGATTTTGACGCTTACTAGTGAACATGTAAGGCCATAAATGTGCCCACTTGTAGTGCTAGTAACATTACACTGTACTTGCATTAAATGCAAATAAGGATGATTACGAAAACATGTAACGGTATCCTATTGGCTGTACGTTTCAAAATAGTGTCATCCCACCAGTCAGGGCTCATGATTTTGGAAATTCTGTGCCCACTTAGTTTTTTAAAACAACAATGGCGGACAGTGTCCTGAGACGTATTCGGCGAAGGTGCAGGGCAATAGAGAGTGCCTGTCATCAAGGGTCTGCCGGTGAAAGTGAAGCACGCGCGATAAACATTTCAATTGCTAATTTAAGAAGAGTTAGTGACCAGTTTAGCGCTGATACTATTCAAAGTTTGATTCAAAGTCCAATAGATCTCCGATCTGTCATCATTGCGGGACCCACTCCTAATGGTGGACGTGTTTGTTCCCATGTGGCACATCGTTTGCACACAGGTAAAATGGCTACCATTTTTTGTCATTGGTTTTTCGTATGTATTTTTATTCGAACTACACACGGGTTTTACTGACGACTTGCTGTGACTTACCTTCTATCAAAGGACACCCCCATTTCCCACACACACCCACCTCTACCAGAAACCACTCTACCTAGCCCCCCACCCTCTTTTTCTCCACTACAGATCCACGAACAGGACGTGAGACGGCTCTTCAAGCAGCAAAAGATCAAGAAAGCTCCGGGGCCCGACAAAGTGTCCCCCTCCTGCCTGAAAGTCTGCGCTGACCAGCTGGCTCCGGTCTTCACACAAATCTTCAACAGATCCCTGGAGCTGTGTGAGGTCCCATCCTGCTTCAAACAGTCTACCATCATCCCAGTTCCCAAGAAATCGGCAACATCGGAACTGAACGACTACAGGCCTGTCGCCCTGACGTCTGTGGTCATGAAGTCCTTTGAACGCCTTGTGCTGAATCACCTAAAGAACGTCACTGGACCCCTGCTGGACCCTCTCCAGTTTGCCTACCGGGCAAACAGGTCTGTGGAAGACGCAGTCAACATAGGCCTGCACTACATCCTCGAGCACCTCGACAGCACAGGGACCTACGCAAGGATTCTGTTTGTGGATTTCAGCTCTGCGTTCAACACCATCATCCCGGAACTCCTCACCCCCAAACTACTCCACCTCGGAGTGTCCCCTACGATCTGCCAGTGGATCCTCAGCTTCCTGATGGGACGGACACAACAGGTGAGACTGGGAGCAACAACATCATCAATACGCACTACCAGCACTGGTGCCCCACAGGGATGTGTCCTCTCGCCACTGCTCTTCTCTCTCTACACAAACGATTGCACCTCAACAGATCCAGCTGTCAAACTCATAAAGTTCGCAGACGACACCACGGTCATCGGTCTCATCAAAGACGGCGACGAGTCTGCGTACCGCCAACAAGTGGAGCAGCTGGAGCTTTGGTGCGGCCGACACAACCTCGGGCTGAACACGCTCAAAACTGTAGAGATGATCGTGGACTTCAGGAAACATTCTTCTCCTCAGTTGCCCCTCACACTATCCAACTGCCCTGTGTCAACCGTCGAGACCTTCAAGTTCCTGGGAATCACAGTCTCCCAGGACATGAAGTGGGAAGTCAACACCATCTCCATCCTGAAAAGGGCCCGGCAGCGGATGTACTTCCTGAGGCTGCTGAGGAAGCATGGCCTGCCACAGGAGGTGCTACGACAGTTCTACACTGCAGTCATCGAATCAATCCTGTGTTCTTCCATCACGGTTTGGTTTGGGGCCGCCACAAAAAAGGACAAAATCCGACTTCAACGGACAGTTAGGACGGCAGAAAAAATCGTTGGCACCGCCCTACCCACTCTTGAGGACTTGCACACTGCAAGAATCAAGACAAGGGCACGGAAAATCCTCCTGGATCCCCCGCACCCTGCCCACCACCTTTTTCAGCCACTCCCCTCAGGCAGACGCTACAGATCCATGCGCACCAAATCCAGTAGACACTTAAACAGCTTCTTCCCTCTAGCCATTAACTCCTTAAACAGTCACTGACAGTCACTCTTCTTGCACCACAAAATGGTACTTCAAAACTAGTGGTTACTCTAAAATGGTTCAATGATTTTGTTGTTTACGATGATACTAGTGCAGCGTGTTATACCGGAGACAAATTCCTTGTGTGTTCTACATACTTGGCCAATAAAGATGATTCTGATTCTGATTCTGTCAAACGTCGTTTTATACCAGTGGTTTTCCTGCAAATCAGTAGACTATTAAGTAACGCGATGGCTGTACACTTTTAAGCAATAACTAGTGATCTTTTAGTTATTCAATTATAAGTTTGAATTATTTTTTTCTTGAGTAAAATGGTTAGAGAAAATAGCTGCTCGTGGTTTTGAAGCTGCATATACTTTTATGTACATCTGTGTCTATATGCCTGTACTGTATACAGTATATAAAAAACACGTAGTGATTCGTTTGCTTGAATTCCTTAATCCTTTTATTTCCATACTTTAGGTAGACGAGGAAGACCAGCACTTGACATTACAAGTGATCAAATTGAACTGCTCCCCACTCAGGGCTTTACAGTGAGAGCCATCACTGAGATGTTGTGTTGTTCCTCTTCATACCTGCATAAAAAAATGAAGTTTTTTCAGATTTCAGCCAGAAATAGATTTACTCCCATTCATGATGTTGACCTGGAAGAGCATGTCAGAAGATTGCACAGCCAATTTCCCAGATCAGGCTCGGAAGCAAGTGTTCTGCTACATACTCTTGTCCCTTCATGTACTGTATATATCATTATATTCATTGTGAAAGTGTACTTTCTTTATTGTGTTGTTTTATGAACCTGTTGCAGATGATGAGGGCATACCTGCGTGCTGATGGTATTGTAGTACAAAGAAAAAGAGTTCGAGAAATCCTCAACCGTATTGAGCCAGCTGCTGCAGCCCAGAGATGGAGCCAGACTGTGGCTAGAAGAACATACTGTGCCATTCCCCAATAGTTTATGGCACATAGATGGGCATATGCGTCTCATTCGGTAATAAGGGATCATCTTATATTTGTACTCGTGGGAGCATTAGAAAGCCATATTGTATGGACAGCACAGATTAAATTGAATTTTATCATTTGTATATCCAAGTTACACAAACTCCAAATTGCCTCCATGTAGTCTTAAGTGCACAGCAATACCTTCTCTACCGAGATGATATTTCAAACAAGATATGAAACTTGATTGTTTTCTTGTATTTAATCATTATTCTTTTCATGTTTGTTTTACAGGTGGGTGTTTGTGACACATGCCGGCATTGATGGGAATTCCAGGCTAATAACGTACCTTCAACTGGAGCACAGACAACACAGCTTTGACAGTGTTGAAATATTTTGTCCAAGCCACCTGCCTGTATGGGTTACCCTCCAGAGTAAGATCCGACCATGGTGGTGAAAACACTGGTTGCTCTTTCAATGAACCTACTGCAGGGACAAGACACCAAAATTATTTCTAGCTCCAGCCAACACCCCCTCACAATTTACTCACACCTCCCATGGCCTGATTATCCACCAACAGGGGCCCTTTTTGGATTATCATTTTGGCATAGGAACTTTCCTTTCCTATCCTAACCGAGTGAGATGAGCCGGTAGCACCTGGAGCAAAGATCGTCTAAATTTTAATAATGCTTAGGAAAGGTTCTGACCATCCTTTACGAAAGGAAAGGAGATATATTATGCAGCAGGAATATTTAAAGGGGAAGTCTTTTTTTATGTTGTTGTTGTTGTTGTTGTCGACCCCACCCGTGCCCCGACATTGGGGGACCGGGCCCTCACTCCGTCTCCCGGATCCCCAGACCCCCCTCCGCCGCCCAGCGGGCGAGCAGGGCCGCCACTCCGCTTGGGTTTCGCCAGAGGTCCTCCGGAGTCAGTGTGGTGGGTATGTTTGTGCAGGTGAACAGGTGTTGTGTGTCGTGCACTTGCGTGCCGCATAGCGCACAGGGTGGTGTTGGGTGTGTGTCCGGTGTAATGTTGTGTAGGTAGGAGTGGAGGGCTGGTGATTTGTTGGTTCGGAGTTGTGCTAGGAGTTGTCTGGTTCTGTGTGGTAGGTCTTGCTCTGATGGGTCTATTTCTGGTGCTGGTGCATGTATTACTTTGTTGTGTTGTCTGGTGTCCAAGTGTGTTTGTACAAAGTGGGTGTGTATGTCTTTCATGTTCTGTTTTATGGTGTCGTTGTTGGTGTCCTGTGGTGCTGTGTCTTTGTTGTGTGTGTAGTTGTTGTTGTGGAAGATTGTTTGTTTCTTTTGTCTGGGTGGTGGTGGTTGTTGAGTGAGTGGGTGTAGTGGGTGGGTTGGGTGTTGGGCTTTTTGTCTGATTTGCGATGCGTGTAGTTTTAGATGGGTGTTCAGTGGGAGAGTTTTTGTTTCCTCATGCAAGTGTTGTATGTTTGTGTCTTGTGTGCATCCTGTTGCTATTCTGAGTGCGGTGTTCTGTGTGGTCTGGAGTTTTGTCTTGTTTGTGTCCGATAGTGTTGGTGACCATATAGTGTTTGCGTATTCGAGGCGTGTGAGTGTGGTTGCTTTGTATGTGGTGAGTATAGTTTCTTTGGATTTTCCCCAGTGAGTGGTTGTTAAGGCTTTAAGTATTTTGTTTGATTGCTTGGCGCGGGTTAGAGTGTGTTGTGTGTGTTTTGAGAAGGTGAGTTTGGGGTCCCATGTTAATCCCAGTATTTTGGGTTCGCGGACTGTGGGTAGGGTGGTGTTATCTATTTGTAAAGTGAGCCTGTTGCTGTATTCTGCCGGATCCGGTGTGAACAGAGTGGTGGTGGTTTTGTCTGCGTTGAGTGTGAGTTGGTTCTGTTTTGTCCAGTTGTATATGTCGTGGAGATATTTTTGTACTTGTTGTTGTGCCTGTTGTGGTTTGACATGTGTGGATAGAATGGTGATGTCGTCTGCATATGTAACTGTGTGTACATTTGGAGGTGGTTGTGGTAAGTCTGCCATGTATATGTTGAATAGTGTTGGTGAAAGTACTCCCCCCTGTGTTACCCCCGTTTTCGTGTTTCTATGTTCTGATGTTTCCCCCCGGTATTGAGTGTATTGTCTGCGTCCCCTTATGTAGTTGAAGATGTATTTGATGATGATGTTTGGGGTGTTAGTGTTGTTGAGTTTGTTTGTGAGTGTGTGTAGGTTTACCGTGTCAAAGGCTTTGGACATGTCTAGGGCTATGGCAACTGTTCGTTGTGGTGGTTTTTGTTGATTGAAACCTGTGGCTATGATGTTGTGTATGTGGTGTAGTGCTGTGGTTGTGGAGTGTTGTTTTCGGAAGCCGTGTTGGTGAGAGGGTAGTTGAGTGTTGTTGGTAATGAAGGGTAGTATTACCTTTTCCATTGTTTTGGCTATTGGGCTGAGTAGTGCTATTGGTCTGTAAGATGGGCCGAGTGCGTGGTTTTTGTTGGGTTTTGGTATTGGGATTATTTTTGCAGTCTTCCATATTGCGGGGATGGTGTTGGTGTTGAGTGATGTGTTGTAAGTGTGTGTGAGTAGTGTTATTGCTTTGGGGCCTAGGTGTTTCAGATGTCTGATGTTTATGTTGTCTGGGCCTGTGGAGTTGTTGCTTTTGGAGCGTTGTAGTGCTTGTTTGACTTGTTGTTCTGTGATGGTTATGGGCGTGGTGTTGAGTTTTCGTATTTTGCGTTGTAGTTGTCTGTATGTTCTGTTGGTTTTGTGTTGTAGTTCACTAGTAAGATCATTTTGAGGCTTTCTAGTGAACATGTAAGCCACAAAACGCCCACTAGTTCACTAGTAAGATCATTTTGAGGCTTACTAGTTGAGATGTAAGCCACAAAACGCTCACTAATTCACTAGTAAGGTCATTTTGACGCTTACTAGTGAACATGTAAGCCACAAAACGCCCACTAGTTCATTAGTAAGATCATTTTGAGGCTTACTTGTTGACATGTAAGCCGCAAAACGCCCACTAGTTCACTCGTAAGATCATTTTGACGCTTACTAGTGAACATGTAAGCCACAGAACGCTCACTAGTTCACAAGTAAGGTCATTGTGACGCTTACTAGTGAACATGTAAGCCACAAAAGAACCCACTAGTTCACTAGTAAGATCATTTTGACGCTTACTAGTGAACATGTAAGGCGCAAAACGCCCACTAGTTCACTCGTAAGATCATTTTGAGGCTTACTAGTTGACATGTAAGCCACAAAACGCCCACTAGTTCACTAGTAAGATCATTTTGAGGCTTACTAGTGAACACGTAAGGCCATAAATGTGCCCACTAGTTCCCTATAAGGTCATTTTGAGGCTTACGAGTGAAGATGTAAGCCGTAAAACGCCCACTAGTTTCCTAGTAAGATCATTTTGACGCTTACTAGTGAACACGTAAGGCCATAAATGTGCCCACTAGTTCACTAGTAAGATCATTTTGAGGCTTACTATTTGACATGTAAGCCACAAAACGCCCACTAGTTCACTAGTAAGATCATTTTGAGGCTTACTAATGAACATGTAAGCCACAAAACGCCCACTAGTTCACTAGTAAGATCATTTTGACGCTTACTAGTGAACATGTAAGCCACAAAACGCTCACTAGTTCACAAGTAAGGTCATTGTGACGCTTACTAGTGAACATGTAAGCCACAAAAGAACCCACTAGTTCACTAGTAAGATCATTTTGAGGCTTACTAGTTGACATGTAAGCCGCAAAACGCCCACTAGCTCACTCGTAAGATCATTTTGAGGCTTACAAGTTGACATGTAAGGCGCAAAACGCCCACTAGTTCACTAGTAAGATCATTTTCACGCTTACTAGTGAACATGTAAGGCCATAAACGTGCCCACTAGTTCACTAGTAAGATCATTTTGACGCTTACTAGTGAACACGTAAGGCCATAAATGTGCCCATTAGTTCACTAGTAAGATCATTTTGAGGCTTATTTGTTGACATGTAAGCCACAAAACGCCCACTAGTTCACTAGTAAGGTCATTTTGACACTTACTAGTTAACATGGAAGCCGCAAAACGCCCACTAGTTCACTCGTAAGATCATTTTGACGCTTACTAGTGAACATGTAAGCTACAAAACGCTCACTAGTTCACAAGTAAGGTCATTGTGACGCTTACTAGTGAACATGTAAGCCACAAAAGAACCCACTAGTTCACTAGTAAGATCATTTTGAGGCTTACTAGTTGACATGTAAGCCGCAAAACGCCCACTAGCTCACTCGTAAGATCATTTTGAGGTTTACTAGTTGACATGTAAGCCGTAAAACGCCCACTAGTTCACTAGTAAGATCATTTTCACGCTTACTAGTGAACATGTAAGGCCATAAACGTGCTCACTAGTTCACTAGTAAGATCATTTTGACGCTTCCTAGTGAACATGTAAGGCCATAAATGGGCCCACTAGTTCACTAGTAAGGTCATTTTGAGGCTTACTAGTGAACATGTAAGACACAAAACGCCCACTAGTTAACTAGTAAGATCATTTTGAGGCTTACTAGTTGACATGTAAGCCACAAAACGCTCACTAATTCACTAGTATGGTCATTTTGACGCTTACTAGTGAACATGTAAGCCACAAAACGCCCACTAGTTCACTAGTAAGGTCATTTTGATGCTTACTAGTTAACATGTAAACCACAAAACGCCCACTAGTTCACTATTAAGATCATTTTGAGGCTTATTTTTTGACATGTAAGCCGCAAAACGCTCACTAGTTCACAAGTAAGGTCATTGTGACGCTTACTACTGAACATGTAAGCCACAAAAGAACCCACTAGTTCACTAGTAAGATCATTTTGAGGCTTACTAGTTGACATGTAAGCCGCAAAACGCCCACTAGCTCACTTGTAAGATCATTTTGAGGCTTACTAGTTGACATGGAAGGTGCAAAACGCCCACTAGTTCACTAGTAAGATCATTTTCACGCTTACTAGTGAACATGTAAGGCCATAAACGTGCCCACTAGTTTACTAGTAAGGTCATTTTGAGGCTTACTAGTGAACATGTAAGCCACAAAACGCCCACTAGTTAACTAGTAAGATCATTTTGAGGCTTACTAGTTGACATGTAAGCCGCAAAACGCCCACTAGTTCACTAGTAAGATCATTTTGAGGCTCACTAGTTGACATGTAAGCCGCAAAACGCCCACTAGTTCACTAGTAAGATCATTTTGAGGCTTACTAGTGAACATGCAAGCCACAAAACGCTCACTAGTTCACTAGTAAGATCATTTTGAGGCTTACTAGTTGACATGTAAGCCGCAAAACACCCACTAGTTCACTAGTAAGATAATTTTGACGCTTACTAGTGAACCTGTATGGCCATAAATGTGCCCACTAGTTCACTAGTAAGATAATTTTGAGGCTTACTAGTTTACATGTAAGCCACAAAACGCCCACTAGTTCACTAGTAAGATCATTTTGACGCTTACTAGTGAACATGTAAGGCCATAAATGTGCCCACTAGTTCACTAGTAAGATCATTTTGACGCTTACTAGTGAACATACAAGGCCATAAATGTGCCCATTAGTTCACTAGTAAGATCATTTTGAGGCTTACTAGTTGACATGTAAGCCACAAAACGCCCACTAGTTGACTAGTAAGATCATTTTGAGGCTTACTAGTTGACATGTAAGCCGCCAAACACCGACTAGTTCACTAGTAAGATCATTTTGAGGCTTACTAGTTGACATGTATGCCGCAAAACGCCTACTAGTTCACTAGTAAGATCATTTTGAGGCTTACTAGTTGACATGTAAGCCGCAAAACGCCCACTAGTTCACTAGTAAGGTAATTTTGACGCTTACTAGTGAACATGTAAGCCACAAAACGCCCACTAGTTTACCAGTAAGATCATTTTGAGGCTTACTAGTTGACATGTAAGTTGAAAAACGCCCACTAGTTCACTAGTAAGAGCATTTTGAGGCTTACTAGTTGACATGTAAGCTGCAAAACGCTCACTAGTTCACTAGTAAGATCATTTTGAGGCTTACTAGTTGACTTGTAAGCCGCAAAACGCCCACTAGTTCACTAGTAAGATCATTTTGAGGCTTACTAATTCACATGTAAGCCGCAAAATGCCCACTAGTGTACTAGTAAGATCATTTTGAAGCTTACTAGTTGACATGTAAGCCGCAAAACGCCTACTAGTTCACTAGCAAGATCATTTTGAGGCTTACTAGTTGCCGAGTGCGGCCGCCGAGTGCGCCCGGGGAGCAGGCCCCTTGGACCGGTTGAGATATAAAAAAATAATAATCCCCGTTCCGTCTCAATGGCGGGAAGCAGGCCGCACTCGGGCGCCGAGTGCGGCGGGCAGCAGGCCTCTTGGACAGGTTTAGAGACAAAAAAATAATAATCCCCGTTCAGTTTCAATGGCGGGGAGCAGGCCTCTTGGACAGGTTGAGAGATAAAAAAATAATAATCCCAGTTCAGTCTCAACGGCGGGGTGAGGGCCGGCCCGGCGGCTAAGTGCGGCCGGCCGCGGAGTGCGGCCGCGGAGTGCGGCCGGGGAGCAGGCCCCTTGGACAGGTTGAGAGATAAAAAAATAATAATCCCCGCTCAGTCTCAATGGCGGGGAGCAGGCCGCACTCGGCCGCCGAGTGCGGCGGGCAGCAGGTCCTCTTGGACAGGTTGAGAGATAAAAAAATAATAATCCCCGTGCAGTCTCAATGGCGGGGTGCGGGCCGGCCCGGCGGCGGAGTGCGGCCGGCCGCCGAGTGCGGTCGGCGAGTGCGGCCGGGGAGCAGGCCCCTTGGACAGGTTGAGAGATAAAAAAATAATAATCCCCGTTCAGTCTCAATGGCGGGGTGAGGGCCGACCCGGCGGCGGAGTGCGGCCGGGGAGCAGGCCTCTTGGACAGGTTGAGAGATAAAAAAATAAAATCCCCGTCCAGTCTCAATGGCGGGGAGCAGGCCGCACTCGGCCTCCGAGTGCAGCGGGCAGCAGGCCTCTTGGACAGGTTGAGAGATAAAAAAATAATAATCCCCGTTCAGTCTCAATGGCGGGGAGCAGGCTGCACTCGGCCACCGAGTGCGGCGGGCAGCAGGCCTCTTGGACAGGTTGAGAGATAAAAAAATAATAATCCCCGTGCAGTCTCAATGGCGGGGTGCGGGCCGGCCCGGCGGCCGAGTGTGGCCGGGGAAGAGGCCTCTTGGCCGGGGTGAATAGTGTTGGAACGCGGCCCGCGGAAATAGTAGCGGTTGGAGGTACCGGGGGCGAAGCCCGCCCCGGCCCGGCGGCCGAGTTAAAAAAAATAATAATCCCCGTTCAGTCTCAATGGCGGGCAGCAGGCTCCACTCGGCCGCCGAGTGCGGCGGGCAGCAGGCCTCTTGGACAGGTTGAGAGATAAAAAAATAATAATCCCCGTGCAGTCTCAATGGCGGGGTGCGGGCCGGCCCGGCGGCCGAGTGTGGCCGGGGAAGAGGCCTCTTGGCCGCGGTGAATAGTGTTGTAACGCGGCCCGCAGAAATAGTAGCGGCTGGAGGTACCGGGGGCGAAGCCCGCCCGGCCCGGAGGCCGAGTTAAAAAAAATAATAATCCCCGTTCAGTCTCAATGGCGGTGTGCGGGCCGGCCCGGCGGCAGAGTGTGGCCGGCGAAGAGGCCTCTTGGCCGGGGTGACTAGTGTTGGAACGCGGCCCGCGGAAATAGTAGCGGCTGGAGGTACCGGAGGCGAAGCCCGCCCCGGCCCGGCGGCCGAATTAAAAAAAATAATAATCCCCGTTCAGTCTCAATGGTGGGGTGCGGGCCAGCCCGGCGGCCAAGTGTGGCCGGGGAAGAGGCCTCTTGGCCGGGGTTAATAGTGTTGGAACGCGGCCCGCGGAAATAGTAGCGGCTGGAGGTACCGGGGACTAAGCCCGACCCGGCCCGGCGGCCGAGTTAAAAAAAATAATAATCCCCGTTCAGTCTCAATGGTTGGGTGCGGGCAGGCCCGGCGGCCGAGTGTGGCCGGGGAAGAGGCCTCTTGGCCGGGGTTAATAGTGTTGGAACGCAGCCCGCGGAAATAGTAGCGGCTGGAGGTACCGGGGGCGAAGCCCGCCCCGGCCCGGCGGCCGAGTTAAAAAAAATAATAATCCCCGTTCAGTCTCAATGGCAGGGAGCAGGCTGCACTCGACCGCCGAGTGCGGCGGGCAGCAGGCCTCTTGGACAGGTTGAGAGATAAAAAAATAATAATCCCCGTTCAGTCTCAATGGCGGGGTGCGGGCCGGCCCGGCGGCCGAGTGTGGCCGGGGAAGAGGCCTCTTGGCCGGGGTGAATAGTGTTGGAACGCGGCACGCGGAAATAGTAGCGGCTGGAGGTACCGGGGGCGAAGCCCGCCCCGGCCCGGCGGCTGAATAAAAAAAAATAATAATCCCCGTTCAGTCTCAATGGCGGGGTGCGGGCCGGCCAGGCGGCAGAGTGTGGCCGGGGAAGAGGCCTCTTGGCCGGGGTGAATAGTGTTGGAACGCGGCCCGCGGAAATAGTAGCGGCTGGAGGTACCGGGGGCCGAGTTAAAAAAAATAATAATCCCCATGCAGTCTCAATGGCGGGGTGCGGGCCGGCCCGGCGGCCGAGTGTGTCCGGGGAAGAGGCCTCTTGGCCGGGGTGAATAGTGTTGGAACGCGGCCCGCGGAAATAGTAGCGGCTGGAGGTACCGGGGGCGAAGCCCGCCCCGGCCCGGCGGCCAAGTTAAAAAAATAAATAATCCCGTTCAGTCTCAATGGCAGGGTGCGGGCCGGCCCGGTGGCCGAGTGTGGCCGGGGAAGAGGCCTCTTGGCCGGGGTGAATAGTGTTGGAACGCGGCCCGCGGAAATAGTAGCGGCTGGAAGTACCGGGGGCGATGCCCGCCCCGGCCCGGCGGCCAAGTTAAAAAAATAAATAATCCCCGTTCAGTCTCAATGGCAGGGTGCGGGCCGGCCCGGCGGCGATTGCGGCGGGCAGCAGGCCTCTTGGACGGATTGAGAGATAAAAAAATAATAATTCCCAAGCAGTCTCAATGGCGGGGTGCGGGCCGGCCCGGCGGCGAGTGCGGCGGGCAGCAGGCCTCTTGGACAGGTTGAGAGATAAAAAAATAATAATTCCCGTGCAGTCTCAATGGCGGGGTGCGGGCCGGCCCGGCGGACGAGTGTGGCCATTGAAGAGGCCTCTTGGCCGGGGTGAATAGTGTTGGAACGCGGCCCGCGGAAATAGTAGCGGCTGGAGGTACCGGGGGCGATGCCCGCCCCGGCCCGGAGGCCAAGTTAAAAAAAAAAAAATCCCCGTTCAGTCTCAATGGCAGGGTGCGGGCCGGCCCGGTGGTCGAGTCTGACCGGGGAAGAGGCCTCTTGGCCGGGGTTAATAGTGTTGGAACGCGGCCCGCGGAAATAGTAGCGGCTGGAGGTACCGGGGACGAAGCCCGCCCCGGCCCGGCGGCCGAGTTAAAAAAAATAATAATCCCCGTTCAGTCTCAATGGCGGGGTGCGTGCCGGCCCGGCGGCAATTGCGGCGGGCAGCAGGCCTCTTGGACAGGTTGAGAGATAAAAAAATAATAATTACCGTGCAGTCTCAATGGCGGGGTGCGGGCCGACCCGGCGGACGAGTGTGGCCAGTGAAGAGGCCTCTTGGCCGGGGTGAATAGTGTTGGAACGCGGCCCGCGGAAATCGTAGCGGCTGGAGGTACCGGGGGCGAAGCCCGCCGCGGCCCGGCGGCCGAGTTAAAAAAAATAATAATCCCCGTTCAGTCTCAATGGCAGGGTGCAGGTCGGCCCGATGGCCGAGTGTGGCCGGGGAAGAGGACTCTTGGCCGGGGTTAATAGTGTTGGAACGCGGCCCGCGGAAATAGTAGCGGCTGGAGGTACCGGGGGCGAAGCCCGCCGCGGCCCGGCGGCCGAGTTAAAAAAAATAATAATCCCCGTTCAGTCTCAATGGCGGGGTGCGGGCCGGCCCGGCGGACGAGTGTGGCCGGGGAAGAGGCCTCTTGGCCGGGGTGAATAGTGTTGGAACGCGGCCCGCGGAAATAGTAGCTGCTGGAGGTACCGGGGGCGAAGCCCGCCCCGGCCCGGCGGCCAAGTTAAAAAAAAAATAATCCCGTTCAGTCTCAATGGCAGGGTGCGGGCCGGCCCGGTGGCCGAGTGTGGCCGGGGAAGAGGCCTCTTGGCCGGGGTGAATATGTTGGAACGCGGCGCGCGGAAATAGTAGCGGCTGGAGGTACCGGGGGCGAAGCCCGCCCCGGCCCGGCGGCCGAGTTAAAAAAAATAATAATCCCCGTTCAGTCTCAATGGCGGGGTGCGGGCCGGCCCGGCGGACGAGTGTGGCCGGGGAAGAGGCCTCTTGGCCGGGGTGAATAGTGTTGGAACGCGGCCCGCGGAAATAGTAGCGGCTGGAGGTACCGGGGGCGAAGCCAGCCCCGGCCCGGCGGCCAAGTTAAAAAAATAAATAATCCCGTTCAGTCTCAATGGCAGGGTGCGGGCCGGCCCAGTGGCCGAGTGTGGCCGGGGAAGAGCCCTCTTGGCCGGGGTTAATAGTGTTGGAACGCGGCCCGCGGAAATAGTAGCGGCTGGAGGTACCAGGGGCGAAGCCCGCCCCGGCCCGGCGGCCGAGTTAAAAAAAATAATAATCCCCGTTCAGTCTCAATGGCGGGGTGCGGGCCGGGGAATCGGCCTCTTGGCCAGGGTGAATAGTGTTGGAACGCGGCCCGCGGAAATAGTAGCGGCTGGAGGGACCGGGGGCAATGCCCGCCCCGGCCCGGCGGCCAAGTTAAAAAAATAAATAATCCCCGTTCAGTCTCAATGGCAGGGTGCGGGCTGGCCCGGCGGCGATTGCGGCGGGCAGCAGGCCTCTTGGACAGGTTGAGAGATAAAAAAATAATAATTCCCATGCAGTCTCAATGGCGGGGTGCGGGCCGGCCCGGCGGCGAGTGCGGCGGGCAGCAGGCCTCTTGGACAGGTTGAGAGATAAAAAAATAATAATTCCCGTGCAGTCTCAATTGCGGGGTGCGGGCCGGCCCGGCGGACGAGTGTGGCCAGTGAAGAGGCCTCTTGGCCGGGGTGAATAGTGTTGGAACGCGGCCCGCGGAAATAGTAGCGGCTGGAGGTACCGGGGGCGATGCCCGCCCCGGCCCGGCGGCCAAGTTAAAAAAATAAATAATCCCCGTTCAGTCTCAATGGCAGGGTGCGGGCCGGCCCGGCGGCGATTGCGGCGGGCAGCAGGCCTCTTGGACAGATTGAGAGATAAAAAAATAATAATTCCCATGCAGTCTCAATGGCGGGGTGCGGGCCGGCCCGGCGGCGAGTGCGGCGGGCAGCAGGCCTCTTGGACAGGTTGAGAGATAAAAAAATAATAATTCCCGTGCAGTCTCAATGGCGGGGTGCAGGCCGGCCCGGCGGACGAGTGTGGCCAGTGAAGAGGCCTCTTGGCCGGGGTGAATAGTGTTGGAGGCCCGCGGAAATAGTAGCGGCTGGAGGTACCGGGGGCGATGCCCGCCCCGGCCCGGAGGCCAAGTTAAAAAAAATAATAATCCCCGTTCAGTCTCAATGGCGGGGTGCGGGCCGGCCCGGCGGCGAGTCCGGCGGGCAGCAGGCCTCTTGGACAGGTTGAGAGATAAAAAAATAATAATTCCCGTGCAGTCTCAATGGCGGGGTGCGGGCCGGGGAATAGGCCTCTTGGCCGGGGTGAATAGTGTTGGAACGCGGCCCGCGGAAATAGTAGCGGCTGGAGGTACCGGGGGCGATGCCCGCTCCGGCCCGGCGGCCAAGTTAAAAAAATAAATAATCCCCGTTCAGTCTCAATGGCGGGGTGCGGGCCGGCCCGGCGGCCAAGTGTGCCCGGGGAATAGGCCTCTTGGCCGGGGTGAATAGTGTTGGAACGCGGCCCGCGGAAATATTAGCGGCTGGAGGTACCGGGGGCGATGCCCGGCCCGGCGGCCGAGTTAAAAAAAAAATAATCCCCGTTCAGTCTCAATGGCGGGGTGCGTGCCGGCCCGGCGGACGAGTGTGGCCGGGGAAGAGGCCTCTTGGCCGCGGTGAATAGTGTTGGAACGCGGCCCGCGGAAATAGTAGCGGCTGGAGGTACCGGGGGCGATGCCCGCCCCGGCCCGGCGGCCAAGTTAAAAAAATAAATAATCCCCGTTCAGTCTCAATGGCAGGGTGCGGCCTGGCCCGGCGGCGATTGCGGCGGGCAGCAGGCCTCTTGGACAGGTTGAGAGATAAAAAAAAAATAATTCCCATGCAGTCTTAATGGCGGGGTGCGGGCCGGCCCGGCGGCGAGTGCGGCGGGCAGCAGGCCTCTTGGACAGGTTGAGAGATAAAAAAATAATAATTCCCGTGCAGTCTCAATGGCGGGGTGCGGGCCGGCCCGGTGGCCGAGTGTGGCCGAGGAAGAGGCCTCTTGGCCGGGGTTAATAGTGTTGGAACGCGGCCCGCGGAAATAGTAGCGGCTGGTGGTACCGGGGGCGAAGCCCGCCCCGGACCGGCGGCCGAGTTAAAAAAAATAATAATCCCCGTTCAGTCTCAATGGCGGGGTGCGTGCCGGCCCGGCGGCTAGTGCGGCGGGCAGCAGGCCTCTTGGACAGGTTGAGAGATAAAAAAATAATAATTCCCATGCAGTCTCAATGGCGGGGTGCGGGCCGGGGAATAGGCCTCTTGGCCGGGGTGAATAGTGTTGGAACACGGCCCGCGGAAATAGTAGCGGCTGGAGGTACCGGGGGCGATGCCCGCCCCGGGCCGGCGGCCAAGTTAAAAAAATAAATAATCCCCGTTCAGTCTCAATGGCAGGGTGCGGGCCGGCCCGGCGGCGATTGCGGCGGGCAGCAGGCCTCTTGGACAGATTGAGAGATAAAAAAATAATAATTCCCATGCAGTCTCAATGGCGGGGTGCGGGCCGGCCCGGCGGCGAGTGCGGCGGGCAGCAGGCCTCTTGGACAGGTTGAGAGATAAAAAAATAATAATTCCCGTGCAGTCTCAATGGCGGGGTGCGGGCCGGCCCGGCGGCGAGTGCGGCGGGCAGCAGGCCTCTTGGACAGGTTGAGAGATAAAAAAATAATAATTCCCGTGCAGTCTCAATGGCGGGGTGCGGGCCGGGGAATAGGCCTCTTGGCCGGGGTGAATAGTGTTGGAACGCGGCCCGCGGAAATAGTAGTGGCTGGAGGTACCGGGGGTGATGCCCGCCCCGGCCCGGCGGCCAAGTTAAAAAAATGAATAATCCCCGTTCAGTCTCAATGGCAGGGTGCGGGCCTGCCCGGCGGCGAGTGCGGCGGGCAGCAGGCCTCTTGGACAGGTTGAGAGATAAAAAAATAATAATTCCCGTGCAGTCTCAATGGCGGGGTGCGGGCCGGCCCGGCGGCGAGTGCGGCGGGCAGCAGGCCTCTTGGACAGGTTGAGAGATAAAAAAAATAATAATTCCCGTGCAGTCTCAATGGCGGGGTGCGGGCCGGGGAATAGGCCTCTTGGCCGGGGTGAATAGTGTTGGAACGCGGCCCGCGGAAATAGTAGCGGCTGGAGGTACCGGGGGCGATGCCCGCCCCGGCCCGGCGGCCAAGTTAAAAAAATAAATAATCCCCGTGCAGTCTCAATGGCGGGGTGCGGGCCGGCCCGGCGGCGAGTGCGGCGGGCAGCAGGCCTCTTGGACAGGTTGAGAGATAAAAAAAATAATAATTCCCGTGCAGTCTCAATGGCGGGGTGCGGGCCGGCCCGGCGGACGAGTGTGGCCAGTGAAGAGGCCTCTTGGACAGGTTGAGAGATAAAAAAATAATAATTCCCGTGCAGTCTCAATGGCGGGGTGCGGGCCTTCCCGGCGGCGAGTGCGGCGGGCAGCAGGCCTCTTGGACAGGTTGAGAGATAAAAAAATAATAATTCCCGTGCAGTCTCAATGGCGGGGTGCGGGCCGGGGAATAGGCCTCTTGGCCGGGGTGAATATGTTGGAACGCGGCGCGCGTAAATAGAAGCGGCTGGAGGTACCGGGGGCGAAGCCCGCCCCGGCCCGGAGGCCGAGTTAAAAAAATAATAATCCCCGTTCAGTCTTAATGGCGGGGTGCGGGCCGGCCCGGCGGCGAGTGCGGCGGGCAGCAGGCCTCTTGGACAGGTTGAGAGATAAAAAAATAATAATTCCCGTGCAGTCTCAATGGCGGGGTGCGGGCCGGGGAATAGGCCTCTTGGCCGGGGTGAATAGTGTTGGAACACGGCCCGCGGAAATAGTAGCGGCTGGAGGTACCGGGGGCGATGCCCGCCCCGGCCCGGCGGCCAAGTTAAAAAAATAAATAATCCCCGTTCAGTCTCAATGGCAGGGTGCGGGCCGGCCCGGCGGCGATTGCGGCGGGCAGCAGGCCTCTTGGACAGGTTGAGAGATAAAAAAATAATAATTCCCATGCAGTCTCAATGGCGGGGTGCGGGCCGGGGAATAGGCCTCTTGGCCGGGGTGAATAGTGTTGGAACACGGCCCGCGGAAATAGTAGCGGCTGGAGGTACCGGGGGCGATGCCCGCCCCGGCCCGGCGGCCAAGTTAAAAAAATAAATAATCCCCGTTCAGTCTCAATGGCAGGGTGCGGGCCGGCCCGGCGGCGAGTGCGGCGGGCAGCAGGCCTCTTGGACAGGTTGAGAGATTAAAAAATAATAATTCCCATGCAGTCTCAATGGCGGGGTGCGGGCCGGGGAATAGGCCTCTTGGCCGGGGTGAATATGTTGGAACGCGGCGCGCGTAAATAGAAGCGGCTGGAGGTACCGGGGGCGAAGCCCGCCCCGGCCCGGAGGCCGAGTTAAAAAAAATAATAATCCCCGTTCAGTCTCAATGGCAGGGTGCGGGCCGGCCCGGCGGCGAGTGCGGCGGGCAGCAGGCCTCTTGGACAGGTTGAGAGATAAAAAAATAATAATTCCCGTTCAGTATCAATGGCAGGGTGCGGGCCGGCCCGGCGGCGATTGCGGCGGGCAGCAGGCCTCTTGGACAGGTTGAGAGATAAAAAAATAATAATTCCCATGCAGTCTCAATGGCGGGGTGCGGGCCGGGGAATAGGCCTCTTGGCCGGGGTGAATATGTTGGAGCGCGCCGCGCGTAAATAGAAGCGGCTGGAGGTACCGGGGGCGAAGCCCGCCCCGGCCCGGAGGCCGAGTTAAAAAAAATAATAATCCCCGTTCAGTCTCAATGGCGGGGTGCGGGCCGGCCCGGCGGCGAGTGCGGCGGGCAGCAGGCCTCTTGGACAGGTTGAGAGATAAAAAAATAATAATTCCCGTGCAGTCTCAATGGCGGGGTGCGGGCCGGGGAATAGGCCTCTTGGCCGGGGTGAATAGTGTTGGAACACGGCCCGCGGAAATAGTAGCGGCTGGAGGTACCGGGGGCGATGCCCGCCCCTGCGGCCAAGTTAAAAAAATAAATAATCCCCGTTCAGTCTCAATGGCGGGGTGCGGGCCGGCCCGGCGGCGATTGCGGCGGGCAGCAGGCCTCTTGGACAGGTTGAGAGATAAAAAAATAATAATTCCCATGCAGTCTCAATGGCGGGGTGCGGGCCGGGGAATAGGCCTCTTGGCCGGGGTGAATATGTTGGAACGCGGCGCGCGTAAATAGAAGCGGCTGGAGGTACCGGGGGCGAAGCCCGCCCCGGCCCGGAGGCCGAGTTAAAAAAAATAATAATCCCCGTTCAGTCTCAATGGCGGGGTGCGGGCCGGCCCGGCGGCGAGTGCGGCGGGCAGCAGGCCTCTTGGACAGGTTGAGAGATAAAAAAATAATAATTCCCGTGCAGTCTCAATGGCGGGGTGCGGGCCGGGGAATAGGCCTCTTGGCCGGGGTGAATAGTGTTGGAACACGGCCCGCGGTTTAGTGGCGGCTGGAGGTACCGGGGGCGATGCCCGCCCCGGCCCGGCGGCCAAGTTAAAAAAATAAATAATCCCGTTCAGTCTCAATGGCAGGGTGCGGGCCGGCCCGGCGGCGATTGCGGCGGGCAGCAGGCCTCTTGGACAGGTTGAGAGATAAAAAAATAATAATTCCCATGCAGTCTCAATGGCGGGGTGCGGGCCGGGGAATAGGCCTCTTGGCCGGGGTGAATATGTTGGAACGCGGCGCGCGTAAATAGAAGCGGCTGGAGGTACCGGGGGCGAAGCCCGCCCCGGCCCGGAGGCCGAGTTAAAAAAAATAATAATCCCCGTTCAGTCTCAATGGCGGGGTGCGGGCCGGCCCGGCGGCGAGTGCGGCGGGCAGCAGGCCTCTTGGACAGGTTGAGAGATAAAAAAATAATAATTCCCGTGCAGTCTCAATGGCGGGGTGCGGGCCGGGGAATAGGCCTCTTGGCCGGGGTGAATATGTTGGAACGCGGCGCGCGTAAATAGAAGCGGCTGGAGGTACCGGGGGCGAAGCCCGCCCCGGCCCGGAGGCCGAGTTAAAAAAAATAATAATCCCCGTTCAGTCTCAATGGCGGGTTGCGGGCCGGCCCGGCGGCGAGTGCGGCGGGCAGCAGGCCTCTTGGACAGGTTGAGAGATAAAAAAATAATAATTCCCGTGCAGTCTCAATGGCGGGGTGCGGGCCGGCGAATAGGCCTCTTGGCCGGGGTGAATAGTGTTGGAACACGGCCCGCGGAAATAGTAGCGGCTGGAGGTACCGGGGGCGATGCCCGCCCCTGCGGCCAAGTTAAAAAAATAAATAATCCCCGTTCAGTCTCAATGGCGGGGTGCGGGCCGGCCCGGCGGCGATTGCGGCGGGCAGCAGGCCTCTTCGACAGGTTGAGAGATAAAAAAATAATAATTCCCATGCAGTCTCAATGGCGGGGTGCGGGCCGGGGAATAGGCCTCTTGGCCGGGGTGAATAGTGTTGGAACACGGCCCGCGGAAATAGTAGCGGCTGGAGGTACCGGGGGCGATGCCCGCCCCGGCCCGGCGGCCAAGTTAAAAAAATAAATAATCCCCGTTCAGTCTCAATGGCAGGGTGCGGGCCGGCCCGGCGGCGAGTGCGGCGGGCAGCAGGCCTCTTGGACAGGTTGAGAGATAAAAAAATAATAATTCCCGTTCAGTCTCAATGGCAGGGTGCGGGCCGGCCCGGCGGCGATTGCGGCGGGCAGCAGGCCTCTTGGACAGGTTGAGAGATAAAAAAATAATAATTCCCATGCAGTCTCAATGGCGGGGTGCGGGCCGGGGAATAGGCCTCTTGGCCGGGGTGAATATGTTGGAACGCGGCGCGCGTAAATAGAAGCGGCTGGAGGTACCGGGGGCGAAGCCCGCCCCGGCCCGGAGGCCGAGTTAAAAAAAATAATAATCCCCGTTCAGTCTCAATGGCGGGGTGCGGGCCGGCCCGGCGGCGAGTGCGGCGGGCAGCAGGCCTCTTGGACAGGTTGAGAGATAAAAAAATAATAATTCCCGTGCAGTCTCAATGGCGGGGTGCGGGCCGGGGAATAGGCCTCTTGGCCGGGGTGAATAGTGTTGGAACACGGCCCGCGGAAATAGTAGCGGCTGGAGGTACCGGGGGCGATGCCCGCCCCGGCCCGGCGGCCAAGTTAAAAAAATAAATAATCCCCGTTCAGTCTCAATGGCAGGGTGCGGGCCGGCCCGGCGGCGATTGCGGCGGGCAGCAGGCCTCTTGGACAGGTTGAGAGATAAAAAAATAATAATTCCCATGCAGTCTCAATGGCGGGGTGCGGGCCGGGGAATAGGCCTCTTGGCCGGGGTGAATAGTGTTGGAACACGGCCCGCGGAAATAGTAGCGGCTGGAGGTACCGGGGGCGATGCCCGCCCCGGCCCGGCGGCCAAGTTAAAAAAATAAATAATCCCCGTTCAGTCTCAATGGCAGGGTGCGGGCCGGCCCGGCGGCGAGTGCGGCGGGCAGCAGGCCTCTTGGACAGGTTGAGAGATAAAAAAAATAATAATTCCCGTTCAGTCTCAATGGCAGGGTGCGGGCCGGCCCGGCGGCGATTGCGGCGGGCAGCAGGCCTCTTGGACAGGTTGAGAGATAAAAAAATAATAATTCCCATGCAGTCTCAATGGCGGGGTGCGGGCCGGGGAATAGGCCTCTTGGCCGGGGTGAATATGTTGGAACGCGGCGCGCGTAAATAGAAGCGGCTGGAGGTACCGGGGGCGAAGCCCGCCCCGGCCCGGAGGCCGAGTTAAAAAAAATAATAATCCCCGTTCAGTCTCAATGGCGGGGTGCGGGCCGGCCCGGCGGCGAGTGCGGCGGGCAGCAGGCCTCTTGGACAGGTTGAGAGATAAAAAAATAATAATTCCCGTGCAGTCTCAATGGCGGGGTGCGGGCCGGGGAATAGGCCTCTTGGCCGGGGTGAATAGTGTTGGAACACGGCCCGCGGAAATAGTAGCGGCTGGAGGTACCGGGGGCGATGCCCGCCCCTGCGGCCAAGTTAAAAAAATAAATAATCCCCGTTCAGTCTCAATGGCGGGGTGCGGGCCGGCCCGGCGGCGATTGCGGCGGGCAGCAGGCCTCTTGGACAGGTTGAGAGATAAAAAAATAATAATTCCCATGCAGTCTCAATGGCGGGGTGCGGGCCGGGGAATAGGCCTCTTGGCCGGGGTGAATATGTTGGAACGCGGCGCGCGTAAATAGAAGCGGCCGGAGGTACCGGGGGCGAAGCCCGCCCCGGCCCGGAGGCCGAGTTAAAAAAAATAATAATCCCCGTTCAGTCTCAATGGCGGGGTGCGGGCCGGCCCGGCGGCGAGTGCGGCGGGCAGCAGGCCTCTTGGACAGGTTGAGAGATAAAAAAATAATAATTCCCGTGCAGTCTCAATGGCGGGGTGCGGGCAGGGGAATAGGCCTCTTGGCCGGGGTGAATAGTGTTGGAACACGGCCCGCGGAAATAGTAGCGGCTGGAGGTACCGGGGGCGATGCCCGCCCCGGCCCGGCGGCCAAGTTAAAAAAATAAATAATCCCCGTTCAGTCTCAATGGCAGGGTGCGGGCCGGCCCGGCGGCGATTGCGGCGGGCAGCAGGCCTCTTGGACAGGTTGAGAGATAAAAAAATAATAATTCCCATGCAGTCTCAATGGCGGGGTGCGGGCCGGGGAATAGGCCTCTTGGCCGGGGTGAATAGTGTTGGAACACGGCCCGCGGAAATAGTAGCGGCTGGAGGTACCGGGGGCGATGCCCGCCCCGGCCCGGCGGCCAAGTTAAAAAAATAAATAATCCCCGTTCAGTCTCAATGGCAGGGTGCGGGCCGGCCCGGCGGCGAGTGCGGCGGGCAGCAGGCCTCTTGGACAGGTTGAGAGATAAAAAAATAATAATTCCCGTTCAGTCTCAATGGCAGGGTGCGGGCCGGCCCGGCGGCGATTGCGGCGGGCAGCAGGCCTCTTGGACAGGTTGAGAGATAAAAAAATAATAATTCCCATGCAGTCTCAATGGCGGGGTGCGGGCCGGGGAATAGGCCTCTTGGCCGGGGTGAATATGTTGGAACGCGGCGCGCGTAAATAGAAGCGGCTGGAGGTACCGGGGGCGAAGCCCGCCCCGGCCCGGAGGCCGAGTTAAAAAAAATAATAATCCCCGTTCAGTCTCAATGGCGGGGTGCGGGCCGGCCCGGCGGCGAGTGCGGCGGGCAGCAGGCCTCTTGGACAGGTTGAGAGATAAAAAAATAATAATTCCCGTGCAGTCTCAATGGCGGGGTGCGGGCCGGGGAAATAGGCCTCTTGGCCGGGGTGAATAGTGTTGGAACACGGCCCGCGGAAATAGTAGCGGCTGGAGGTACCGGGGGCGATGCCCGCCCCGGCCCGGCGGCCAAGTTAAAAAAATAAATAATCCCCGTTCAGTCTCAATGGCAGGGTGCGGGCCGGCCCGGCGGCGATTGCGGCGGGCAGCAGGCCTCTTGGACAGGTTGAGAGATAAAAAAATAATAATTCCCATGCAGTCTCAATGGCGGGGTGCGGGCCGGGGAATAGGCCTCTTGGCCGGGGTGAATAGTGTTGGAACACGGCCCGCGGAAATAGTAGCGGCTGGAGGTACCGGGGGCGATGCCCGCCCCGGCCCGGCGGCCAAGTTAAAAAAATAAATAATCCCCGTTCAGTCTCAATGGCAGGGTGCGGGCCGGCCCGGCGGCGATTGCGGCAGGCCTCTTGGACAGGTTGAGAGATAAAAAAATAATAATTCCCATGCAGTCTCAATGGCGGGGTGCGGGCCGGGGAATAGGCCTCTTGGCCGGGGTGAATAGTGTTGGAACACGGCCCGCGGAAATAGTAGCGGCTGGAGGTACCGGGGGCGATGCCCACCCCGGGCCGGCGGCCAAGTTAAAAAAATAAATAATCCCGTTCAGTCTCAATGGCAGGGTGCGGGCCGGCCCTGCGACGATTGCGGCGGGCAGCAGGCCTCTTGGACAGGTTGAGAGATATAAAAATAATAATTCCCGTGCAGTCTCAATGGCGGGGTGCGGGCCGCCCGGCGGACGAGTGTGGCCGGGGAAGAGGCCTCTTGGCCGGGGTGAATATGTTGGAACGCGGCGCGCGTAAATAGAAGCGGCTGGAGGTACCGGGGGCGAAGCCCGCCCCGGCCCGGAGGCCGAGTTAAAAAAAATAATAATCCCCGTTCAGTCTCAATGGTGGGGTGCGGGCCGGCCCGGCAGCGAGTGCGGCGGGCAGCAGGCCTCTTGGACAGGTTGAGAGATAAAAAAATAATAATTCCCGTGCAGTCTCAATGGCGGGGTGCGGGCCGGCCCGGCGGACGAGTGTGGCCGGGGAAGAGGCCTCTTGGCCGGGATGAATATGTTGGAACGCGGCGCGCGTAAATAGAAGCGGCTGGAGGTACCGGGGGCGAAGCCCGCCCCGGCCCGGAGGCCGAGTTAAAAAAAATAATAATCCCCGTTCAGTCTCAATGGCGGGGTGCGGGCCGGCCCGGCGGCGAGTGCGGCGGGCAGCAGGCCTCTTGGACAGGTTGAGAGATAAAAAAATAATAATTCCCGTGCAGTCTCAATGGCGGGGTGCGGGCCGGGGAATAGGCCTCTTGGCCGGGGTGAATATGTTGGAACGCGGCGCGCGTAAATAGAAGCGGCTGGAGGTACCGGGGGCGAAGCCCGCCCCGGCCCGGAGGCCGAGTTAAAAAAAATAATAATCCCCGTTCAGTCTCAATGGCGGGGTGCGGGCCGGCCCGGCGGCGAGTGCAGCGGGCAGCAGGCCTCTTGGACAGGTTGAGAGATAAAAAAATAATAATTCCCGTGCAGTCTCAATGGCGGGGTGCGGGCCGGGGAATAGGCCTCTTGGCCGGGGTGAATAGTGTTGGAACACGGCCCGCGGAAATAGTAGCGGCTGGAGGTACCGGGGGCGATGCCCGCCCCGGCCCGGCGGCCAAGTTAAAAAAATAAATAATCCCGTTCAGTCTCAATGGCAGGGTGCGGGCCGGCCCGGCGGCGATTGCGGCGGGCAGCAGGCCTCTTGGACAGGTTGAGAGATAAAAAAATAATAATTCCCATGCAGTCTCAATGGCGGGGTGCGGGCCGGGGAATAGGCCTCTTGGCCGGGGTGAATAGTGTTGGAACACGGCCCGCGGAAATAGTAGCGGCTGGAGGTACCGGGGGCGATGCCCGCCCCGGCCCGGCGGCCAAGTTAAAAAAATAAATAATCCCGTTCAGTCTCAATGGCAGGGTGCGGGCCGGCCCGGCGGCGAGTGCGGCGGGCAGCAGGCCTCTTGGACAGGTTGAGAGATAAAAAAATAATAATTCCCGTGCAGTCTCAATGGCGGGGTGCGGGCCGGGGAATAGGCCTCTTGGCCGGGGTGAATAGTGTTGGAACACGGCCCGCGGAAATAGTAGCGGCTGGAGGGACCGGGGGCGATGCCCGCCCCGGCCCGGCGGCCAAGTTAAAAAAATAAATAATCCCCGTTCAGTCTCAATGGCAGGGTGCGGGCCGGCCCGGCGGCGATTGCGGCGGGCAGCAGGCCTCTTGGACAGGTTGAGAGATAAAAAAATAATAATTCCCATGCAGTCTCAATGGCGGGGTGCGGGCCGGGGAATAGGCCTCTTGGCCGGGGTGAATATGTTGGAACGCGGCGCGCGTAAATAGAAGCGGCTGGAGGTACCGGGGGCGATGCCCGCCCCGGCCCGGCGGCCAAGTTAAAAAAATAAATAATCCCCGTTCAGTCTCAATGGCAGGGTGCGGGCCGGCCCGGCGGCGAGTGCGGCGGGCAGCAGGCCTCTTGGACAGGTTGAGAGATAAAAAAATAATAATTCCCGTTCAGTCTCAATGGCAGGGTGCGGCCGGCCCGGCGGCGATTGCGGCGGGCAGCAGGCCTCTTGGACAGGTTGAGAGATAAAAAAATAATAATTCCCGTGCAGTCTCAATGGCGGGGTGCGGGCCGGGGAATAGGCCTCTTGGCCGGGGTGAATAGTGTTGGAACACGGCCCGCGGAAATAGTAGCGGCTGGAGGTACCGGGGGCGAAGCCCGCCCAGGGCCGGCGGCCAAGTTAAAAAAATAAATAATCCCCGTTCAGTCTCAATGGCAGGGTGCGGGCCGGCCCGGCGGCGAGTGCGGCGGGCAGCAGGCCTCTTGGACAGGTTGAGAGATAAAAAAATAATAATTCCCGTTCAGTATCAATGGCAGGGTGCGGGCCGGCCCGGCGGCGATTGCGGCGGGCAGCAGGCCTCTTGGACAGGTTGAGAGATAAAAAAATAATAATTCCCATGCAGTCTCAATGGCGGGGTGCGGGCCGGGGAATAGGCCTCTTGGCCGGGGTGAATATGTTGGAGCGCGCCGCGCGTAAATAGAAGCGGCTGGAGGTACCGGGGGCGAAGCCCGCCCCGGCCCGGAGGCCGAGTTAAAAAAAATAATAATCCCCGTTCAGTCTCAATGGCGGGGTGCGGGCCGGCCCGGCGGCGAGTGCGGCGGGCAGCAGGCCTCTTGGACAGGTTGAGAGATAAAAAAATAATAATTCCCGTGCAGTCTCAATGGCGGGGTGCGGGCCGGGGAATAGGCCTCTTGGCCGGGGTGAATAGTGTTGGAACACGGCCCGCGGAAATAGTAGCGGCTGGAGGTACCGGGGGCGATGCCCGCCCCTGCGGCCAAGTTAAAAAAATAAATAATCCCCGTTCAGTCTCAATGGCGGGGTGCGGGCCGGCCCGGCGGCGATTGCGGCGGGCAGCAGGCCTCTTGGACAGGTTGAGAGATAAAAAAATAATAATTCCCATGCAGTCTCAATGGCGGGGTGCGGGCCGGGGAATAGGCCTCTTGGCCGGGGTGAATATGTTGGAACGCGGCGCGCGTAAATAGAAGCGGCTGGAGGTACCGGGGGCGAAGCCCGCCCCGGCCCGGAGGCCGAGTTAAAAAAAATAATAATCCCCGTTCAGTCTCAATGGCGGGGTGCGGGCCGGCCCGGCGGCGAGTGCGGCGGGCAGCAGGCCTCTTGGACAGGTTGAGAGATAAAAAAATAATAATTCCCGTGCAGTCTCAATGGCGGGGTGCGGGCCGGGGAATAGGCCTCTGGGCCGGGGTGAATAGTGTTGGAACACGGCCCGCGGAAATAGTAGCGGCTGGAGGTACCGGGGGCGATGCCCGCCCCGGCCCGGCGGCCAAGTTAAAAAAATAAATAATCCCGTTCAGTCTCAATGGCAGGGTGCGGGCCGGCCCGGCGGCGATTGCGGCGGGCAGCAGGCCTCTTGGACAGGTTGAGAGATAAAAAAATAATAATTCCCATGCAGTCTCAATGGCGGGGTGCGGGCCGGGGAATAGGCCTCTTGGCCGGGGTGAATATGTTGGAACGCGGCGCGCGTAAATAGAAGCGGCTGGAGGTACCGGGGGCGAAGCCCGCCCCGGCCCGGAGGCCGAGTTAAAAAAAATAATAATCCCCGTTCAGTCTCAATGGCGGGGTGCGGGCCGGCCCGGCGGCGAGTGCGGCGGGCAGCAGGCCTCTTGGTCAGGTTGAGAGATAAAAAAATAATAATTCCCGTGCAGTCTCAATGGCGGGGTGCGGGCCGGGGAAATAGGCCTCTTGGCCGGGGTGAATAGTGTTGGAACACGGCCCGCGGAAATAGTAGCGGCTGGAGGTACCGGGGGCGATGCCCGCCCCGGCCCGGCGGCCAAGTTAAAAAAATAAATAATCCCCGTTCAGTCTCAATGGCAGGGTGCGGGCCGGCCCGGCGGCGATTGCGGCGGGCAGCAGGCCTCTTGGACAGGTTGAGAGATAAAAAAATAATAATTCCCATGCAGTCTCAATGGCGGGGTGCGGGCCGGGGAATAGGCCTCTTGGCCGGGGTGAATAGTGTTGGAACACGGCCCGCGGAAATAGTAGCAGCTGGAGGTACCGGGGGCGATGCCCGCCCCGGCCCGGCGGCCAAGTTAAAAAAATAAATAATCCCCGTTCAGTCTCAATGGCAGGGTGCGGGCCGGCCCGGCGGCGAGTGCGGCGGGCAGCAGGCCTCTTGGACAGGTTGAGAGATAAAAAAATAATAATTCCCATGCAGTCTCAATGGCGGGGTGCGGGCCGGGGAATAGGCCTCTTGGCCGGGGTGAATATGTTGGAACGCGGCGCGCGTAAATAGAAGCGGCTGGAGGTACCGGGGGCGAAGCCCGCCCCGGCCCGGAGGCCGAGTTAAAAAAAATAATAATCCCCGTTCAGTCTCAATGGCAGGGTGCGGGCCGGCCCGGCGGCGAGTGCGGCGGGCAGCAGGCCTCTTGGACAGGTTGAGAGATAAAAAAATAATAATTCCCGTTCAGTATCAATGGCAGGGTGCGGGCCGGCCCGGCGGCGATTGCGGCGGGCAGCAGGCCTCTTGGACAGGTTGAGAGATAAAAAAATAATAATTCCCATGCAGTCTCAATGGCGGGGTGCGGGCCGGGGAATAGGCCTCTTGGCCGGGGTGAATATGTTGGAGCGCGCCGCGCGTAAATAGAAGCGGCTGGAGGTACCGGGGGCGAAGCCCGCCCCGGCCCGGAGGCCGAGTTAAAAAAAATAATAATCCCCGTTCAGTCTCAATGGCGGGGTGCGGGCCGGCCCGGCGGCGAGTGCGGCGGGCAGCAGGCCTCTTGGACAGGTTGAGAGATAAAAAAATAATAATTCCCGTGCAGTCTCAATGGCGGGGTGCGGGCCGGGGAATAGGCCTCTTGGCCGGGGTGAATAGTGTTGGAACACGGCCCGCGGAAATAGTAGCGGCTGGAGGTACCGGGGGCGATGCCCGCCCCTGCGGCCAAGTTAAAAAAATAAATAATCCCAGTTCAGTCTCAATGGCGGGGTGCGGGCCGGCCCGGCGGCGATTGCGGCGGGCAGCAGGCCTCTTGGACAGGTTGAGAGATAAAAAAATAATAATTCCCATGCAGTCTCAATGGCGGGGTGCGGGCCGGGGAATAGGCCTCTTGGCCGGGGTGAATATGTTGGAACGCGGCGCGCGTAAATAGAAGCGGCTGGAGGTACCGGGGGCGAAGCCCGCCCCGGCCCGGAGGCCGAGTTAAAAAAAATAATAATCCCCGTTCAGTCTCAATGGCGGGGTGCGGGCCGGCCCGGCGGCGAGTGCGGCGGGCAGCAGGCCTCTTGGACAGGTTGAGAGATAAAAAAATAATAATTCCCGTGCAGTCTCAATGGCGGGGTGCGGGCCGGGGAATAGGCCTCTTGGCCGGGGTGAATAGTGTTGGAACACGGCCCGCGGTTTAGTGGCGGCTGGAGGTACCGGGGGCGATGCCCGCCCCGGCCCGGCGGCCAAGTTAAAAAAATAAATAATCCCGTTCAGTCTCAATGGCAGGGTGCGGGCCGGCCCGGCGGCGATTGCGGCGGGCAGCAGGCCTCTTGGACAGGTTGAGAGATAAAAAAATAATAATTCCCATGCAGTCTCAATGGCGGGGTGCGGGCCGGGGAATAGGCCTCTTGGCCGGGGTGAATATGTTGGAACGCGGCGCGCGTAAATAGAAGCGGCTGGAGGTACCGGGGGCGAAGCCCGCCCCGGCCCGGAGGCCGAGTTAAAAAAAATAATAATCCCCGTTCAGTCTCAATGGCGGGGTGCGGGCCGGCCCGGCGGCGAGTGCGGCGGGCAGCAGGCCTCTTGGACAGGTTGAGAGATAAAAAAATAATAATTCCCGTGCAGTCTCAATGGCGGGGTGCGGGCCGGGGAATAGGCCTCTTGGCCGGGGTGAATAGTGTTGGAACACGGCCCGCGGTTTAGTGGCGGCTGGAGGTACCGGGGGCGATGCCCGCCCCGGCCCGGCGGCCAAGTTAAAAAAATAAATAATCCCGTTCAGTCTCAATGGCAGGGTGCGGGCCGGCCCGGCGGCGATTGCGGCGGGCAGCAGGCCTCTTGGACAGGTTGAGAGATAAAAAAATAATAATTCCCATGCAGTCTCAATGGCGGGGTGCGGGCCGGGGAATAGGCCTCTTGGCCGGGGTGAATATGTTGGAACGCGGCGCGCGTAAATAGAAGCGGCTGGAGGTACCGGGGGCGAAGCCCGCCCCGGCCCGGAGGCTGAGTTAAAAAAAATAATAATCCCCGTTCAGTCTCAATGGCGGGGTGCGGGCCGGCCCGGCGGCGAGTGCGGCGGGCAGCAGGCCTCTTGGACAGGTTGAGAGATAAAAAAATAATAATTCCCGTGCAGTCTCAATGGCGGGGTGCGGGCCGGGGAATAGGCCTCTTGGCCGGGGTGAATAGTGTTGGAACACGGCCCGCGGAAATAGTAGCGGCTGGAGGTACCGGGGGCGATGCCCGCCCCGGCCCGGCGGCCAAGTTAAAAAAATAAATAATCCCCGTTCAGTCTCAATGGCAGGGTGCGGGCCGGCCCGGCGGCGATTGCGGCGGGCAGCAGGCCTCTTGGACAGGTTGAGAGATAAAAAAATAATAATTCCCATGCAGTCTCAATGGCGGGGTGCGGGCCGGGGAATAGGCCTCTTGGCCGGGGTGAATAGTGTTGGAACACGGCCCGCGGAAATAGTAGCGGCTGGAGGTACCGGGGGCGATGCCCGCCCCGGCCCGGCGGCCAAGTTAAAAAAATAAATAATCCCCGTTCAGTCTCAATGGCAGGGTGCGGGCCGGCCCGTGGCGAGTGCGGCGGGCAGCAGGCCTCTTGGACAGGTTGAGAGATAAAAAAATAATAATTCCCGTTCAGTCTCAATGGCAGGGTGCGGGCCGGCCCGGCGGCGATTGCGGCGGGCAGCAGGCCTCTTGGACAGGTTGAGAGATAAAAAAATAATAATTCCCATGCAGTCTCAATGGCGGGGTGCGGGCCGGGGAATAGGCCTCTTGGCCGGGGTGAATATGTTGGAACGCGGCGCGCGTAAATAGAAGCGGCTGGAGGTACCGGGGGCGAAGCCCGCCCCGGCCCGGAGGCCGAGTTAAAAAAAATAATAATCCCCGTTCAGTCTCAATGGCGGGGTGCGGGCCGGCCCGGCGGCGAGTGCGGCGGGCAGCAGGCCTCTTGGACAGGTTGAGAGATAAAAAAATAATAATTCCCGTGCAGTCTCAATGGCGGGATGCGGGCCGGGGAATAGAACTCTTGGCCGGGGTGAATAGTGTTGGAACACGGCCCGCGGAAATAGTAGCGGCTGGAGGTACCGGGGGCGATGCCCGCCCCGGCCCGGCGGCCAAGTTAAAAAAATAAATAATCCCCGTTCAGTCTCAATGGCAGGGTGCGGGCCGGCCCGGCGGCGATTGCGGCGGGCAGCAGGCCTCTTGGACAGGTTGAGAGATAAAAAAATAATAAATCCCGTGCAGTCTCAATGGCGGGGTGCGGGCCGGGGAATAGGCCTCTTGGCCGGGGTGAATAGTGTTGGAACACGGCCCGCGGAAATAGTAGCGGCTGGAGGTACCGGGGGCGATGCCCGCCCCGGGCCGGCGGCCAAGTTAAAAAAATAAATAATCCCCGTTCAGTCTCAATGGCAGGGTGCGGGCCGGCCCGGCGGCGAGTGCGGCGGGCAGCAGGCCTCTTGGACAGGTTGAGAGATAAAAAAATAATAATTCCCGTTCAGTCTCAATGGCAGGGTGCGGGCCGGCCCGGCGGCGATTGCGGCGGGCAGCAGGCCTCTTGGACAGGTTGAGAGATAAAAAAATAATAATTCCCATGCAGTCTCAATGGCGGGGTGCGGGCCGGGGAATAGGCCTCTTGGCCGGGGTGAATATGTTGGAGCGCGCCGCGCGTAAATAGAAGCGGCTGGAGGTACCGGGGGCGAAGCCCGCCCCGGCCCGGAGGCCGAGTTAAAAAAAATAATAATCCCCGTTCAGTCTCAATGGCGGGGTGCGGGCCGGCCCGGCGGCGAGTGCGGCGGGCAGCAGGCCTCTTGGACAGGTTGAGAGATAAAAAAATAATAATTCCCGTGCAGTCTCAATGGCGGGGTGCGGGCCGGGGAATAGGCCTCTTGGCCGGGGTGAATAGTGTTGGAACACGGCCCGCGGAAATAGTAGCGGCTGGAGGTACCGGGGGCGATGCCCGCCCCTGCGGCCAAGTTAAAAAAATAAATAATCCCAGTTCAGTCTCAATGGCGGGGTGCGGGCCGGCCCGGCGGCGATTGCGGCGGGCAGCAGGCCTCTTGGACAGGTTGAGAGATAAAAAAATAATAATTCCCATGCAGTCTCAATGGCGGGGTGCGGGCCGGGGAATAGGCCTCTTGGCCGGGGTGAATATGTTGGAACGCGGTGCGCGTAAATAGAAGCGGCTGGAGGTACCGGGGGCGAAGCCCGCCCCGGCCCGGAGGCCGAGTTAAAAAAAATAATAATCCCCGTTCAGTCTCAATGGCGGGGTGCGGGCCGGCCCGGCGGCGAGTGCGGCGGGCAGCAGGCCTCTTGGACAGGTTGAGAGATAAAAAAATAATAATTCCCGTGCAGTCTCAATGGCGGGGTGCGGGCCGGGGAATAGGCCTCTTGGCCGGGGTGAATAGTGTTGGAACACGGCCCGCGGTTTAGTGGCGGCTGGAGGTACCGGGGGCGATGCCCGCCCCGGCCCGGCGGCCAAGTTAAAAAAATAAATAATCCCGTTCAGTCTCAATGGCAGGGTGCGGGCCGGCCCTGCGGCGATTGCGGCGGGCAGCAGGCCTCTTGGACAGGTTGAGAGATAAAAAAATAATAATTCCCATGCAGTCTCAATGGCGGGGTGCGGGCCGGGGAATAGGCCTCTTGGCCGGGGTGAATATGTTGGAACGCGGCGCGCGTAAATAGAAGCGGCTGGAGGTACCGGGGGCGAAGCCCGCCCCGGCCCGGAGGCCGAGTTAAAAAAAATAATAATCCCCGTTCAGTCTCAATGGCGGGGTGCGGGCCGGCCCGGCGGCGAGTGCGGCGGGCAGCAGGCCTCTTGGACAGGTTGAGAGATAAAAAAATAATAATTCCCGTGCAGTCTCAATGGCGGGGTGCGGGCCGGGGAATAGGCCTCTTGGCCGGGGTGAATAGTGTTGGAACACGGCCCGCGGTTTAGTGGCGGCTGGAGGTACCGGGGGCGATGCCCGCCCCGGCCCGGCGGCCAAGTTAAAAAAATAAATAATCCCGTTCAGTCTCAATGGCAGGGTGCGGGCCGGCCCGGCGGCGATTGCGGCGGGCAGCAGGCCTCTTGGACAGGTTGAGAGATAAAAAAATAATAATTCCCATGCAGTCTCAATGGCGGGGTGCGGGCCGGGGAATAGGCCTCTTGGCCGGGGTGAATATGTTGGAACGCGGCGCGCGTAAATAGAAGCGGCTGGAGGTACCGGGGGCGAAGCCCGCCCCGGCCCGGAGGCCGAGTTAAAAAAAATAATAATCCCCGTTCAGTCTCAATGGCGGGGTGCGGGCCGGCCCGGCGGCGAGTGCGGCGGGCAGCAGGCCTCTTGGACAGGTTGAGAGATAAAAAAATAATAATTCCCGTGCAGTCTCAATGGCGGGGTGCGGGCCGGGGAATAGGCCTCTTGGCCGGGGTGAATAGTGTTGGAACACGGCCCGCGGAAATAGTAGCGGCTGGAGGTACCGGGGGCGATGCCCGCCCCGGCCCGGCGGCCAAGTTAAAAAAATAAATAATCCCCGTTCAGTCTCAATGGCAGGGTGCGGGCCGGCCCGGCGGCGATTGCGGCGGGCAGCAGGCCTCTTGGACAGGTTGAGAGATAAAAAAATAATAATTCCCATGCAGTCTCAATGGCGGGGTGCGGGCCGGGGAATAGGCCTCTTGGCCGGGGTGAATATGTTGGAACGCGGCGCGCGTAAATAGAAGCGGCTGGAGGTACCGGGGGCGAAGCCCGCCCCGGCCCGGAGGCCGAGTTAAAAAAAATAATAATCCCCGTTCAGTCTCAATGGCGGGGTGCGGGCCGGCCCGGCGGCGAGTGCGGCGGGCAGCAGGCCTCTTGGACAGGTTGAGAGATAAAAAAATAATAATTCCCGTGCAGTCTCAATGGCGGGATGCGGGCCGGGGAATAGAACTCTTGGCCGGGGTGAATAGTGTTGGAACACGGCCCGCGGAAATAGTAGCGGCTGGAGGTACCGGGGGCGATGCCCGCCCCGGCCCGGCGGCCAAGTTAAAAAAATAAATAATCCCCGTTCAGTCTCAATGGCAGGGTGCGGGCCGGCCCGGCGGCGATTGCGGCGGGCAGCAGGCCTCTTGGACAGGTTGAGAGATAAAAAAATAATAAATCCCGTGCAGTCTCAATGGCGGGGTGCGGGCCGGGGAATAGGCCTCTTGGCGGGGTGAATAGTGTTGGAACACGGCCCGCGGAAATAGTAGCGGCTGGAGGTACCGGGGGCGATGCCCGCCCCGGGCCGGCGGCCAAGTTAAAAAAATAAATAATCCCCGTTCAGTCTCAATGGCGGGGTGCGGGCCGGCCCGGCGGCGAGTGCGGCGGGCAGCAGGCCTCTTGGACAGGTTGAGAGATAAAAAAATAATAATTCCCGTTCAGTCTCAATGGCAGGGTGCGGGCCGGCCCGGCGGCGATTGCGGCGGGCAGCAGGCCTCTTGGACAGGTTGAGAGATAAAAAAATAATAATTCCCATGCAGTCTCAATGGCGGGGTGCGGGCCGGGGAATAGGCCTCTTGCCCGGGGTGAATATGTTGGAGCGCGCCGCGCGTAAATAGAAGCGGCTGGAGGTACCGGGGGCGAAGCCCGCCCCGGCCCGGAGGCCGAGTTAAAAAAAATAATAATCCCCGTTCAGTCTCAATGGCGGGGTGCGGGCCGGCCCGGCGGCGAGTGCGGCGGGCAGCAGGCTTCTTGGACAGGTTGAGAGATAAAAAAACAATAATTCCCGTGCAGTCTCAATGGCGGGGTGCGGGCCGGGGAATAGGCCTCTTGGCCGGGGTGAATAGTGTTGGAACACGGCCCGCGGAAATAGTAGCGGCTGGAGGTAGCGGGGGCGATGCCCGCCCCTGCGGCCAAGTTAAAAAAATAAATAATCCCCGTTCAGTCTCAATGGCGGGGTGCGGGCCGGCCCGGCGGCGATTGCGGCGGGCAGCAGGCCTCTTGGACAGGTTGAGAGATAAAAAAATAATAATTCCCATGCAGTCTCAATGGCGGGGTGCGGGCCGGGGAATAGGCCTCTTGGCCGGGGTGAATATGTTGGAGCGCGCCGCGCGTAAATAGAAGCGGCTGGAGGTACCGGGGGCGAAGCCCGCCCCGGCCCGGAGGCCGAGTTAAAAAAATAATAATCCCCGTTCAGTCTCAATGGCGGGGTGCGGGCCGGCCCGGCGGCGAGTGCGGCGGGCAGCAGGCCTCTTGGACAGGTTGAGAGATAAAAAAATAATAATTCCCGTGCAGTCTCAATGGCGGGGTGCGGGCCGGGGAATAGGCCTCTTGGCCGGGGTGAATAGTGTTGGAACACGGCCCGCGGAAATAGTAGCGGCTGGAGGTACCGGGGGCGATGCCCGCCCCGGCCCGGCGGCCAAGTTAAAAAAATAAATAATCCCCGTTCAGTCTCAATGGCAGGGTGCGGGCCGGCCCGGCGGCGATTGCGGCGGGCAGCAGGCCTCTTGGACAGGTTGAGAGATAAAAAAATAATAAATCCCGTGCAGTCTCAATGGCGGGGTGCGGGCCGGGGAATAGGCCTCTTGGCCGGGGTGAATAGTGTTGGAACACGGCCCGCGGAAATAGTAGCGGCTGGAGGTACCGGGGGCGATGCCCGCCCCGGGCCGGCGGCCAAGTTAAAAAAATAAATAATCCCCGTTCAGTCTCAATGGCAGGGTGCGGGCCGGCCCGGCGGCGAGTGCGGCGGGCAGCAGGCCTCTTGGACAGGTTGAGAGATAAAAAAATAATAATTCCCGTTCAGTCTCAATGGCAGGGTGCGGGCCGGCCCGGCGGCGATTGCGGCGGGCAGCAGGCCTCTTGGACAGGTTGAGAGATAAAAAAATAATAATTCCCATGCAGTCTCAATGGCGGGGTGCGGGCCGGGGAATAGGCCTCTTGGCCGGGGTGAATATGTTGGAGCGCGCCGCGCGTAAATAGAAGCGGCTGGAGGTACCGGGGGCGAAGCCCGCCCCGGCCCGGAGGCCGAGTTAAAAAAAATAATAATCCCCGTTCAGTCTCAATGGCGGGGTGCGGGCCGGCCCGGCGGCGAGTGCGGCGGGCAGCAGGCCTCTTGGACAGGTTGGGAGATAAAAAAATAATAATTCCCGTGCAGTCTCAATGGCGGGGTGCGGGCCGGGGAATAGGCCTCTTGGCCGGGGTGAATAGTGTTGGAACACGGCCCGCGGAAATAGTAGCGGCTGGAGGTACCGGGGGCGATGCCCGCCCCTGCGGCCAAGTTAAAAAAATAAATAATCCCAGTTCAGTCTCAATGGCGGGGTGCGGGCCGGCCCGGCGGCGATTGCGGCGGGCAGCAGGCCTCTTGGACAGGTTGAGAGATAAAAAAATAATAATTCCCATGCAGTCTCAATGGCGGGGTGCGGGCCGGGGAATAGGCCTCTTGGCCGGGGTGAATATGTTGGAACGCGGTGCGCGTAAATAGAAGCGGCTGGAGGTACCGGGGGCGAAGCCCGCCCCGGCCCGGAGGCCGAGTTAAAAAAAATAATAATCCCCGTTCAGTCTCAATGGCGGGGTGCGGGCCGGCCCGGCGGCGAGTGCGGCGGGCAGCAGGCCTCTTGGACAGGTTGAGAGATAAAAAAATAATAATTCCCGTGCAGTCTCAATGGCGGGGTGCGGGCCGGGGAATAGGCCTCTTGGCCGGGGTGAATAGTGTTGGAACACGGCCCGCGGTTTAGTGGCGGCTGGAGGTACCGGGGGCGATGCCCGCCCCGGCCCGGCGGCCAAGTTAAAAAAATAAATAATCCCGTTCAGTCTCAATGGCAGGGTGCGGGCCGGCCCGGCGGCGATTGCGGCGGGCAGCAGGCCTCTTGGACAGGTTGAGAGATAAAAAAATAATAATTCCCATGCAGTCTCAATGGCGGGGTGCGGGCCGGGGAATAGGCCTCTTGGCCGGGGTGAATATGTTGGAACGCGGCGCGCGTAAATAGAAGCGGCTGGAGGTACCGGGGGCGAAGCCCGCCCCGGCCCGGAGGCCGAGTTAAAAAAAATAATAATCCCCGTTCAGTCTCAATGGCGGGGTGCGGGCCGGCCCGGCGGCGAGTGCGGCGGGCAGCAGGCCTCTTGGACAGGTTGAGAGATAAAAAAATAATAATTCCCGTGCAGTCTCAATGGCGGGGTGCGGGCCGGGGAATAGGCCTCTTGGCCGGGGTGAATAGTGTTGGAACACGGCCCGCGGAAATAGTAGCGGCTGGAGGTACCGGGGGCGATGCCCGCCCCGGCCCGGCGGCCAAGTTAAAAAAATAAATAATCCCCGTTCAGTCTCAATGGCAGGGTGCGGGCCGGCCCGGCGGCGATTGCGGCGGGCAGCAGGCCTCTTGGACAGGTTGAGAGATAAAAAAATAATAATTCCCATGCAGTCTCAATGGCGGGGTGCGGGCCGGGGAATAGGCCTCTTGGCCGGGGTGAATATGTTGGAACGCGGCGCGCGTAAATAGAAGCGGCTGGAGGTACCGGGGGCGAAGCCCGCCCCGGCCCGGAGGCCGAGTTAAAAAAAATAATAATCCCCGTTCAGTCTCAATGGCGGGGTGCGGGCCGGCCCGGCGGCGAGTGCGGCGGGCAGCAGGCCTCTTGGACAGGTTGAGAGATAAAAAAATAATAATTCCCGTGCAGTCTCAATGGCGGGATGCGGGCCGGGGAATAGAACTCTTGGCCGGGGTGAATAGTGTTGGAACACGGCCCGCGGAAATAGTAGCGGCTGGAGGTACCGGGGGCGATGCCCGCCCCGGCCCGGCGGCCAAGTTAAAAAAATAAATAATCCCCGTTCAGTCTCAATGGCAGGGTGCGGGCCGGCCCGGCGGCGATTGCGGCGGGCAGCAGGCCTCTTGGACAGGTTGAGAGATAAAAAAATAATAAATCCCGTGCAGTCTCAATGGCGGGGTGCGGGCCGGGGAATAGGCCTCTTGGCGGGGTGAATAGTGTTGGAACACGGCCCGCGGAAATAGTAGCGGCTGGAGGTACCGGGGGCGATGCCCGCCCCGGGCCGGCGGCCAAGTTAAAAAAATAAATAATCCCCGTTCAGTCTCAATGGCGGGGTGCGGGCCGGCCCGGCGGCGAGTGCGGCGGGCAGCAGGCCTCTTGGACAGGTTGAGAGATAAAAAAATAATAATTCCCGTTCAGTCTCAATGGCAGGGTGCGGGCCGGCCCGGCGGCGATTGCGGCGGGCAGCAGGCCTCTTGGACAGGTTGAGAGATAAAAAAATAATAATTCCCATGCAGTCTCAATGGCGGGGTGCGGGCCGGGGAATAGGCCTCTTGGCCGGGGTGAATATGTTGGAGCGCGCCGCGCGTAAATAGAAGCGGCTGGAGGTACCGGGGGCGAAGCCCGCCCCGGCCCGGAGGCCGAGTTAAAAAAAATAATAATCCCCGTTCAGTCTCAATGGCGGGGTGCGGGCCGGCCCGGCGGCGAGTGCGGCGGGCAGCAGGCCTCTTGGACAGGTTGAGAGATAAAAAAATAATAATTCCCGTGCAGTCTCAATGGCGGGGTGCGGGCCGGGGAATAGGCCTCTTGGCCGGGGTGAATAGTGTTGGAACACGGCCCGCGGTTTAGTGGCGGCTGGAGGTACCGGGGGCGATGCCCGCCCCGGCCCGGCGGCCAAGTTAAAAAAATAAATAATCCCGTTCAGTCTCAATGGCAGGGTGCGGGCCGGCCCGGCGGCGATTGCGGCGGGCAGCAGGCCTCTTGGACAGGTTGAGAGATAAAAAAATAATAATTCCCATGCAGTCTCAATGGCGGGGTGCGGGCCGGGGAATAGGCCTCTTGGCCGGGGTGAATATGTTGGAACGCGGCGCTCGTAAATAGAAGCGGCTGGAGGTACCGGGGGCGAAGCCCGCCCCGGCCCGGAGGCCGAGTTAAAAAAAATAATAATCCCCGTTCAGTCTCAATGGCGGGGTGCGGGCCGGCCCGGCGGCGAGTGCGGCGGGCAGCAGGCCTCTTGGACAGGTTGAGAGATAAAAAAATAATAATTCCCGTGCAGTCTCAATGGCGGGGTGCGGGCCGGGGAATAGGCCTCTTGGCCGGGGTGAATAGTGTTGGAACACGGCCCGCGGAAATAGTAGCGGCTGGAGGTACCGGGGGCGATGCCCGCCCCGGCCCGGCGGCCAAGTTAAAAAAATAAATAATCCCCGTTCAGTCTCAATGGCAGGGTGCGGGCCGGCCCGGCGGCGATTGCGGCGGGCAGCAGGCCTCTTGGACAGGTTGAGAGATAAAAAAATAATAATTCCCATGCAGTCTCAATGGCGGGGTGCGGGCCGGGGAATAGGCCTCTTGGCCGGGGTGAATATGTTGGAACGCGGCGCGCGTAAATAGAAGCGGCTGGAGGTACCGGGGGCGAAGCCCGCCCCGGCCCGGAGGCCGAGTTAAAAAAAATAATAATCCCCGTTCAGTCTCAATGGCGGGGTGCGGGCCGGCCCGGCGGCGAGTGCGGCGGGCAGCAGGCCTCTTGGACAGGTTGAGAGATAAAAAAATAATAATTCCCGTGCAGTCTCAATGGCGGGATGCGGGCCGGGGAATAGAACTCTTGGCCGGGGTGAATAGTGTTGGAACACGGCCCGCGGAAATAGTAGCGGCTGGAGGTACCGGGGGCGATGCCCGCCCCGGCCCGGCGGCCAAGTTAAAAAAATAAATAATCCCCGTTCAGTCTCAATGGCAGGGTGCGGGCCGGCCCGGCGGCGATTGCGGCGGGCAGCAGGCCTCTTGGACAGGTTGAGAGATAAAAAAATAATAAATCCCGTGCAGTCTCAATGGCGGGGTGCGGGCCGGGGAATAGGCCTCTTGGCGGGGTGAATAGTGTTGGAACACGGCCCGCGGAAATAGTAGCGGCTGGAGGTACCGGGGGCGATGCCCGCCCCGGGCCGGCGGCCAAGTTAAAAAAATAAATAATCCCCGTTCAGTCTCAATGGCGGGGTGCGGGCCGGCCCGGCGGCGAGTGCGGCGGGCAGCAGGCCTCTTGGACAGGTTGAGAGATAAAAAAATAATAATTCCCGTTCAGTCTCAATGGCAGGGTGCGGGCCGGCCCGGCGGCGATTGCGGCGGGCAGCAGGCCTCTTGGACAGGTTGAGAGATAAAAAAATAATAATTCCCATGCAGTCTCAATGGCGGGGTGCGGGCCGGGGAATAGGCCTCTTGGCCGGGGTGAATATGTTGGAGCGCGCCGCGCGTAAATAGAAGCGGCTGGAGGTACCGGGGGCGAAGCCCGCCCCGGCCCGGAGGCCGAGTTAAAAAAAATAATAATCCCCGTTCAGTCTCAATGGCGGGGTGCGGGCCGGCCCGGCGGCGAGTGCGGCGGGCAGCAGGCCTCTTGGACAGGTTGAGAGATAAAAAAACAATAATTCCCGTGCAGTCTCAATGGCGGGGTGCGGGCCGGGGAATAGGCCTCTTGGCCGGGGTGAATATGTTGGAACGCGGCGCGCGTAAATAGAAGCGGCTGGAGGTACCGGGGGCGAAGCCCGCCCCGGCCCGGAGGCCGAGTTAAAAAAAATAATAATCCCCGTTCAGTCTCAATGGCGGGGTGCGGGCCGGCCCGGCGGCGAGTGCGGCGGGCAGCAGGCCTCTTGGACAGGTTGAGAGATAAAAAAATAATAATTCCCGTGCAGTCTCAATGGCGGGGTGCGGGCCGGGGAATAGGCCTCTTGGCCGGGGTGAATAGTGTTGGAACACGGCCCGCGGAAATAGTAGCGGCTGGAGGTACCGGGGGCGATGCCCGCCCCGGCCCGGCGGCCAAGTTAAAAAAATAAATAATCCCGTTCAGTCTCAATGGCAGGGTGCGGGCCGGCCCGGCGGCGATTGCGGCGGGCAGCAGGCCTCTTGGACAGGTTGAGAGATAAAAAAATAATAATTCCCATGCAGTCTCAATGGCGGGGTGCGGGCCGGGGAATAGGCCTCTTGGCCGGGGTGAATAGTGTTAGAACACGGCCCGCGGAAATAGTAGCGGCTGGAGGTAGCGGGGGCGATGCCCGCCCCTGCGGCCAAGTTAAAAAAATAAATAATCCCCGTTCAGTCTCAATGGCGGGGTGCGGGCCGGCCCGGCGGCGATTGCGGCGGGCAGCAGGCCTCTTGGACAGGTTGAGAGATAAAAAAATAATAATTCCCATGCAGTCTCAATGGCGGGGTGCGGGCCGGGGAATAGGCCTCTTGGCCGGGGTGAATATGTTGGAACGCGGCGCGCGTAAATAGAAGCGGCTGGAGGTACCGGGGGCGAAGCCCGCCCCGGCCCGGAGGCCGAGTTAAAAAAAATAATAATCCCCGTTCAGTCTCAATGGCGGCGTGCGGGCCGGCCCGGCGGCGAGTGCGGCGGGCAGCAGGCCTCTTGGACAGGTTGAGAGATAAAAAAATAATAATTCCCGTGCAGTCTCAATGGCGGGGTGCGGGCCGGGGAATAGGCCTCTTGGCCGGGGTGAATAGTGTTGGAACACGGCCCGCGGAAATAGTGGCGGCTGGAGGTACCGGGGGCGATGCCCGCCCCGGCCCGGCGGCCAAGTTAAAAAAATAAATAATCCCGTTCAGTCTCAATGGCAGGGTGCGGGCCGGCCCGGCGGCGATTGCGGCGGGCAGCAGGCCTCTTGGACAGGTTGAGAGATAAAAAAATAATAATTCCCATGCAGTCTCAATGGCGGGGTGCGGGCCGGGGAATAGGCCTCTTGGCCGGGGTGAATATGTTGGAACGCGGCGCGCGTAAATAGAAGCGGCTGGAGGTACCGGGGGCGAAGCCCGCCCCGGCCCGGAGGCCGAGTTAAAAAAAATAATAATCCCCGTTCAATCTCAATGGCGGGGTGCGGGCCGGCCCGGCGGCGAGTGCGGCGGGCAGCAGGCCTCTTGGACAGGTTGAGAGATAAAAAAATAATAATTCCCGTGCAGTCTCAATGGCGGGGTGCGGGCCGGGGAATAGGCCTCTTGGCCGGGGTGAATAGTGTTGGAACACGGCCCGCGGAAATAGTAGCGGCTGGAGGTACCGGGGGCGATGCCCGCCCCGGCCCGGCGGCCAAGTTAAAAAAATAAATAATCCCCGTTCAGTCTCAATGGCAGGGTGCGGGCCGGCCCGGCGGCGATTGCGGCGGGCAGCAGGCCTCTTGGACAGGTTGAGAGATAAAAAAATAATAATTCCCATGCAGTCTCAATGGCGGGGTGCGGGCCGGGGAATAGGCCTCTTGGCCGGGGTGAATAGTGTTGGAACACGGCCCGCGGAAATAGTAGCGGCTGGAGGTACCGGGGGCAATGCCCGCCCCGGCCCGGCGGCCAAGTTAAAAAAATAAATAATCCCCGTTCAGTCTCAATGGCAGGGTGCGGGCTGGCCCGGCGGCGAGTGCGGCGGGCAGCAGGCCTCTTGGACAGGTTGAGAGATAAAAAAATAATAATTCCCGTTCAGTCTCAATGGAAGGGTGCGGGCCGGCCCGGCGGCGATTGCGGCGGGCAGCAGGCCTCTTGGACAGGTTGAGAGATAAAAAAATAATAATTCCCATGCAGTCTCAATGGCGGGGTGCGGGCCGGGGAATAGGCCTCTTGGCCGGGGTGAATAGTGTTAGAACACGGCCCGCGGAAATAGTAGCGGCTGGAGGTAGCGGGGGCGATGCCCGCCCCTGCGGCCAAGTTAAAAAAATAAATAATCCCCGTTCAGTCTCAATGGCGGGGTGCGGGCCGGCCCGGCGGCGATTGCGGCGGGCAGCAGGCCTCTTGGACAGGTTGAGAGATAAAAAAATAATAATTCCCATGCAGTCTCAATGGCGGGGTGCGGGCCGGGGAATAGGCCTCTTGGCCGGGGTGAATATGTTGGAACGCGGCGCGTGTAAATAGAAGCGGCTGGAGGTACCGGGGGCGAAGCCCGCCCCGGCCCGGAGGCCGAGTTAAAAAAAATAATAATCCCCGTTCAGTCTCAATGGCGGCGTGCGGGCCGGCCCGGCGGCGAGTGCGGCGGGCAGCAGGCCTCTTGGACAGGTTGAGAGATAAAAAAATAATAATTCCCGTGCAGTCTCAATGGCGGGGTGCGGGCCGGGGAATAGGCCTCTTGGCCGGGGTGAATAGTGTTGGAACACGGCCCGCGGAAATAGTGGCGGCTGGAGGTACCGGGGGCGATGCCCGCACCGGCCCGGCGGCCAAGTTAAAAAAATAAATAATCCCGTTCAGTCTCAATGGCAGGGTGCGGGCCGGCCCGGCGGCGATTGCGGCGGGCAGCAGGCCTCTTGGACAGGTTGAGAGATAAAAAAATAATAATTCCCATGCAGTCTCAATGGCGGGGTGCGGGCCGGGGAATAGGCCTCTTGGCCGGGGTGAATATGTTGGAACGCGGCGCGCGTAAATAGAAGCGGCTGGAGGTACCGGGGGCGAAGCCCGCCCCGGCCCGGAGGCCGAGTTAAAAAAAATAATAATCCCCGTTCAATCTCAATGGCGGGGTGCGGGCCGGCCCGGCGGCGAGTGCGGCGGGCAGCAGGCCTCTTGGACAGGTTGAGAGATAAAAAAATAATAATTCCCGTGCAGTCTCAATGGCGGGGTGCGGGCCGGGGAATAGGCCTCTTGGCCGGGGTGAATAGTGTTGGAACACGGCCCGCGGAAATAGTAGCGGCTGGAGGTACCGGGGGCGATGCCCGCCCCGGCCCGGCGGCCAAGTTAAAAAAATAAATAATCCCCGTTCAGTCTCAATGGCAGGGTGCGGGCCGGCCCGGCGGCGATTGCGGCGGGCAGCAGGCCTCTTGGACAGGTTGAGAGATTAAAAAATAATAATTCCCATGCAGTCTCAATGGCGGGGTGCGGGCCGGGGAATAGGCCTCTTGGCCGGGGTGAATAGTGTTGGAACACGGCCCGCGGAAATAGTAGCGGCTGGAGGTACCGGGGGCAATGCCCGCCCCGGCCCGGCGGCCAAGTTAAAAAAATAAATAATCCCCGTTCAGTCTCAATGGCAGGGTGCGGGCTGGCCCGGCGGCGAGTGCGGCGGGCAGCAGGCCTCTTGGACAGGTTGAGAGATAAAAAAATAATAATTCCCGTTCAGTCTCAATGGAAGGGTGCGGGCCGGCCCGGCGGCGATTGCGGCGGGCAGCAGGCCTCTTGGACAGGTTGAGAGATAAAAAAATAATAATTCCCATGCAGTCTCAATGGCGGGGTGCGGGCCGGGGAATAGGCCTCTTGGCCGGGGTGAATATGTTGGAACGCGGCGCGCGTAAATAGAAGCGGCTGGAGGTACCGGGGGCGAAGCCCGCCCCGGCCCGGAGGCCGAGTTAAAAAAAATAATAATCCCCGTTCAATCTCAATGGCGGGGTGCGGGCCGGCCCGGCGGCGAGTGCGGCGGGCAGCAGGCCTCTTGGACAGGTTGAGAGATAAAAAAATAATAATTCCCGTGCAGTCTCAATGGCGGGGTGCGGGCCGGGGAATAGGCCTCTTGGCCGGGGTGAATAGTGTTGGAACACGGCCCGCGGAAATAGTAGCGGCTGGAGGTACCGGGGGCGATGCCCGCCCCGGCCCGGCGGCCAAGTTAAAAAAATAAATAATCCCCGTTCAGTCTCAATGGCAGGGTGCGGGCCGGCCCGGCGGCGATTGCGGCGGGCAGCAGGCCTCTTGGACAGGTTGAGAGATTAAAAAATAATAATTCCCATGCAGTCTCAATGGCGGGGTGCGGGCCGGGGAATAGGCCTCTTGGCCGGGGTGAATAGTGTTGGAACACGGCCCGCGGAAATAGTAGCGGCTGGAGGTACCGGGGGCAATGCCCGCCCCGGCCCGGCGGCCAAGTTAAAAAAATAAATAATCCCCGTTCAGTCTCAATGGCAGGGTGCGGGCTGGCCCGGCGGCGAGTGCGGCGGGCAGCAGGCCTCTTGGACAGGTTGAGAGATAAAAAAATAATAATTCCCGTTCAGTCTCAATGGAAGGGTGCGGGCCGGCCCGGCGGCGATTGCGGCGGGCAGCAGGCCTCTTGGACAGGTTGAGAGATAAAAAAATAATAATTCCCATGCAGTCTCAATGGCGGGGTGCGGGCCGGGGAATAGGCCTCTTGGCCGGGGTGAATATGTTGGAACGCGGCGCGCGTAAATAGAAGCGGCTGGAGGTACCGGGGGCGAAGCCCGCCCCGGCCCGGAGGCCGAGTTAAAAAAATAATAATCCCCGTTCAGTCTTAATGGCGGGGTGCGGGCCGGCCCGGCGGCGAGTGCGGCGGGCAGCAGGCCTCTTGGACAGGTTGAGAGATAAAAAAATAATAATTCCCGTGCAGTCTCAATGGCGGGGTGCGGGCCGGGGAATAGGCCTCTTGGCCGGGGTGAATAGTGTTGGAACACGGCCCGCGGAAATAGTAGCGGCTGGAGGTACCGGGGGCGATGCCCGCCCCTGCGGCCAAGTTAAAAAAATAAATAATCCCCGTTCAGTCTCAATGGCGGGGTGCGGGCCGGCCTGGCGGCGATTGCGGCGGGCAGCAGGCCTCTTGGACAGGTTGAGAGATAAAAAAATAATAATTCCCATGCAGTCTCAATGGCGGGGTGCGGGCCGGGGAATAGGCCTCTTGGCCGGGGTGAATATGTTGGAACGCGGCGCGCGTAAATAGAAGCGACTGGAGGTACCGGGGGCGAAGCCCGCCCCGGCCCGGAGGCCGAGTTAAAAAAAATAATAATCCCCGTTCAGTCTCAATGGCGGGGTGCGGGCCGGCCCGGCGGCGAGTGCGGCGGGCAGCAGGCCTCTTGGACAGGTTGAGAGATAAAAAAATAATAATTCCCGTGCAGTCTCAATGGCGGGGTGCGGGCCGGGGAATAGGCCTCTTGGCCGGGGTGAATAGTGTTGGAACACGGCCCGCGGAAATAGTAGCGGCTGGAGGTACCGGGGGCGATGCCCGCCCCGGCCCGGCGGCCAAGTTAAAAAAATAAATAATCCCCGTTCAGTCTCAATGGCAGGGTGCGGGCCGGCCCGGCGGCGAGTGCGGCGGGCAGCAGGCCTCTTGGACAGGTTGAGAGATAAAAAAATAATAATTCCCGTTCAGTCTCAATGGCAGGGTGCGGGCCGGCCCGGCGGCGATTGCGGCGGGCAGCAGGCCTCTTGGACAGGTTGAGAGATAAAAAAAAAATAATAATTCCCATGCAGTCTCAATGGCGGGGTGCGGGCCGGGGAATAGGCCTCTTGGCCGGGGTGAATATGTTGGAACGCGGCGCGCGTAAATAGAAGCGGCTGGAGGTACCGGGGGCGAAGCCCGCCCCGGCCCGGAGGCCGAGTTAAAAAAATAATAATCCCCGTTCAGTCTTAATGGCGGGGTGCGGGCCGGCCCGGCGGCGAGTGCGGCGGGCAGCAGGCCTCTTGGACAGGTTGAGAGATAAAAAAATAATAATTCCCGTGCAGTCTCAATGGCGGGGTGCGGGCCGGGGAATAGGCCTCTTGGCCGGGGTGAATAGTGTTGGAACACGGCCCGCGGAAATAGTAGCGGCTGGAGGTACCGGGGGCGATGCCCGCCCCTGCGGCCAAGTTAAAAAAATAAATAATCCCCGTTCAGTCTCAATGGCGGGGTGCGGGCCGGCCCGGCGGCGATTGCGGCGGGCAGCAGGCCTCTTGGACAGGTTGAGAGATAAAAAAATAATAATTCCCGTGCAGTCTCAATGGCGGGGTGCGGGCCGGGGAATAGGCCTCTTGGCCGGGGTGAATAGTGTTGGAACACGGCCCGCGGAAATAGTAGCGGCTGGAGGTACCGGGGGCGATGCCCGCCCCGGCCCGGCGGCCAAGTTAAAAAAATAAATAATCCCCGTTCAGTCTCAATGGCAGGGTGCGGGCCGGCCCGGCGGCGATTGCGGCGGGCAGCAGGCCTCTTGGACAGGTTGAGAGATAAAAAAATAATAATTCCCATGCAGTCTCAATGGCGGGGTGCGGGCCGGGGAATAGGCCTCTTGGTCGGGGTGAATAGTGTTGGAACACGGCCCGCGGAAATAGTAGCGGCTGGAGGTACCGGGGGCGATGCCCGCCCCGGCCCGGCGGCCAAGTTAAAAAAATAAATAATCCCCGTTCAGTCTCAATGGCAGGGTGCGGGCCGGCCCGGCGGCGAGTGCGGCGGGCACCAGGCCTCTTGGACAGGTTGAGAGATAAAAAAATAATAATTCCCGTTCAGTCTCAATGGCAGGGTGCGGGCCGGCCCGGCGGCGATTGCGGCGGGCAGCAGGCCTCTTGGACAGGTTGAGAGATAAAAAAATAATAATTCCCATGCAGTCTCAATGGCGGGGTGCGGGCCGGGGAATAGGCCTATTGGCCGGGGTGAATAGTGTTGGAACACGGCCCGCGGAAATAGTAGCGGCTGGAGGTACCGGGGGCGATGCCCGCCCCGGCCCGGCGGCCAAGTTAAAAAAATAAATAATCCCCGTTCAGTCTCAATGGCAGGGTGCGGGCCGGCCCGGCGGCGAGTGCGGCGGGCAGCAGGCCTCTTGGACAGGTTGAGAGATAAAAAAATAATAATTCCCGTTCAGTCTCAATGGCAGGGTGCGGGCCGGCCCGGCGGCGATTGCGGCGGGCAGCAGGCCTCTTGGACAGGTTGAGAGATAAAAAAATAATAATTCCCATGCAGTCTCAATGGCGGGGTGCGGGCCGGGGAATAGGCCTCTTGGCCGGGGTGAATAGTGTTGGAACACGGCCCGCGGAAATAGTAGCGGCTGGAGGTACCGGGGGCGATGCCCGCCCCGGGCCGGCGGCCAAGTTAAAAAAATAAATAATCCCGTTCAGTCTCAATGGCAGGGTGCGGGCCGGCCCGGCGGCGATTGCGGCGGGCAGCAGGCCTCTTGGACAGGTTGAGAGATAAAAAAATAATAATTCCCGTGCAGTCTCAATGGCGGGGTGCGGGCCGGGGAATAGGCCTCTTGGCCGGGGTGAATAGTGTTGGAACACGGCCCGCGGAAATAGTAGCGGCTGGAGGTACCGGGGGCGATGCCCGCCCCGAGCCGGCGGCCAAGTTAAAAAAATAAATAATCCCCGTTCAGTCTCAATGGCAGGGTGCGGGCCGGCCCGGCGGCGAGTGCGGCGGGCAGCAGGCCTCTTGGACAGGTTGAGAGATAAAAAAATAATAATTCCCGTTCAGTCTCAATGGCAGGGTGCGGGCCGGCCCGGCGGCGATTGCGGCGGGCAGCAGGCCTCTTGGACAGGTTGAGAGATAAAAAAATAATAATTCCCATGCAGTCTCAATGGCGGGGTGCGGGCCGGGGAATAGGCCTCTTGGCCGGGGTGAATATGTTGGAACGCGGCGCGCGTAAATAGAAGCGGCTGGAGGTACCGGGGGCGAAGCCCGCCCCGGCCCGGAGGCCGAGTTAAAAAAAATAATAATCCCCGTTCAGTCTCAATGGCGGGGTGCGGGCCGGCCCGGCGGCGAGTGCGGCGGGCAGCAGGCCTCTTGGACAGGTTGAGAGATAAAAAAATAATAATTCCCGTGCAGTCTCAATGGCGGGGTGCGGGCCGGGGAATAGGCCTCTTGGCCGGGGTGAATAGTGTTGGAACACGGCCCGCGGAAATAGTAGCGGCTGGAGGTACCGGGGGCGATGCCCGCCCCGGCCCGGCGGCCAAGTTAAAAAAATAAATAATCCCCGTTCAGTCTCAATGGCAGGGTGCGGGCCGGCCCGGCGGCGATTGCGGCGGGCAGCAGGCCTCTTGGACAGGTTGAGAGATAAAAAAATAATAATTCCCATGCAGTCTCAATGGCGGGGTGCGGGCCGGGGAATAGGCCTCTTGGCCGGGGTGAATAGTGTTGGAACACGGCCCGCGGAAATAGTAGCGGCTGGAGGTACCGGGGGCGATGCCCGCCCCGGCCCGGCGGCCAAGTTAAAAAAATAAATAATCCCCGTTCAGTCTCAATGGCAGGGTGCGGGCCGGCCCGGCGGCGATTGCGGCGGGCAGCAGGCCTCTTGGACAGGTTGAGAGATAAAAAAATAATAATTCCCATGCAGTCTCAATGGCGGGGTGCGGGCCGGGGAATAGGCCTCTTGGCCGGGGTGAATAGTGTTGGAACACGGCCCGCGGAAATAGTAGCGGCTGGAGGTACCGGGGGCGATGCCCGCCCCGGGCCGGCGGCCAAGTTAAAAAAATAAATAATCCCGTTCAGTCTCAATGGCAGGGTGCGGGCCGGCCCTGCGGCGATTGCGGCGGGCAGCAGGCCTCTTGGACAGGTTGAGAGATATAAAAATAATAATTCCCGTGCAGTCTCAATGGCGGGGTGCGGGCCGGCCCGGCGGACGAGTGTGGCCGGGGAAGAGGCCTCTTGGCCGGGGTGAATATGTTGGAACGCGGCGCGCGTAAATAGAAGCGGCTGGAGGTACCGGGGGCGAAGCCCGCCCCGGCCCGGAGGCCGAGTTAAAAAAAATAATAATCCCCGTTCAGTCTCAATGGTGGGGTGCGGGCCGGCCCGGCGGCGAGTGCGGCGGGCAGCAGGCCTCTTGGACAGGTTGAGAGATAAAAAAATAATAATTCCCGTGCAGTCTCAATGGCGGGGTGCGGGCCGGCCCGGCGGACGAGTGTGGCCGGGGAAGAGGCCTCTTGGCCGGGATGAATATGTTGGAACGCGGCGCGCGTAAATAGAAGCGGCTGGAGGTACCGGGGGCGAAGCCCGCCCCGGCCCGGAGGCCGAGTTAAAAAAAATAATAATCCCCGTTCAGTCTCAATGGCGGGGTGCGGGCCGGCCCGGCGGCGAGTGCGGCGGGCAGCAGGCCTCTTGGACAGGTTGAGAGATAAAAAAATAATAATTCCCGTGCAGTCTCAATGGCGGGGTGCGGGCCGGGGAATAGGCCTCTTGGCCGGGGTGAATAGTGTTGGAACACGGCCCGCGGAAATAGTAGCGGCTGGAGGTACCGGGGGCGATGCCCGCCCCGGCCCGGCGGCCAAGTTAAAAAAATAAATAATCCCGTTCAGTCTCAATGGCGGGGTGCGGGCCGGCCCGGCGGACGAGTGTGGCCGGGGAAGAGGCCTCTTGGCCGGGATGAATATGTTGGAACGCGGCGCGCGTAAATAGAAGCGGCTGGAGGTACCGGGGGCGAAGCCCGCCCCGGCCCGGAGGCCGAGTTAAAAAAAATAATAATCCCCGTTCAGTCTCAATGGCGGGGTGCGGGCCGGCCCGGCGGCGAGTGCGGCGGGCAGCAGGCCTCTTGGACAGGTTGAGAAATAAAAAAATAATAATTCCCGTTCAGTCTCAATGGCAGGGTGCGGGCCGACCCGGCGGCGATTGCGGCGGGCAGCAGGCCTCTTGGACAGGTTGAGAGATAAAAAAATAATAATTCCCGTTCAGTCTCAATGGCAGGGTGCGGGCCGGGGAATAGGCCTATTGGCCGGGGTGAATAGTGTTGGAACACGGCCCGCGGAAATAGTAGCGGCTGGAGGTACCGGGGGCGATGCCCGCCCCGGCCCGGCGGCCAAGTTAAAAAAATAAATAATCCCCGTTCAGTCTCAATGGCAGGGTGCGGGCCGGCCCGGCGGCGAGTGCGGCGGGCAGCAGGCCTCTTGGACAGGTTGAGAGATAAAAAAATAATAATTCCCGTTCAGTCTCAATGGCAGGGTGCGGGCCGGCCCGGCGGCGATTGCGGCGGGCAGCAGGCCTCTTGGACAGGTTGAGAGATAAAAAAATAATAATTCCCATGCAGTCTCAATGGCGGGGTGCGGGCCGGGGAATAGGCCTCTTGGCCGGGGTGAATAGTGTTGGAACACGGCCCGCGGAAATAGTAGCGGCTGGAGGTACCGGGGGCGATGCCCGCCCCGGGCCGGCGGCCAAGTTAAAAAAATAAATAATCCCGTTCAGTCTCAATGGCAGGGTGCGGGCCGGCCCGGCGGCGATTGCGGCGGGCAGCAGGCCTCTTGGACAGGTTGAGAGATAAAAAAATAATAATTCCCGTGCAGTCTCAATGGCGGGGTGCGGGCCGGGGAATAGGCCTCTTGGCCGGGGTGAATAGTGTTGGAACACGGCCCGCGGAAATAGTAGCGGCTGGAGGTACCGGGGGCGATGCCCGCCCCGAGCCGGCGGCCAAGTTAAAAAAATAAATAATCCCCGTTCAGTCTCAATGGCAGGGTGCGGGCCGGCCCGGCGGCGAGTGCGGCGGGCAGCAGGCCTCTTGGACAGGTTGAGAGATAAAAAAATAATAATTCCCGTTCAGTCTCAATGGCAGGGTGCGGGCCGGCCCGGCGGCGATTGCGGCGGGCAGCAGGCCTCTTGGACAGGTTGAGAGATAAAAAAATAATAATTCCCATGCAGTCTCAATGGCGGGGTGCGGGCCGGGGAATAGGCCTCTTGGCCGGGGTGAATATGTTGGAACGCGGCGCGCGTAAATAGAAGCGGCTGGAGGTACCGGGGGCGAAGCCCGCCCCGGCCCGGAGGCCGAGTTAAAAAAAATAATAATCCCCGTTCAGTCTCAATGGCGGGGTGCGGGCCGGCCCGGCGGCGAGTGCGGCGGGCAGCAGGCCTCTTGGACAGGTTGAGAGATAAAAAAATAATAATTCCCGTGCAGTCTCAATGGCGGGGTGCGGGCCGGGGAATAGGCCTCTTGGCCGGGGTGAATAGTGTTGGAACACGGCCCGCGGAAATAGTAGCGGCTGGAGGTACCGGGGGCGATGCCCGCCCCGGCCCGGCGGCCAAGTTAAAAAAATAAATAATCCCCGTTCAGTCTCAATGGCAGGGTGCGGGCCGGCCCGGCGGCGATTGCGGCGGGCAGCAGGCCTCTTGGACAGGTTGAGAGATAAAAAAATAATAATTCCCATGCAGTCTCAATGGCGGGGTGCGGGCCGGGGAATAGGCCTCTTGGCCGGGGTGAATAGTGTTGGAACACGGCCCGCGGAAATAGTAGCGGCTGGAGGTACCGGGGGCGATGCCCGCCCCGGCCCGGCGGCCAAGTTAAAAAAATAAATAATCCCCGTTCAGTCTCAATGGCAGGGTGCGGGCCGGCCCGGCGGCGATTGCGGCAGGCCTCTTGGACAGGTTGAGAGATAAAAAAATAATAATTCCCATGCAGTCTCAATGGCGGGGTGCGGGCCGGGGAATAGGCCTCTTGGCCGGGGTGAATAGTGTTGGAACACGGCCCGCGGAAATAGTAGCGGCTGGAGGTACCGGGGGCGATGCCCGCCCCGGGCCGGCGGCCAAGTTAAAAAAATAAATAATCCCGTTCAGTCTCAATGGCAGGGTGCGGGCCGGCCCTGCGGCGATTGCGGCGGGCAGCAGGCCTCTTGGACAGGTTGAGAGATATAAAAATAATAATTCCCGTGCAGTCTCAATGGCGGGGTGCGGGCCGGCCCGGCGGACGAGTGTGGCCGGGGAAGAGGCCTCTTGGCCGGGGTGAATATGTTGGAACGCGGCGCGCGTAAATAGAAGCGGCTGGAGGTACCGGGGGCGAAGCCCGCCCCGGCCCGGAGGCCGAGTTAAAAAAAATAATAATCCCCGTTCAGTCTCAATGGTGGGGTGCGGGCCGGCCCGGCGGCGAGTGCGGCGGGCAGCAGGCCTCTTGGACAGGTTGAGAGATAAAAAAATAATAATTCCCGTGCAGTCTCAATGGCGGGGTGCGGGCCGGCCCGGCGGACGAGTGTGGCCGGGGAAGAGGCCTCTTGGCCGGGATGAATATGTTGGAACGCGGCGCGCGTAAATAGAAGCGGCTGGAGGTACCGGGGGCGAAGCCCGCCCCGGCCCGGAGGCCGAGTTAAAAAAAATAATAATCCCCGTTCAGTCTCAATGGCGGGGTGCGGGCCGGCCCGGCGGCGAGTGCGGCGGGCAGCAGGCCTCTTGGACAGGTTGAGAGATAAAAAAATAATAATTCCCGTGCAGTCTCAATGGCGGGGTGCGGGCCGGGGAATAGGCCTCTTGGCCGGGGTGAATAGTGTTGGAACACGGCCCGCGGAAATAGTAGCGGCTGGAGGTACCGGGGGCGATGCCCGCCCCGGCCCGGCGGCCAAGTTAAAAAAATAAATAATCCCGTTCAGTCTCAATGGCGGGGTGCGGGCCGGCCCGGCGGACGAGTGTGGCCGGGGAAGAGGCCTCTTGGCCGGGATGAATATGTTGGAACGCGGCGCGCGTAAATAGAAGCGGCTGGAGGTACCGGGGGCGAAGCCCGCCCCGGCCCGGAGGCCGAGTTAAAAAAAATAATAATCCCCGTTCAGTCTCAATGGCGGGGTGCGGGCCGGCCCGGCGGCGAGTGCGGCGGGCAGCAGGCCTCTTGGACAGGTTGAGAAATAAAAAAATAATAATTCCCGTTCAGTCTCAATGGCAGGGTGCGGGCCGACCCGGCGGCGATTGCGGCGGGCAGCAGGCCTCTTGGACAGGTTGAGAGATAAAAAAATAATAATTCCCGTTCAGTCTCAATGGCAGGGTGCGGGCCGGCCCGGCGGCGATTGCGGCGGGCAGCAGGCCTCTTGGACAGGTTGAGAGATAAAAAAATAATAATTCCCATGCAGTCTCAATGGCGGGGTGCGGGCCGGGGAATAGGCCTCTTGGCCGGGGTGAATAGTGTTGGAACACGGCCCGCGGAAATAGTAGCGGCTGGAGGTACCGGGGGCGATGCCCGCCCCGGCCCGGCGGCCAAGTTAAAAAAATAAATAATCCCGTTCAGTCTCAATGGCAGGGTGCGGGCCGGCCCGGCGGCGATTGCAGCGGGCAGCAGGCCTCTTGGACAGGTTGAGAGATAAAAAAATAATAATTCCCATGCAGTCTCAATGGCGGGGTGCGGGCCGGGGAATAGGCCTCTTGGCCGGGGTGAATATGTTGGAACGCGGCGCGCGTAAATAGAAGCGGCTGGAGGTACCGGGGGCGAAGCCCGCCCCGGCCCGGAGGCCGAGTTAAAAAAAATAATAATCCCCGTTCAGTCTCAATGGCGGGGTGCGGGCCGGCCCGGCGGCGAGTGCGGCGGGCAGCAGGCCTCTTGGACAGGTTGAGAGATAAAAAAATAATAATTCCCGTGTAGTCTCAATGGCGGGGTGCGGGCCGGGGAATAGGCCTCTTGGCCGGGGTGAATAGTGTTGGAACACGGCCCGCGGAAATAGTAGCGGCTGGAGGTACCGGGGGCGATGCCCGCCCCGGCCCGGCGGCCAAGTTAAAAAAATAAATAATCCCCGTTCAGTCTCAATGGCATTGTGCGGGCCGGCCCGGCGGCGATTGCGGCGGGCAGCAGGCCTCTTGGACAGGTTGAGAGATAAAAAAATAATAATTCCCATGCAGTCTCAATGGCGGGGTGCGGGCCGGGGAATAGGCCTCTTGGCCGGGGTGAATAGTGTTGGAACACGGCCCGCGGAAATAGTAGCGGCTGGAGGTACCGGGGGCGATGCCCGCCCCGGCCCGGCGGCCAAGTTAAAAAAATAAATAATCCCCGTTCAGTCTCAATGGCAGGGTGCGGGCCGGCCCGGCGGCGAGTGCGGCGGGCAGCAGGCCTCTTGGACAGGTTGAGAGATAAAAAAATAATAATTCCCGTTCAGTCTCAATGGCAGGGTGCGGGCCGGCCCGGCGGCGATTGCGGCGGGCAGCAGGCCTCTTGGACAGGTTGAGAGATAAAAAAATAATAATTCCCATGCAGTCTCAATGGCGGGGTGCGGGCCGGGGAATAGGCCTCTTGGCCGGGGTGAATAGTGTTGGAACACGGCCCGCGGAAATAGTAGCGGCTGGAGGTACCGGGGCGATGCCCGCCCCGGGCCGGCGGCCAAGTTAAAAAAATAAATAATCCCCGTTCAGTCTCAATGGCAGGGTGCGGGCCGGGGAATAGGCCTCTTGGCCGGGGTGAATAGTGTTGGAACACGGCCCGCGGAAATAGTAGCGGCTGGAGGTACCGGGGGCGATGCCCGCCCCTGCGGCCAAGTTAAAAAAATAAATAATCCCCGTTCAGTCTCAATGGCGGGGTGCGGGCCGGCCCGGCGGCGATTGCGGCGGGCAGCAGGCCTCTTGGACAGGTTGAGAGATAAAAAAAATAATAATTCCCATGCAGTCTCAATGGCGGGGTGCGGGCCGGGGAATAGGCCTCTTGGCCGGGGTGAATATGTTGGAACGCGGCGAGCGTAAATAGAAGCGGCTGGAGGTACCGGGGGCGAAGCCCGCCCCGGCCCGGAGGCCGAGTTAAAAAAAATAATAATCCCCGTTCAGTCTCAATGGCGGCGTGCGGGCCGGCCCGGCGGCGAGTGCGGCGGGCAGCAGGCCTCTTGGACAGGTTGAGAGATAAAAAAATAATAATTCCCGTGCAGTCTCAATGGCGGGGTGCGGGCCGGGGAATAGGCCTCTTGGCCGGGGTGAATAGTGTTGGAACACGGCCCGCGGAAATAGTGGCGGCTGGAGGTACCGGGGGCGATGCCCGCCCCGGCCCGGCGGCCAAGTTAAAAAAATAAATAATCCCGTTCAGTCTCAATGGCAGGGTGCGGGCCGGCCCGGCGGCGATTGCGGCGGGCAGCAGGCCTCTTGGACAGGTTGAGAGATAAAAAAATAATAATTCCCATGCAGTCTCAATGGCGGGGTGCGGGCCGGGGAATAGGCCTCTTGGCCGGGGTGAATATGTTGGAACGCGGCGCGCGTAAATAGAAGCGGCTGGAGGTACCGGGGGCGAAGCCCGCCCCGGCCCGGAGGCCGAGTTAAAAAAAATAATAATCCCCGTTCAGTCTCAATGGCGGGGTGCGGGCCGGCCCGGCGGCGAGTGCGGCGGGCAGCAGGCCTCTTGGACAGGTTGAGAGATAAAAAAATAATAATTCCCGTGCAGTCTCAATGGCGGGGTGCGGGCCGGGGAATAGGCCTCTTGGCCGGGGTGAATAGTGTTGGAACTCGGCCCGCGGAAATAGTAGCGGCTGGAGGTACCGGGGGCGATGCCCGCCCCTGCGGCCAAGTTAAAAAAATAAATAATCCCCGTTCAGTCTCAATGGCGGGGTGCGGGCCGGCCCGGCGGCGATTGCGGCGGGCAGCAGGCCTCTTGGACAGGTTGAGAGATAAAAAAATAATAATTCCCATGCAGTCTCAATGGCGGGGTGCGGGCCGGGGAATAGGCCTCTTGGCCGGGGTGAATATGTTGGAACGCGGCGCGCGTAAATAGAAGCGGCTGGAGGTACCGGGGGCGAAGCCCGCCCCGGCCCGGAGGCCGAGTTAAAAAAAATAATAATCCCCGTTCAGTCTCAATGGCGGCGTGCGGGCCGGCCCGGCGGCGAGTGCGGCGGGCAGCAGGCCTCTTGGACAGGTTGAGAGATAAAAAAATAATAATTCCCGTGCAGTCTCAATGGCGGGGTGCGGGCCGGGGAATAGGCCTCTTGGCCGGGGTGAATAGTGTTGGAACACGGCCCGCGGAAATAGTGGCGGCTGGAGGTACCGGGGGCGATGCCCGCCCGGCCCGGCGGCCAAGTTAAAAAAATAAATAATCCCGTTCAGTCTCAATGGCAGGGTGCGGGCCGGCCCGGCGGCGATTGCGGCGGGCAGCAGGCCTCTTGGACAGGTTGAGAGATAAAAAAATAATAATTCCCATGCAGTCTCAATGGCGGGGTGCGGGCCGGGGAATAGGCCTCTTGGCCGGGGTGAATATGTTGGAACGCGGCGCGCGTAAATAGAAGCGGCTGGAGGTACCGGGGGCGAAGCCCGCCCCGGCCCGGAGGCCGAGTTAAAAAAAATAATAATCCCCGTTCAATCTCAATGGCGGGGTGCGGGCCGGCCCGGCGGCGATTGCGGCGGGCAGCAGGCCTCTTGGACAGGTTGAGAGATAAAAAAATAATAATTCCCATGCAGAGTCAATGGCGGGGTGCGGGCCGGCCCGGCGGCGATTGCGGCGGGCAGCAGGCCTCTTGGACAGGTTGAGAGATAAAAAAATAATAATTCCCATGCAGTCTCAATGGCGGGGTGCGGGCCGGGGAATAGGCCTCTTGGCCGGGGTGAATATGTTGGAACGCGGCGCGCGTAAATAGAAGCGGCTGGAGGTACCGGGGGCGAAGCCCGCCCCGGCCCGGAGGCCGAGTTAAAAAAAATAATAATCCCCGTTCAGTCTCAATGGCAGGGTGCGGGCCGGCCCGGCGGCGAGTGCGGCGGGCAGCAGGCCTCTTGGACAGGTTGAGAGATAAAAAAATAATAATTCCCGTTCAGTATCAATGGCAGGGTGCGGGCCGGCCCGGCGGCGATTGCGGCGGGCAGCAGGCCTCTTGGACAGGTTGAGAGATAAAAAAATAATAATTCCCATGCAGTCTCAATGGCGGGGTGCGGGCCGGGGAATAGGCCTCTTGGCCGGGGTGAATATGTTGGAGCGCGCCGCGCGTAAATAGAAGCGGCTGGAGGTACCGGGGGCGAAGCCCGCCCCGGCCCGGAGGCTGAGTTAAAAAAAATAATAATCCCCGTTCAGTCTCAATGGCGGGGTGCGGGCCGGCCCGGCGGCGAGTGCGGCGGGCAGCAGGCCTCTTGGACAGGTTGAGAGATAAAAAAATAATAATTCCCGTGCAGTCTCAATGGCGGGGTGCGGGCCGGGGAATAGGCCTCTTGGCCGGGGTGAATAGTGTTGGAACACGGCCCGCGGTTTAGTGGCGGCTGGAGGTACCGGGGGCGATGCCCGCCCCGGCCCGGCGGCCAAGTTAAAAAAATAAATAATCCCGTTCAGTCTCAATGGCAGGGTGCGGGCCGGCCCGGCGGCGATTGCGGCGGGCAGCAGGCCTCTTGGACAGGTTGAGAGATAAAAAAATAATAATTCCCATGCAGTCTCAATGGCGGGGTGCGGGCCGGGGAATAGGCCTCTTGGCCGGGGTGAATATGTTGGAACGCGGCGCGCGTAAATAGAAGCGGCTGGAGGTACCGGGGGCGAAGCCCGCCCCGGCCCGGAGGCCGAGTTAAAAAAAATAATAATCCCCGTTCAGTCTCAATGGCGGGGTGCGGGCCGGCCCGGCGGCGAGTGCGGCGGGCAGCAGGCCTCTTGGACAGGTTGAGAGATAAAAAAATAATAATTCCCGTGCAGTCTCAATGGCGGGGTGCGGGCCGGGGAAATAGGCCTCTTGGCCGGGGTGAATAGTGTTGGAACACGGCCCGCGGAAATAGTAGCGGCTGGAGGTACCGGGGGCGATGCCCGCCCCGGCCCGGCGGCCAAGTTAAAAAAATAAATAATCCCCGTTCAGTCTCAATGGCAGGGTGCGGGCCGGCCCGGCGGCGATTGCGGCGGGCAGCAGGCCTCTTGGACAGGTTGAGAGATAAAACAATAATAATTCCCATGCAGTCTCAATGGCGGGGTGCGGGCCGGGGAATAGGCCTCTTGGCCGGGGTGAATAGTGTTGGAACACGGCCCGCGGAAATAGTAGCGGCTGGAGGTACCGGGGGCGATGCCCGCCCCGGCCCGGCGGCCAAGTTAAAAAAATAAATAATCCCCGTTCAGTCTCAATGGCAGGGTGCGGGCCGGCCCGGCGGCGATTGCGGCAGGCCTCTTGGACAGGTTGAGAGATAAAAAAATAATAATTCCCATGCAGTCTCAATGGCGGGGTGCGGGCCGGGGAATAGGCCTCTTGGCCGGGGTGAATAGTGTTGGAACACGGCCCGCGGAAATAGTAGCGGCTGGAGGTACCGGGGGCGATGCCCGCCCCGGGCCGGCGGCCAAGTTAAAAAAATAAATAATCCCGTTCAGTCTCAATGGCAGGGTGCGGGCCGGCCCTGCGACGATTGCGGCGGGCAGCAGGCCTCTTGGACAGGTTGAGAGATATAAAAATAATAATTCCCGTGCAGTCTCAATGGCGGGGTGCGGGCCGGCCCGGCGGACGAGTGTGGCCGGGGAAGAGGCCTCTTGGCCGGGGTGAATATGTTGGAACGCGGCGCGCGTAAATAGAAGCGGCTGGAGGTACCGGGGGCGAAGCCCGCCCCGGCCCGGAGGCCGAGTTAAAAAAAATAATAATCCCCGTTCAGTCTCAATGGTGGGGTGCGGGCCGGCCCGGCGGCGAGTGCGGCGGGCAGCAGGCCTCTTGGACAGGTTGAGAGATAAAAAAATAATAATTCCCGTGCAGTCTCAATGGCGGGGTGCGGGCCGGCCCGGCGGACGAGTGTGGCCGGGGAAGAGGCCTCTTGGCCGGGATGAATATGTTGGAACGCGGCGCGCGTAAATAGAAGCGGCTGGAGGTACCGGGGGCGAAGCCCGCCCCGGCCCGGAGGCCGAGTTAAAAAAAATAATAATCCCCGTTCAGTCTCAATGGCGGGGTGCGGGCCGGCCCGGCGGCGAGTGCGGCGGGCAGCAGGCCTCTTGGACAGGTTGAGAAATAAAAAAATAATAATCCCCGTTCAGTCTCAATGGCAGGGTGCGGGCCGGCCCGGCGGCGATTGCGGCGGGCAGCAGGCCTCTTGGACAGGTTGAGAGATAAAAAAATAATAATTCCCGTGCAGTCTCAATGGCGGGGTGCGGGCCGGGGAATAGGCCTCTTGGCCGGGGTGAATATGTTGGAACGCGGCGCGCGTAAATAGAAGCGGCTGGAGGTACCGGGGGCGAAGCCCGCCCCGGCCCGGAGGCCGAGTTAAAAAAAATAATAATCCCCGTTCAGTCTCAATGGCGGGGTGCGGGCCGGCCCGGCGGCGAGTGCGGCGGGCAGCAGGCCTCTTGGACAGGTTGAGAGATAAAAAAATAATAATTCCCGTGCAGTCTCAATGGCGGGGTGCGGGCCGGGGAATAGGCCTCTTGGCCGGGGTGAATAGTGTTGGAACACGGCCCGCGGAAATAGTAGCGGCTGGAGGTACCGGGGGCGATGCCCGCCCCGGCCCGGCGGCCAAGTTAAAAAAATAAATAATCCCGTTCAGTCTCAATGGCAGGGTGCGGGCCGGCCCGGCGGCGAGTGCGGCGGGCAGCAGGCCTCTTGGACAGGTTGAGAGATAAAAAAATAATAATTCCCGTGCAGTCTCAATGGCGGGGTGCGGGCCGGGGAATAGGCCTCTTGGCCGGGGTGAATAGTGTTGGAACACGGCCCGCGGAAATAGTAGCGGCTGGAGGTACCGGGGGCGATGCCCGCCCCGGCCCGGCGGCCAAGTTAAAAAAATAAATAATCCCCGTTCAGTCTCAATGGCAGGGTGCGGGCCGGCCCGGCGGCGATTGCGGCGGGCAGCAGGCCTCTTGGACAGGTTGAGAGATAAAAAAATAATAATTCCCATGCAGTCTCAATGGCGGGGTGCGGGCCGGGGAATAGGCCTCTTGGCCGGGGTGAATAGTGTTGGAACACGGCCCGCGGAAATAGTAGCGGCTGGAGGTACCGGGGGCGATGCCCGCCCCGGCCCGGCGGCCAAGTTAAAAAAATAAATAATCCCCGTTCAGTCTCAATGGCAGGGTGCGGGCCGGCCCGGCGGCGAGTGCGGCGGGCAGCAGGCCTCTTGGACAGGTTGAGAGATAAAAAAATAATAATTCCCGTTCAGTCTCAATGGCAGGGTGCGGGCCGGCCCGGCGGCGATTGCGGCGGGCAGCAGGCCTCTTGGACAGGTTGAGAGATAAAAAAATAATAATTCCCATGCAGTCTCAATGGCGGGGTGCGGGCCGGGGAATAGGCCTCTTGGCCGGGGTGAATATGTTGGAACGCGGCGCGCGTAAATAGAAGCGGCTGGAGGTACCGGGGGCGAAGCCCGCCCCGGCCCGGAGGCCGAGTTAAAAAAAATAATAATCCCCCTTTCAGTCTCAATGGCGGGGTGCGGGCCGGCCCGGCGGCGAGTGCGGCGGGCAGCAGGCCTCTTGGACAGGTTGAGAGATAAAAAAATAATAATTCCCGTGCAGTCTCAATGGCGGGGTGCGGGCCGGGGAATAGGCCTCTTGGCCGGGGTGAATAGTGTTGGAACACGGCCCGCGGAAATAGTAGCGGCTGGAGGTACCGGGGGCGATGCCCGCCCCGGCCCGGCGGCCAAGTTAAAAAAATAAATAATCCCCGTTCAGTCTCAATGGCAGGGTGCGGGCCGGCCTGGCGGCGATTGCGGCGGGCAGCAGGCCTCTTGGACAGGTTGAGAGATAAAAAAATAATAATTCCCGTGCAGTCTCAATGGCGGGGTGCGGGCCGGGGAATAGGCCTCTTGGCCGGGGTGAATAGTGTTGGAACACGGCCCGCGGAAATAGTAGCGGCTGGAGGTACCGGGGGCGAAGCCCGCCCCGGGCCGGCGGCCAAGTTAAAAAAATAAATAATCCCCGTTCAGTCTCAATGGCAGGGTGCGGGCCGGCCCGGCGGCGATTGCGGCGGGCAGCAGGCCTCTTGGACAGGTTGAGAGATAAAAAAATAATAATTCCCGTTCAGTATCAATGGCAGGGTGCGGGCCGGCCCGGCGGCGAGTGCGGCGGGCAGCAGGCCTGTTGGACAGGTTGAGAGATAAAAAAATAATAATTCCCATGCAGTCTCAATGGCGGGGTGCGGGCCGGGGAATAGGCCTCTTGGCCGGGGTGAATATGTTGGAGCGCGCCGCGCGTAAATAGAAGCGGCTGGAGGTACCGGGGGCGAAGCCCGCCCCGGCCCGGAGGCCGAGTTAAAAAAAATAATAATCCCCGTTCAGTCTCAATGGCGGGGTGCGGGCCGGCCCGGCGGCGAGTGCGGCGGGCAGCAGGCCTCTTGGACAGGTTGAGAGATAAAAAAATAATAATTCCCGTGCAGTCTCAATGGCGGGGTGCGGGCCGGGGAATAGGCCTCTTGGCCGGGGTGAATAGTGTTGGAACACGGCCCGCGGAAATAGTAGCGGCTGGAGGTACCGGGGGCGATGCCCGCCCCTGCGGCCAAGTTAAAAAAATAAATAATCCCCGTTCAGTCTCAATGGCGGGGTGCGGGCCGGCCCGGCGGCGATTGCGGCGGGCAGCAGGCCTCTTGGACAGGTTGAGAGATAAAAAAATAATAATTCCCATGCAGTCTCAATGGCGGGGTGCGGGCCGGGGAATAGGCCTCTTGGCCGGGGTGAATATGTTGGAACGCGGCGCGCGTAAATAGAAGCGGCTGGAGGTACCGGGGGCGAAGCCCGCCCCGGCCCGGAGGCCGAGTTAAAAAAAATAATAATCCCCGTTCAGTCTCAATGGCGGGGTGCGGGCCGGCCCGGCGGCGAGTGCGGCGGGCAGCAGGCCTCTTGGACAGGTTGAGAGATAAAAAAATAATAATTCCCGTGCAGTCTCAATGGCGGGGTGCGGGCCGGGGAATAGGCCTCTTGGCCGGGGTGAATAGTGTTGGAACACGGCCCGCGGTTTAGTGGCGGCTGGAGGTACCGGGGGCGATGCCCGCCCCGGCCCGGCGGCCAAGTTAAAAAAATAAATAATCCCGTTCAGTCTCAATGGCAGGGTGCGGGCCGGCCCGGCGGCGATTGCGGCGGGCAGCAGGCCTCTTGGACAGGTTGAGAGATAAAAAAATAATAATTCCCATGCAGTCTCAATGGCGGGGTGCGGGCCGGGGAATAGGCCTCTTGGCCGGGGTGAATATGTTGGAACGCGGCGCGCGTAAATAGAAGCGGCTGGAGGTACCGGGGGCGAAGCCCGCCCCGGCCCGGAGGCCGAGTTAAAAAAAATAATAATCCCCGTTCAGTCTCAATGGCGGGGTGCGGGCCGGCCCGGCGGCGAGTGCGGCGGGCAGCAGGCCTCTTGGACAGGTTGAGAGATAAAAAAATAATAATTCCCGTGCAGTCTCAATGGCGGGGTGCGGGCCGGGGAATAGGCCTCTTGGCCGGGGTGAATAGTGTTGGAACACGGCCCGCGGTTTAGTGGCGGCTGGAGGTACCGGGGGCGATGCCCGCCCCGGCCCGGCGGCCAAGTTAAAAAAATAAATAATCCCGTTCAGTCTCAATGGCAGGGTGCGGGCCGGCCCGGCGGCGATTGCGGCGGGCAGCAGGCCTCTTGGACAGGTTGAGAGATAAAAAAATAATAATTCCCATGCAGTCTCAATGGCGGGGTGCGGGCCGGGGAATAGGCCTCTTGGCCGGGGTGAATATGTTGGAACGCGGCGCGCGTAAATAGAAGCGGCTGGAGGTACCGGGGGCGAAGCCCGCCCCGGCCCGGAGGCCGAGTTAAAAAAAATAATAATCCCCGTTCAGTCTCAATGGCGGGGTGCGGGCCGGCCCGGCGGCGAGTGCGGCGGGCAGCAGGCCTCTTGGACAGGTTGAGAGATAAAAAAATAATAATTCCCGTGCAGTCTCAATGGCGGGGTGCGGGCCGGGGAATAGGCCTCTTGGCCGGGGTGAATAGTGTTGGAACACGGCCCGCGGAAATAGTAGCGGCTGGAGGTACCGGGGGCGATGCCCGCCCCGGCCCGGCGGCCAAGTTAAAAAAATAAATAATCCCCATTCAGTCTCAATGGCAGGGTGCGGGCCGGCCCGGCGGCGAGTGCGGCGGGCAGCAGGCCTCTTGGACAGGTTGAGAGATTAAAAAATAATAATTCCCATGCAGTCTCAATGGCGGGGTGCGGGCCGGGGAATAGGCCTCTTGGCCGGGGTGAATATGTTGGAACGCGGCGAGCGTAAATAGAAGCGGCTGGAGGTACCGGGGGCGAAGCCCGCCCCGGCCCGGAGGCCGAGTTAAAAAAAATAATAATCCCCGTTCAGTCTCAATGGCAGGGTGCGGGCCGGCCCGGCGGCGAGTGCGGCGGGCAGCAGGCCTCTTGGACAGGTTGAGAGATAAAAAAATAATAATTCCCGTTCAGTATCAATGGCAGGGTGCGGGCCGGCCCGGCGGCGATTGCGGCGGGCAGCAGGCCTCTTGGACAGGTTGAGAGATAAAAAAATAATAATTCCCATGCAGTCTCAATGGCGGGGTGCGGGCCGGGGAATAGGCCTCTTGGCCGGGGTGAATATGTTGGAACGCGGCGCGCGTAAATAGAAGCGGCTGGAGGTACCGGGGGCGAAGCCCGCCCCGGCCCGGAGGCCGAGTTAAAAAAAATAATAATCCCCGTTCAGTCTCAATGGCGGGGTGCGGGCCGGCCCGGCGGCGAGTGCGGCGGGCAGCAGGCCTCTTGGACAGGTTGAGAGATAAAAAAATAATAATTCCCGTGCAGTCTCAATGGCGGGGTGCGGGCCGGGGAAATAGGCCTCTTGGCCGTGGTGAATAGTGTTGGAGCGCGCCGCGTGTAAATAGAAGCGGCTGGAGGTACCGGGGGCGAAGCCCGCCCCGGCCCGGAGGCCGAGTTAAAAAAAATAATAATCCCCGTTCAGTCTCAATGGCGGGGTGCGGGCCGGCCCGGCGGCGAGTGCGGCGGGCAGCAGGCCTCTTGGACAGGTTGAGAGATAAAAAAATAATAATTCCCGTGCAGTCTCAATGGCGGGGTGCGGGCCGGGGAATAGGCCTCTTGGCCGGGGTGAATAGTGTTGGAGCGCGCCGCGCGTAAATAGAAGCGGCTGGAGGTACCGGGGGCGAAGCCCGCCCCGGCCCGGAGGCCGAGTTAAAAAAAATAATAATCCCCGTTCAGTCTCAATGGCGGGGTGCGGGCCGGCCCGGCGGCGATTGCGGCGGGCAGCAGGCCTCTTGGACAGGTTGAGAGATAAAAAAATAATAATTCCCATGCAGTCTCAATGGCGGGGTGCGGGCCGGGGAATAGGCCTCTTGGCCGGGGTGAATATGTTGGAACGCGGCGCGCGTAAATAGAAGCGGCTGGAGGTACCGGGGGCGAAGCCCGCCCCGGCCCGGAGGCCGAGTTAAAAAAAATAATAATCCCCGTTCAGTCTCAATGGCGGGGTGCGGGCCGGCCCGGCGGCGAGTGCGGCGGGCAGCAGGCCTCTTGGACAGGTTGAGAGATAAAAAAATAATAATTCCCGTGCAGTCTCAATGGCGGGGTGCGGGCCGGGGAATAGGCCTCTTGGCCGGGGTGAATAGTGTTGGAACACGGCCCGCGGTTTAGTGGCGGCTGGAGGTACCGGGGGCGATGCCCGCCCCGGCCCGGCGGCCAAGTTAAAAAAATAAATAATCCCGTTCAGTCTCAATGGCAGGGTGCGGGCCGGCCCGGCGGCGATTGCGGCGGGCAGCAGGCCTCTTGGACAGGTTGAGAGATAAAAAAATAATAATTCCCATGCAGTCTCAATGGCGGGGTGCGGGCCGGGGAATAGGCCTCTTGGCCGGGGTGAATATGTTGGAACGCGGCGCGCGTAAATAGAAGCGGCTGGAGGTACCGGGGGCGAAGCCCGCCCCGGCCCGGAGGCCGAGTTAAAAAAAATAATAATCCCCGTTCAGTCTCAATGGCGGGGTGCGGGCCGGCCCGGCGGCGAGTGCGGCGGGCAGCAGGCCTCTTGGACAGGTTGAGAGATAAAAAAATAATAATTCCCGTGCAGTCTCAATGGCGGGGTGCGGGCCGGGGAATAGGCCTCTTGGCCGGGGTGAATAGTGTTGGAACACGGCCCGCGGAAATAGTAGCGGCTGGAGGTACCGGGGGCGATGCCCGCCCCGGCCCGGCGGCCAAGTTAAAAAAATAAATAATCCCCGTTCAGTCTCAATGGCAGGGTGCGGGCCGGCCCGGCGGCGATTGCGGCGGGCAGCAGGCCTCTTGGACAGGTTGAGAGATAAAAAAATAATAATTCCCATGCAGTCTCAATGGCGGGGTGCGGGCCGGGGAATAGGCCTCTTGGCCGGGGTGAATATGTTGGAACGCGGCGCGCGTAAATAGAAGCGGCTGGAGGTACCGGGGGCGAAGCCCGCCCCGGCCCGGAGGCCGAGTTAAAAAAAATAATAATCCCCGTTCAGTCTCAATGGCGGGGTGCGGGCCGGCCCGGCGGCGAGTGCGGCGGGCAGCAGGCCTCTTGGACAGGTTGAGAGATAAAAAAATAATAATTCCCGTGCAGTCTCAATGGCGGGATGCGGGCCGGGGAATAGAACTCTTGGCCGGGGTGAATAGTGTTGGAACACGGCCCGCGGAAATAGTAGCGGCTGGAGGTACCGGGGGCGATGCCCGCCCCGGCCCGGCGGCCAAGTTAAAAAAATAAATAATCCCCGTTCAGTCTCAATGGCAGGGTGCGGGCCGGCCCGGCGTTGATTGCGGCGGGCAGCAGGCCTCTTGGACAGGTTGAGAGATAAAAAAATAATAAATCCCGTGCAGTCTCAATGGCGGGGTGCGGGCCGGGGAATAGGCCTCTTGGCGGGGTGAATAGTGTTGGAACACGGCCCGCGGAAATAGTAGCGGCTGGAGGTACCGGGGGCGATGCCCGCCCCGGGCCGGCGGCCAAGTTAAAAAAATAAATAATCCCCGTTCAGTCTCAATGGCGGGGTGCGGGCCGGCCCGGCGGCGAGTGCGGCGGGCAGCAGGCCTCTTGGACAGGTTGAGAGATAAAAAAATAATAATTCCCGTTCAGTCTCAATGGCAGGGTGCGGGCCGGCCCGGCGGCGATTGCGGCGGGCAGCAGGCCTCTTGGACAGGTTGAGAGATAAAAAAATAATAATTCCCATGCAGTCTCAATGGCGGGGTGCGGGCCGGGGAATAGGCCTCTTGGCCGGGGTGAATATGTTGGAGCGCGCCGCGCGTAAATAGAAGCGGCTGGAGGTACCGGGGGCGAAGCCCGCCCCGGCCCGGAGGCCGAGTTAAAAAAAATAATAATCCCGTTCAGTCTCAATGGCGGGGTGCGGGCCGGCCCGGCGGCGAGTGCGGCGGGCAGCAGGCCTCTTGGACAGGTTGAGAGATAAAAAAACAATAATTCCCGTGCAGTCTCAATGGCGGGGTGCGGGCCGGGGAATAGGCCTCTTGGCCGGGGTGAATAGTGTTGGAACACGGCCCGCGGAAATAGTAGCGGCTGGAGGTAGCGGGGGCGATGCCCGCCCCTGCGGCCAAGTTAAAAAAATAAATAATCCCCGTTCAGTCTCAATGGCGGGGTGCGGGCCGGCCCGGCGGCGATTGCGGCGGGCAGCAGGCCTCTTGGACAGGTTGAGAGATAAAAAAATAATAATTCCCATGCAGTCTCAATGGCGGGGTGCGGGCCGGGGAATAGGCCTCTTGGCCGGGGTGAATATGTTGGAGCGCGACGCGCGTAAATAGAAGCGGCTGGAGGTACCGGGTTCGAAGCCCGCCCCGGCCCGGAGGCCGAGTTAAAAAAATAATAATCCCCGTTCAGTCTTAATGGCGCGGTGCGGGCCGGCCCGGCGGCGAGTGCGGCGGGCAGCAGCCCTCTTGGACAGGTTGAGAGATAAAAAAATAATAATTCCCGTGCAGTCTCAATGGCGGGGTGCGGGCCGGGGAATAGGCCTCTTGGCCGGGGTGAATAGTGTTGGAACACGGCCCGCGGAAATAGTAGCGGCTGGAGGTACCGGGGGCGATGCCCGCCCCGGCCCGGCGGCCAAGTTAAAAAAATAAATAATCCCCGTTCAGTCTCAATGGCAGGGTGCGGGCCGGCCCGGCGGCGATTGCGGCGGGCAGCAGGCCTCTTGGACAGGTTGAGAGATAAAAAAATAATAATTCCCGTGCAGTCTCAATGGCGGGGTGCGGGCCGGGGAATAGGCCTCTTGGCCGGGGTGAATAGTGTTGGAACACGGCCCGCGGAAATAGTAGCGGCTGGAGGTACCGGGGGCGATGCCCGCCCCGGGCCGGCTGCCAAGTTAAAAAAATAAATAATCCCCGTTCAGTCTCAATGGCAGGGTGCGGGCCGGCCCGGCGGCGAGTGCGGCGGGCAGCAGGCCTCTTGGACAGGTTGAGAGATAAAAAAATAATAATTCCCGTTCAGTATCAATGGCAGGGTGCGGGCCGGCCCGGCGGCGATTGCGGCGGGCAGCAGGCCTCTTGGACAGGTTGAGAGATAAAAAAAATAATAATTCCCATGCAGTCTCAATGGCGGGGTGCGGGCCGGGGAATAGGCCTCTTGGCCGGGGTGAATATGTTGGAGCGCGCCGCGCGTAAATAGAAGCGGCTGGAGGTACCGGGGGCGAAGCCCGCCCCGGCCCGGAGGCCGAGTTAAAAAAAATAATAATCCCCGTTCAGTCTCAATGGCGGGGTGCGGGCCGGCCCGGCGGCGAGTGCGGCGGGCAGCAGGCCTCTTGGACAGGTTGAGAGATAAAAAAACAATAATTCCCGTGCAGTCTCAATGGCGGGGTGCGGGCCGGGGAATAGGCCTCTCGGCCGGGGTGAATATGTTGGAACGCGGCGCGCGTAAATAGAAGCGGCTGGAGGTACCGGGGGCGAAGCCCGCCCCGGCCCGGAGGTCGAGTTAAAAAAAATAATAATCCCCGTTCAGTCTCAATGGCGGGGTGCGGGCCGGCCCGGCGGCGAGTGCGGCGGGCAGCAGGCCTCTTGGACAGGTTGAGAGATAAAAAAATAATAATTCCCGTGCAGTCTCAATGGCGGGGTGCGGGCCGGGGAATAGGCCTCTTGGCCGGGGTGAATAGTGTTGGAACACGGCCCGCGGAAATAGTAGCGGCTGGAGGTACCGGGGGCGATGCCCGCCCCGGCCCGGCGGCCAAGTTAAAAAAATAAATAATCCCGTTCAGTCTCAATGGCAGGGTGCGGGCCGGCCCGGCGGCGATTGCGGCGGGCAGCAGGCCTCTTGGACAGGTTGAGAGATAAAAAAATAATAATTCCCATGCAGTCTCAATGGCGGGGTGCGGGCCGGGGAATAGGCCTCTTGGCCGGGGTGAATAGTGTTAGAACACGGCCCGCGGAAATAGTAGCGGCTGGAGGTAGCGGGGGCGATGCCCGCCCCTGCGGCCAAGTTAAAAAAATAAATAATCCCCGTTCAGTCTCAATGGCGGGGTGCGGGCCGGCCCGGCGGCGATTGCGGCGGGCAGCAGGCCTCTTGGACAGGTTGAGAGATAAAAAAATAATAATTCCCATGCAGTCTCAATGGCGGGGTGCGGGCCGGGGAATAGGCCTCTTGGCCGGGGTGAATATGTTGGAACGCGGCGCGCGTAAATAGAAGCGGCTGGAGGTACCGGGGGCGAAGCCCGCCCCGGCCCGGAGGCCGAGTTAAAAAAAATAATAATCCCCGTTCAGTCTCAATGGCGGCGTGCGGGCCGGCCCGGCGGCGAGTGCGGCGGGCAGCAGGCCTCTTGGACAGGTTGAGAGATAAAAAAATAATAATTCCCGTGCAGTCTCAATGGCGGGGTGCGGGCCGGGGAATAGGCCTCTTGGCCGGGGTGAATAGTGTTGGAACACGGCCCGCGGAAATAGTGGCGGCTGGAGGTACCGGGGGCGATGCCCGCCCCGGCCCGGCGGCCAAGTTAAAAAAATAAATAATCCCGTTCAGTCTCAATGGCAGGGTGCGGGCCGGCCCGGCGGCGATTGCGGCGGGCAGCAGGCCTCTTGGACAGGTTGAGAGATAAAAAAATAATAATTCCCATGCAGTCTCAATGGCGGGGTGCGGGCCGGGGAATAGGCCTCTTGGCCGGGGTGAATATGTTGGAACGCGGCGCGCGTAAATAGAAGCGGCTGGAGGTACCGGGGGCGAAGCCCGCCCCGGCCCGGAGGCCGAGTTAAAAAAAAAAATAATCCCCGTTCAATCTCAATGGCGGGGTGCGGGCCGGCCCGGCGGCGAGTGCGGCGGGCAGCAGGCCTCTTGGACAGGTTGAGAGATAAAAAAATAATAATTCCCGTGCAGTCTCAATGGCGGGGTGCGGGCCGGGGAATAGGCCTCTTGGCCGGGGTGAATAGTGTTGGAACACGGCCCGCGGAAATAGTAGCGGCTGGAGGTACCGGGGGCGATGCCCGCCCCGGCCCGGCGGCCAAGTTAAAAAAATAAATAATCCCCGTTCAGTCTCAATGGCAGGGTGCGGGCCGGCCCGGCGGCGATTGCGGCGGGCAGCAGGCCTCTTGGACAGGTTGAGAGATAAAAAAATAATAATTCCCATGCAGTCTCAATGGCGGGGTGCGGGCCGGGGAATAGGCCTCTTGGCCGGGGTGAATAGTGTTGGAACACGGCCCGCGGAAATAGTAGCGGCTGGAGGTACCGGGGGCAATGCCCGCCCCGGCCCGGCGGCCAAGTTAAAAAAATAAATAATCCCCGTTCAGTCTCAATGGCAGGGTGCGGGCCGGCCCGGCGGCGAGTGCGGCGGGCAGCAGGCCTCTTGGACAGGTTGAGAGATAAAAAAATAATAATTCCCGTTCAGTCTTAATGGCAGGGTGCGGGCCGGCCCGGCGGCGATTGCGGCGGGCAGCAGGCCTCTTGGACAGGTTGAGAGATAAAAAAATAATAATTCCCGTTCAGTATCAATGGCAGGGTGCGGGCCGGCCCGGCGGCGATTGCGGCGGGCAGCAGGCCTCTTGGACAGGTTGAGAGATAAAAAAATAATAATTCCCATGCAGTCTCAATGGCGGGGTGCGGGCCGGGGAATAGGCCTCTTGGCCGGGGTGAATATGTTGGAGCGCGCCGCGCGTAAATAGAAGCGGCTGGAGGTACCGGGGGCGAAGCCCGCCCCGGCCCGGAGGCCGAGTTAAAAAAAATAATAATCCCCGTTCAGTCTCAATGGCGGGGTGCGGGCCGGCCCGGCGGCGAGTGCGGCGGGCAGCAGGCCTCTTGGACAGGTTGAGAGATAAAAAAATAATAATTCCCGTGCAGTCTCAATGGCGGGGTGCGGGCCGGGGAATAGGCCTCTTGGCCGGGGTGAATAGTGTTGGAACACGGCCCGCGGAAATAGTAGCGGCTGGAGGTACCGGGGGCGATGCCCGCCCCGGCCCGGCGGCCAAGTTAAAAAAATAAATAATCCCGTTCAGTCTCAAGCAGGGTGCGGGCCGGCCCGGCGGCGATTGCGGCGGGCAGCAGGCCTCTTGGACAGGTTGAGAGATAAAAAAATAATAATTCCCATGCAGTCTCAATGGCGGGGTGTGGGCCGGGGAATAGGCCTCTTGGCCGGGGTGAATATGTTGGAACGCGGCGCGCGTAAATAGAAGCGGCTGGAGGTACCGGGGGCGAAGCCCGCCCCGGCCCGGAGGCCGAGTTAAAAAAAATAATAATCCCCGTTCAGTCTCAATGGCGGGGTGCGGGCCGGCCCGGCGGCGAGTGCGGCGGGCAGCAAGCCTCTTGGACAGGTTGAGAGATAAAAAAATAATAATTCCCGTGCAGTCTCAATGGCGGGGTGCGGGCCGGGGATTAGGCCTCTTGGCCGGGGTGAATAGTGTTGGAACACGGCCCGCGGAAATAGTAGCGGCTGGAGGTACCGGGGGCGATGCCCGCCCCGGCCCGGCGGCCAAGTTAAAAAAATAAATAATCCCGTTCAGTCTCAATGGCAGGGTGCGGGCCGGCCCGGCGGCGATTGCGGCGGGCAGCAGGCCTCTTGGACAGGTTGAGAGATAAAAAAATAATAATTCCCATGCAGTCTCAATGGCGGGGTGCGGGCCGGGGAATAGGCCTCTTGGCCGGGGTGAATAGTGTTGGAACACGGCCCGCGGAAATAGTAGCGGCTGGAGGTACCGGGGGCGATGCCCGCCCCGGCCCGGCGGCCAAGTTAAAAAAATAAATAATCCCCGTTCAGTCTCAATGGCAGGGTGCGGGCCGGCCCGGCGGCGAGTGCGGCGGGCAGCAGGCCTCTTGGACAGGTTGAGAGATAAAAAAATAATAATTCCCGTTCAGTCTCAATGGCAGGGTGCGGGCCGGCCCGGCGGCGATTGCGGCGGGCAGCAGGCCTCTTGGACAGGTTGAGAGATAAAAAAATAATAATTCCCATGCAGTCTCAATGGCGGGGTGCGGGCCGGGGAATAGGCCTCTTGGCCGGGGTGAATAGTGTTGGAACACGGCCCGCGGAAATAGTAGCGGCTGGAGGTACCGGGGGCGATGCCCGCCCCTGCGGCCAAGTTAAAAAAATAAATAATCCCCGTTCAGTCTCAATGGCGGGGTGCGGGCCGGCCCGGCGGCGATTGCGGCGGGCAGCAGGCCTCTTGGACAGGTTGAGAGATAAAAAAATAATAATTCCCATGCAGTCTCAATGGCGGGGTGCGGGCCGGGGAATAGGCCTCTTGGCCGGGGTGAATATGTTGGAACGCGGCGCGCGTAAATGGCTGGAGGTACCGGGGGCGAAGCCCGCCCCGGCCCGGAGGCCGAGTTAAAAAAAATAATAATCCCCGTTCAGTCTCAATGGCGGGGTGCGGGCCGGCCCGGCGGCGATTGCGGCGGGCAGCAGGCCTCTTGGACAGGTTGAGAGATAAAAAAATAATAATTCCCGTGCAGTCTCAATGGCGGGGTGCGGGCCGGGGAATAGGCCTCTTGGCCGGGGTGAATAGTGTTGGAACACGGCCCGCGGAAATAGTAGCGGCTGGAGGTACCGGGGGCGATGCCCGCCCCGGCCCGGCGGCCAAGTTAAAAAAATAAATAATCCCGTTCAGTCTCAATGGCAGGGTGCGGGCCGGCCCGGCGGCGATTGCGGCGGGCAGCAGGCCTCTTGGACAGGTTGAGAGATAAAAAAATAATAATTCCCATGCAGTCTCAATGGCGGGGTGCGGGCCGGGGAATAGGCCTCTTGGCCGGGGTGAATAGTGTTAGAACACGGCCCGCGGAAATAGTAGCGGCTGGAGGTAGCGGGGGCGATGCCCGCCCCTGCGGCCAAGTTAAAAAAATAAATAATCCCCGTTCAGTCTCAATGGCGGGGTGCGGGCCGGCCCGGCGGCGATTGCGGCGGGCAGCAGGCCTCTTGGACAGGTTGAGAGATAAAAAAATAATAATTCCCATGCAGTCTCAATGGCGGGGTGCGGGCCGGGGAATAGGCCTCTTGGCCGGGGTGAATATGTTGGAACGCGGCGCGCGTAAATAGAAGCGGCTGGAGGTACCGGGGGCGAAGCCCGCCCCGGCCCGGAGGCCGAGTTAAAAAAAATAATAATCCCCGTTCAGTCTCAATGGCGGCGTGCGGGCCGGCCCGGCGGCGAGTGCGGCGGGCAGCAGGCCTCTTGGACAGGTTGAGAGATAAAAAAATAATAATTCCCGTGCAGTCTCAATGGCGGGGTGCGGGCCGGGGAATAGGCCTCTTGGCCGGGGTGAATAGTGTTGGAACACGGCCCGCGGAAATAGTGGCGGCTGGAGGTACCGGGGGCGATGCCCGCCCCGGCCCGGCGGCCAAGTTAAAAAAATAAATAATCCCGTTCAGTCTCAATGGCAGGGTGCGGGCCGGCCCGGCGGCGATTGCGGCGGGCAGCAGGCCTCTTGGACAGGTTGAGAGATAAAAAAATAATAATTCCCATGCAGTCTCAATGGCGGGGTGCGGGCCGGGGAATAGGCCTCTTGGCCGGGGTGAATATGTTGGAACGCGGCGCGCGTAAATAGAAGCGGCTGGAGGTACCGGGGGCGAAGCCCGCCCCGGCCCGGAGGCCGAGTTAAAAAAAATAATAATCCCCGTTCAATCTCAATGGCGGGGTGCGGGCCGGCCCGGCGGCGAGTGCGGCGGGCAGCAGGCCTCTTGGACAGGTTGAGAGATAAAAAAATAATAATTCCCGTGCAGTCTCAATGGCGGGGTGCGGGCCGGGGAATAGGCCTCTTGGCCGGGGTGAATAGTGTTGGAACACGGCCCGCGGAAATAGTAGCGGCTGGAGGTACCGGGGGCGATGCCCGCCCCGGCCCGGCGGCCAAGTTAAAAAAATAAATAATCCCCGTTCAGTCTCAATGGCAGGGTGCGGGCCGGCCCGGCGGCGATTGCGGCGGGCAGCAGGCCTCTTGGACAGGTTGAGAGATAAAAAAATAATAATTCCCATGCAGTCTCAATGGCGGGGTGCGGGCCGGGGAATAGGCCTCTTGGCCGGGGTGAATAGTGTTGGAACACGGCCCGCGGAAATAGTAGCGGCTGGAGGTACCGGGGGCAATGCCCGCCCCGGCCCGGCGGCCAAGTTAAAAAAATAAATAATCCCCGTTCAGTCTCAATGGCAGGGTGCGGGCCGGCCCGGCGGCGAGTGCGGCGGGCAGCAGGCCTCTTGGACAGGTTGAGAGATAAAAAAATAATAATTCCCGTTCAGTCTCAATGGCAGGGTGCGGGCCGGCCCGGCGGCGATTGCGGCGGGCAGCAGGCCTCTTGGACAGGTTGAGAGATAAAAAAATAATAATTCCCGTTCAGTATCAATGGCAGGGTGCGGGCCGGCCCGGCGGCGATTGCGGCGGGCAGCAGGCCTCTTGGACAGGTTGAGAGATAAAAAAATAATAATTCCCATGCAGTCTCAATGGCGGGGTGCGGGCCGGGGAATAGGCCTCTTGGCCGGGGTGAATATGTTGGAACGCGGCGCGCGTAAATAGAAGCGGCTGGAGGTACCGGGGGCGAAGCCCGCCCCGGCCCGGAGGCCGAGTTAAAAAAAATAATAATCCCCGTTCAGTCTCAATGGCGGGGTGCGGGCCGGCCCGGCGGCGAGTGCGGCGGGCAGCAAGCCTCTTGGACAGGTTGAGAGATAAAAAAATAATAATTCCCGTGCAGTCTCAATGGCGGGGTGCGGGCCGGGGATTAGGCCTCTTGGCCGGGGTGAATAGTGTTGGAACACGGCCCGCGGAAATAGTAGCGGCTGGAGGTACCGGGGGCGATGCCCGCCCCGGCCCGGCGGCCAAGTTAAAAAAATAAATAATCCCGTTCAGTCTCAATGGCAGGGTGCGGGCCGGCCCGGCGGCGATTGCGGCGGGCAGCAGGCCTCTTGGACAGGTTGAGAGATAAAAAAATAATAATTCCCATGCAGTCTCAATGGCGGGGTGCGGGCCGGGGAATAGGCCTCTTGGCCGGGGTGAATAGTGTTGGAACACGGCCCGCGGAAATAGTAGCGGCTGGAGGTACCGGGGGCGATGCCCGCCCCGGCCCGGCGGCCAAGTTAAAAAAATAAATAATCCCCGTTCAGTCTCAATGGCAGGGTGCGGGCCGGCCCGGCGGCGAGTGCGGCGGGCAGCAGGCCTCTTGGACAGGTTGAGAGATAAAAAAATAATAATTCCCGTTCAGTCTCAATGGCAGGGTGCGGGCCGGGGAATAGGCCTCTTGGCCGGGGTGAATAGTGTTGGAACACGGCCCGCGGAAATAGTAGCGGCTGGAGGTACCGGGGGCGATGCCCGCCCCGGCCCGGCGGCCAAGTTAAAAAAATAAATAATCCCCGTTCAGTCTCAATGGCAGGGTGCGGGCCGGCCCGGCGGCGATTGCGGCGGGCAGCAGGCCTCTTGGACAGGTTGAGAGATAAAAAAATAATAATTCCCGTGCAGTCTCAATGGCGGGGTGCGGGCCGGGGAATAGGCCTCTTGGCCGGGGTGAATAGTGTTGGAACACGGCCCGCGGAAATAGTAGCGGCTGGAGGTACCGGGGGCGATGCCCGCCCCGGCCCGGCGACCAAGAAAAAAAAATAAATAATCCCCGTTCAGTCTCAATGGCAGGGTGCGGGCCGGCCCGGCGGCGAGTGCGGCGGGCAGCAGGCCTCTTGGACAGGTTGAGAGATAAAAAAGTAATAATTCCCATGCAGTCTCAATGGCGGGGTGCGGGCCGGGGAATAGGCCTCTTGGCCGGGGTGAATATGTTGGAACGCGGCGCGCGTAAATAGAAGCGGCTGGAGGTACCGGGGGCGAAGCCCGCCCCGGCCCGGAGGCCGAGTTAAAAAAATAATAATCCCCGTTCAGTCTTAATGGCGGGGTGCGCGCCGGCCCGGCGGCGAGTGCGGCGGGCAGCAGGCCTCTTGGACAGGTTGAGAGATAAAAAAATAATAATTCCCGTGCAGTCTCAATGGCGGGGTGCGGGCCGGGGAATAGGCCTCTTGGCCGGGGTGAATAGTGTTGGAACACGGCCCGCGGAAATAGTAGCGGCTGGAGGTACCGGGGGCGATGCCCGCCCCTGCGGCCAAGTTAAAAAAATAAATAATCCCCGTTCAGTCTCAATGGCGGGGTGCGGGCCGGCCCGGCGGCGATTGCGGCGGGCAGCAGGCCTCTTGGACAGGTTGAGAGATAAAAAAATAATAATTCCCATGCAGTCTCAATGGCGGGGTGCGGGCCGGGGAATAGGCCTCTTGGCCGGGGTGAATATGTTGGAACGCGGCGCGCGTAAATGGCTGGAGGTACCGGGGGCGAAGCCCGCCCCGGCCCGGAGGCCGAGTTAAAAAAAATAATAATCCCCGTTCAGTCTCAATGGCGGGGTGCGGGCCGGCCCGGCGGCGATTGCGGCGGGCAGCAGGCCTCTTGGACAGGTTGAGAGATAAAAAAATAATAATTCCCATGCAGTCTCAATGGCGGGGTGCGGGCCGGGGAATAGGCCTCTTGGCCGGGGTGAATATGTTGGAACGCGGCCCGCGGAAATAGTAGCGGCTGGAGGTACCGGGGGCGATGCCCGCCCCTGCGGCCAAGTTAAAAAAATAAATAATCCCCGTTCAGTCTCAATGGCGGGGTGCGGGCCGGCCCGGCGGCGATTGCGGCGGGCAGCAGGCCTCTTGGACAGGTTGAGAGATAAAAAAATAATAATTCCCATGCAGTCTCAATGGCGGGGTGCGGGCCGGGGAATAGGCCTCTTGGCCGGGGTGAATATGTTGGAACGCGGCGCGCGTAAATAGAAGCGGCTGGAGGTACCGGGGGCGAAGCCAGCCCCGGCCCGGAGGCCGAGTTAAAAAAAATAATAATCCCCGTTCAGTCTCAATGGCGGGGTGCGGGCCGGCCCGGCGGCGAGTGCGGCGGGCAGCAGGCCTCTTAGACAGGTTGAGAGATAAAAAAATAATAATTCCCGTGCAGTCTCAATGGCGGGGTGCGGGCCGGGGAATAGGCCTCTTGGCCGGGGTGAATAGTGTTGGAACACGGCCCGCGGAAATAGTAGCGGCTGGAGGTACCGGGGGCGATGCCCGCCCCGGCCCGGCGGCCAAGTTAAAAAAATAAATAATCCCCGTTCAGTCTCAATGGCAGGGTGCGGGCCGGCCCGGCGGCGATTGCGTCGGGCAGCAGGCCTCTTGGACAGGTTGAGAGATAAAAAAATAATAATTCCCGTGCAGTCTCAATGGCGGGGTGCGGGCCGGGGAATAGGCCTCTTGGCCGGGGTGAATAGTGTTGGAACACGGCCCGCGGAAATAGTAGCGGCTGGAGGTACCGGGGACGATGCCCGCCCCGGCCCGGCGGCCAAGTTAAAAAAATAAATAATCCCCGTTCAGTCTCAATGGCAGGGTGCGGGCCGGCCCGGCGGCGAGTGCGGCGGGCAGCAGGCCTCTTGGACAGGTTGAGAGATAAAAAAATAATAATTCCCATGCAGTCTCAATGGCGGGGTGCGGGCCGGGGAATAGGCCTCTTGGCCGGGGTGAATATGTTGGAACGCGGCGGGCGTAAATAGAAGCGGCTGGAGGTACCGGGGGCGAAGCCCGCCCCGGCCCGGAGGCTGAGTTAAAAAAAATAATAATCCCCGTTCAGTCTCAATGGCGGGGTGCGGGCCGGCCCGGCGGCGAGTGCGGCGGGCAGCAGGCCTCTTGGACAGGTTGAGAGATAAAAAAATAATAAATCCCGTGCAGTCTCAATGGCAGGGTGCGGGCCGGCCCGGCGGCGATTGCGGCGGGCAGCAGGCCTCTTGGACAGGTTGAGAGATAAAAAAATAATAATTCCCATGCAGTCTCAATGGCGGGGTGCGGGCCGGGGAATAGGCCTCTTGGCCGGGGTGAATATGTTGGAGCGCGCCGCGCGTAAATAGAAGCGGCTGGAGGTACCGGGGGCGAAGCCCGCCCCGGCCCGGAGGCCGAGTTAAAAAAAATAATAATCCCCGTTCAGTCTCAATGGCGGGGTGCGGGCCGGCCCGGCGGCGAGTGCGGCGGGCAGCAGGCCTCTTGGACAGGTTGAGAGATAAAAAAATAATAATTCCCGTGCAGTCTCAATGGCGGGGTGCGGGCCGGGGAATAGGCCTCTTGGCCGGGGTGAATAGTGTTGGAACACGGCCCGCGGAAATAGTAGCGGCTGGAGGTACCGGGGGCGATGCCCGCCCCTGCGGCCAAGTTAAAAAAATAAATAATCCCAGTTCAGTCTCAATGGCGGGGTGCGGGCCGGCCCGGCGGCGATTGCGGCGGGCAGCAGGCCTCTTGGACAGGTTGAGAGATAAAAAAATAATAATTCCCATGCAGTCTCAATGGCGGGGTGCGGGCCGGGGAATAGGCCTCTTGGCCGGGGTGAATATGTTGGAACGCGGTGCGCGTAAATAGAAGCGGCTGGAGGTACCGGGGGCGAAGCCCGCCCCGGCCCGGAGGCCGAGTTAAAAAAAATAATAATCCCCGTTCAGTCTCAATGGCGGGGTGCGGGCCGGCCCGGCGGCGAGTGCGGCGGGCAGCAGGCCTCTTGGACAGGTTGAGAGATAAAAAAATAATAATTCCCGTGCAGTCTCAATGGCGGGGTGCGGGCCGGGGAATAGGCCTCTTGGCCGGGGTGAATAGTGTTGGAACACGGCCCGCGGTTTAGTGGCGGCTGGAGGTACCGGGGGCGATGCCCGCCCCGGCCCGGCGGCCAAGTTAAAAAAATAAATAATCCCGTTCAGTCTCAATGGCAGGGTGCGGGCCGGCCCGGCGGCGATTGCGGCGGGCAGCAGGCCTCTTGGACAGGTTGAGAGATAAAAAAATAATAATTCCCATGCAGTCTCAATGGCGGGGTGCGGGCCGGGGAATAGGCCTCTTGGCCGGGGTGAATATGTTGGAACGCGGCGCGCGTAAATAGAAGCGGCTGGAGGTACCGGGGGCGAAGCCCGCCCCGGCCCGGAGGCCGAGTTAAAAAAAATAATAATCCCCGTTCAGTCTCAATGGCGGGGTGCGGGCCGGCCCGGCGGCGAGTGCGGCGGGCAGCAGGCCTCTTGGACAGGTTGAGAGATAAAAAAATAATAATTCCCGTGCAGTCTCAATGGCGGGGTGCGGGCCGGGGAATAGGCCTCTTGGCCGGGGTGAATAGTGTTGGAACACGGCCCGCGGTTTAGTGGCGGCTGGAGGTACCGGGGGCGATGCCCGCCCCGGCCCGGCGGCCAAGTTAAAAAAATAAATAATCCCGTTCAGTCTCAATGGCAGGGTGCGGGCCGGCCCGGCGGCGATTGCGGCGGGCAGCAGGCCTCTTGGACAGGTTGAGAGATAAAAAAATAATAATTCCCATGCAGTCTCAATGGCGGGGTGCGGGCCGGGGAATAGGCCTCTTGGCCGGGGTGAATATGTTGGAACGCGGCGCGCGTAAATAGAAGCGGCTGGAGGTACCGGGGGCGAAGCCCGCCCCGGCCCGGAGGCCGAGTTAAAAAAAATAATAATCCCCGTTCAGTCTCAATGGCGGGGTGCGGGCCGGCCCGGCGGCGAGTGCGGCGGGCAGCAGGCCTCTTGGACAGGTTGAGAGATAAAAAAATAATAATTCCCATGCAGTCTCAATGGCGGGGTGCGGGCCGGGGAATAGGCCTCTTGGCCGGGGTGAATATGTTGGAACGCGGCGCGCGTAAATAGAAGCGGCTGGAGGTACCGGGGGCGAAGCCCGCCCCGGCCCGGAGGCCGAGTTAAAAAAAATAATAATCCCCGTTCAGTCTCAATGGCGGGGTGCGGGCCGGCCCGGCGGCGAGTGCGGCGGGCAGCAGGCCTCTTGGACAGGTTGAGAGATAAAAAAATAATAATTCCCGTGCAGTCTCAATGGCGGGATGCGGGCCGGGGAATAGAACTCTTGGCCGGGGTGAATAGTGTTGGAACACGGCCCGCGGAAATAGTAGCGGCTGGAGGTACCGGGGGCGATGCCCGCCCCGGCCCGGCGGCCAAGTTAAAAAAATAAATAATCCCCGTTCAGTCTCAATGGCAGGGTGCGGGCCGGCCCGGCGGCGATTGCGGCGGGCAGCAGGCCTCTTGGACAGGTTGAGAGATAAAAAAATAATAAATCCCGTGCAGTCTCAATGGCGGGGTGCGGGCCGGGGAATAGGCCTCTTGGCGGGGTGAATAGTGTTGGAACACGGCCCGCGGAAATAGTAGCGGCTGGAGGTACCGGGGGCGATGCCCGCCCCGGGCCGGCGGCCAAGTTAAAAAAATAAATAATCCCCGTTCAGTCTCAATGGCGGGGTGCGGGCCGGCCCGGCGGCGAGTGCGGCGGGCAGCAGGCCTCTTGGACAGGTTGAGAGATAAAAAAATAATAATTCCCGTTCAGTCTCAATGGCAGGGTGCGGGCCGGCCCGGCGGCGATTGCGGCGGGCAGCAGGCCTCTTGGACAGGTTGAGAGATAAAAAAATAATAATTCCCATGCAGTCTCAATGGCGGGGTGCGGGCCGGGGAATAGGCCTCTTGGCCGGGGTGAATATGTTGGAGCGCGCCGCGCGTAAATAGAAGCGGCTGGAGGTACCGGGGGCGAAGCCCGCCCCGGCCCGGAGGCCGAGTTAAAAAAAATAATAATCCCGTTCAGTCTCAATGGCGGGGTGCGGGCCGGCCCGGCGGCGAGTGCGGCGGGCAGCAGGCCTCTTGGACAGGTTGAGAGATAAAAAAACAATAATTCCCGTGCAGTCTCAATGGCGGGGTGCGGGCCGGGGAATAGGCCTCTTGGCCGGGGTGAATAGTGTTGGAACACGGCCCGCGGAAATAGTAGCGGCTGGAGGTAGCGGGGGCGATGCCCGCCCCTGCGGCCAAGTTAAAAAAATAAATAATCCCCGTTCAGTCTCAATGGCGGGGTGCGGGCCGGCCCGGCGGCGATTGCGGCGGGCAGCAGGCCTCTTGGACAGGTTGAGAGATAAAAAAATAATAATTCCCATGCAGTCTCAATGGCGGGGTGCGGGCCGGGGAATAGGCCTCTTGGCCGGGGTGAATATGTTGGAGCGCGCCGCGCGTAAATAGAAGCGGCTGGAGGTACCGGGGGCGAAGCCCGCCCCGGCCCGGAGGCCGAGTTAAAAAAATAATAATCCCCGTTCAGTCTTAATGGCGCGGTGCGGGCCGGCCCGGCGGCGAGTGCGGCGGGCAGCAGCCCTCTTGGACAGGTTGAGAGATAAAAAAATAATAATTCCCGTGCAGTCTCAATGGCGGGGTGCGGGCCGGGGAATAGGCCTCTTGGCCGGGGTGAATAGTGTTGGAACACGGCCCGCGGAAATAGTAGCGGCTGGAGGTACCGGGGGCGATGCCCGCCCCGGCCCGGCGGCCAAGTTAAAAAAATAAATAATCCCCGTTCAGTCTCAATGGCAGGGTGCGGGCCGGCCCGGCGGCGATTGCGGCGGGCAGCAGGCCTCTTGGACAGGTTGAGAGATAAAAAAATAATAATTCCCGTGCAGTCTCAATGGCGGGGTGCGGGCCGGGGAATAGGCCTCTTGGCCGGGGTGAATAGTGTTGGAACACGGCCCGCGGAAATAGTAGCGGCTGGAGGTACCGGGGGCGATGCCCGCCCCGGGCCGGCTGCCAAGTTAAAAAAATAAATAATCCCCGTTCAGTCTCAATGGCAGGGTGCGGGCCGGCCCGGCGGCGAGTGCGGCGGGCAGCAGGCCTCTTGGACAGGTTGAGAGATAAAAAAATAATAATTCCCGTTCAGTATCAATGGCAGGGTGCGGGCCGGCCCGGCGGCGATTGCGGCGGGCAGCAGGCCTCTTGGACAGGTTGAGAGATAAAAAAATAATAATTCCCATGCAGTCTCAATGGCGGGGTGCGGGCCGGGGAATAGGCCTCTTGGCCGGGGTGAATATGTTGGAACACGGCCCGCGGTTTAGTGGCGGCTGGAGGTACCGGGGCCGATGCCCGCCCCGGCCCGGCGGCCAAGTTAAAAAAATAAATAATCCCGTTCAGTCTCAATGGCAGGGTGCGGGCCGGCCCGGCGGCGATTGCGGCGGGCAGCAGGCCTCTTGGACAGGTTGAGAGATAAAAAAATAATAATTCCCATGCAGTCTCAATGGCGGGGTGCGGGCCGGGGAATAGGCCTCTTGGCCGGGGTGAATATGTTGGAACGCGGCGCGCGTAAATAGAAGCGGCTGGAGGTACCGGGGGCGAAGCCCGCCCCGGCCCGGAGGCCGAGTTAAAAAAAATAATAATCCCCGTTCAGTCTCAATGGCGGGGTGCGGGCCGGCCCGGCGGCGAGTGCGGCGGGCAGCAGGCCTCTTGGACAGGTTGAGAGATAAAAAAATAATAATTCCCGTGCAGTCTCAATGGCGGGGTGCGGGCCGGGGAATAGGCCTCTTGGCCGGGGTGAATAGTGTTGGAACACGGCCCGCGGTTTAGTGGCGGCTGGAGGTACCGGGGGCGATGCCCGCCCCGGCCCGGCGGCCAAGTTAAAAAAATAAATAATCCCGTTCAGTCTCAATGGCAGGGTGCGGGCCGGCCCGGCGGCGATTGCGGCGGGCAGCAGGCCTCTTGGACAGGTTGAGAGATAAAAAAATAATAATTCCCATGCAGTCTCAATGGCGGGGTGCGGGCCGGGGAATAGGCCTCTTGGCCGGGGTGAATAGTGTTGGAACACGGCCCGCGGAAATAGTAGCGGCTGGAGGTACCGGGGGCGATGCCCGCCCCGGCCCGGCGGCCAAGTTAAAAAAATAAATAATCCCCGTTCAGTCTCAATGGCAGGGTGCGGGCCGGCCCGGCGGCGAGTGCGGCGGGCAGCAGGCCTCTTGGACAGGTTGAGAGATAAAAAAATAATAATTCCCGTTCAGTCTCAATGGCAGGGTGCGGGCCGGCCCGGCGGCGATTGCGGCGGGCAGCAGGCCTCTTGGACAGGTTGAGAGATAAAAAAATAATAATTCCCATGCAGTCTCAATGGCGGGGTGCGGGCCGGGGAATAGGCCTCTTGGCCGGGGTGAATAGTGTTGGAACACGGCCCGCGGAAATAGTAGCGGCTGGAGGTACCGGGGGCGATGCCCGCCCCGGCCCGGCGGCCAAGTTAAAAAAATAAATAATCCCCGTTCAGTCTCAATGGCAGGGTGCGGGCCGGCCCGGCGGCGATTGCGGCGGGCAGCAGGCCTCTTGGACAGGTTGAGAGATAAAAAAATAATAATTCCCATGCAGTCTCAATGGCGGGGTGCGGGCCGGGGAATAGGCCTCTTGGCCGGGGTGAATAGTGTTGGAACACGGCCCGCGGAAATAGTAGCGGCTGGAGGTACCGGGGGCGATGCCCGCCCCGGCCCGGCGACCAAGAAAAAAAAATAAATAATCCCCGTTCAGTCTCAATGGCAGGGTGCGGGCCGGCCCGGCGGCGAGTGCGGCGGGCAGCAGGCCTCTTGGACAGGTTGAGAGATAAAAAAGTAATAATTCCCATGCAGTCTCAATGGCGGGGTGCGGGCCGGGGAATAGGCCTCTTGGCCGGGGTGAATATGTTGGAACGCGGCGCGCGTAAATAGAAGCGGCTGGAGGTACCGGGGGCGAAGCCCGCCCCGGCCCGGAGGCCGAGTTAAAAAAATAATAATCCCCGTTCAGTCTTAATGGCGGGGTGCGGGCCGGCCCGGCGGCGAGTGCGGCGGGCAGCAGGCCTCTTGGACAGGTTGAGAGATAAAAAAATAATAATTCCCGTGCAGTCTCAATGGCGGGGTGCGGGCCGGGGAATAGGCCTCTTGGCCGGGGTGAATATGTTGGAACGCGGCGCGCGTAAATAGAAGCGGCTGGAGGTACCGGGGGCGAAGCCCGCCCCGGCCCGGAGGCCGAGTTAAAAAAAATAATAATCCCCGTTCAGTCTCAATGGCGGGGTGCGGGCCGGCCCGGCGGCGAGTGCGGCGGGCAGCAGGCCTCTTGGACAGGTTGAGAGATAAAAAAATAATAATTCCCATGCAGTCTCAATGGCGGGGTGCGGGCCGGGGAATAGGCCTCTTGGCCGGGGTGAATATGTTGGAACGCGGCGCGCGTAAATAGAAGCGGCTGGAGGTACCGGGGGCGAAGCCCGCCCCGGCCCGGAGGCCGAGTTAAAAAAAATAATAATCCCCGTTCAGTCTCAATGGCGGGGTGCGGGCCGGCCCGGCGGCGAGTGCGGCGGGCAGCAGGCCTCTTGGACAGGTTGAGAGATAAAAAAATAATAATTCCCGTGCAGTCTCAATGGCGGGATGCGGGCCGGGGAATAGAACTCTTGGCCGGGGTGAATAGTGTTGGAACACGGCCCGCGGAAATAGTAGCGGCTGGAGGTACCGGGGGCGATGCCCGCCCCGGCCCGGCGGCCAAGTTAAAAAAATAAATAATCCCCGTTCAGTCTCAATGGCAGGGTGCGGGCCGGCCCGGCGGCGATTGCGGCGGGCAGCAGGCCTCTTGGACAGGTTGAGAGATAAAAAAATAATAAATCCCGTGCAGTCTCAATGGCGGGGTGCGGGCCGGGGAATAGGCCTCTTGGCGGGGTGAATAGTGTTGGAACACGGCCCGCGGAAATAGTAGCGGCTGGAGGTACCGGGGGCGATGCCCGCCCCGGGCCGGCGGCCAAGTTAAAAAAATAAATAATCCCCGTTCAGTCTCAATGGCGGGGTGCGGGCCGGCCCGGCGGCGAGTGCGGCGGGCAGCAGGCCTCTTGGACAGGTTGAGAGATAAAAAAATAATAATTCCCGTTCAGTCTCAATGGCAGGGTGCGGGCCGGCCCGGCGGCGATTGCGGCGGGCAGCAGGCCTCTTGGACAGGTTGAGAGATAAAAAAATAATAATTCCCATGCAGTCTCAATGGCGGGGTGCGGGCCGGGGAATAGGCCTCTTGGCCGGGGTGAATATGTTGGAGCGCGCCGCGCGTAAATAGAAGCGGCTGGAGGTACCGGGGGCGAAGCCCGCCCCGGCCCGGAGGCCGAGTTAAAAAAAATAATAATCCCGTTCAGTCTCAATGGCGGGGTGCGGGCCGGCCCGGCGGCGAGTGCGGCGGGCAGCAGGCCTCTTGGACAGGTTGAGAGATAAAAAAACAATAATTCCCGTGCAGTCTCAATGGCGGGGTGCGGGCCGGGGAATAGGCCTCTTGGCCGGGGTGAATAGTGTTGGAACACGGCCCGCGGAAATAGTAGCGGCTGGAGGTAGCGGGGGCGATGCCCGCCCCTGCGGCCAAGTTAAAAAAATAAATAATCCCCGTTCAGTCTCAATGGCGGGGTGCGGGCCGGCCCGGCGGCGATTGCGGCGGGCAGCAGGCCTCTTGGACAGGTTGAGAGATAAAAAAATAATAATTCCCATGCAGTCTCAATGGCGGGGTGCGGGCCGGGGAATAGGCCTCTTGGCCGGGGTGAATATGTTGGAGCGCGCCGCGCGTAAATAGAAGCGGCTGGAGGTACCGGGGGCGAAGCCCGCCCCGGCCCGGAGGCCGAGTTAAAAAAATAATAATCCCCGTTCAGTCTTAATGGCGCGGTGCGGGCCGGCCCGGCGGCGAGTGCGGCGGGCAGCAGCCCTCTTGGACAGGTTGAGAGATAAAAAAATAATAATTCCCGTGCAGTCTCAATGGCGGGGTGCGGGCCGGGGAATAGGCCTCTTGGCCGGGGTGAATAGTGTTGGAACACGGCCCGCGGAAATAGTAGCGGCTGGAGGTACCGGGGGCGATGCCCGCCCCGGCCCGGCGGCCAAGTTAAAAAAATAAATAATCCCCGTTCAGTCTCAATGGCAGGGTGCGGGCCGGCCCGGCGGCGATTGCGGCGGGCAGCAGGCCTCTTGGACAGGTTGAGAGATAAAAAAATAATAATTCCCGTGCAGTCTCAATGGCGGGGTGCGGGCCGGGGAATAGGCCTCTTGGCCGGGGTGAATAGTGTTGGAACACGGCCCGCGGAAATAGTAGCGGCTGGAGGTACCGGGGGCGATGCCCGCCCCGGGCCGGCTGCCAAGTTAAAAAAATAAATAATCCCCGTTCAGTCTCAATGGCAGGGTGCGGGCCGGCCCGGCGGCGAGTGCGGCGGGCAGCAGGCCTCTTGGACAGGTTGAGAGATAAAAAAATAATAATTCCCGTTCAGTATCAATGGCAGGGTGCGGGCCGGCCCGGCGGCGATTGCGGCGGGCAGCAGGCCTCTTGGACAGGTTGAGAGATAAAAAAATAATAATTCCCATGCAGTCTCAATGGCGGGGTGCGGGCCGGGGAATAGGCCTCTTGGCCGGGGTGAATATGTTGGAACACGGCCCGCGGTTTAGTGGCGGCTGGAGGTACCGGGGCCGATGCCCGCCCCGGCCCGGCGGCCAAGTTAAAAAAATAAATAATCCCGTTCAGTCTCAATGGCAGGGTGCGGGCCGGCCCGGCGGCGATTGCGGCGGGCAGCAGGCCTCTTGGACAGGTTGAGAGATAAAAAAATAATAATTCCCATGCAGTCTCAATGGCGGGGTGCGGGCCGGGGAATAGGCCTCTTGGCCGGGGTGAATATGTTGGAACGCGGCGCGCGTAAATAGAAGCGGCTGGAGGTACCGGGGGCGAAGCCCGCCCCGGCCCGGAGGCCGAGTTAAAAAAAATAATAATCCCCGTTCAGTCTCAATGGCGGGGTGCGGGCCGGCCCGGCGGCGAGTGCGGCGGGCAGCAGGCCTCTTGGACAGGTTGAGAGATAAAAAAATAATAATTCCCGTGCAGTCTCAATGGCGGGGTGCGGGCCGGGGAATAGGCCTCTTGGCCGGGGTGAATAGTGTTGGAACACGGCCCGCGGTTTAGTGGCGGCTGGAGGTACCGGGGGCGATGCCCGCCCCGGCCCGGCGGCCAAGTTAAAAAAATAAATAATCCCGTTCAGTCTCAATGGCAGGGTGCGGGCCGGCCCGGCGGCGATTGCGGCGGGCAGCAGGCCTCTTGGACAGGTTGAGAGATAAAAAAATAATAATTCCCATGCAGTCTCAATGGCGGGGTGCGGGCCGGGGAATAGGCCTCTTGGCCGGGGTGAATAGTGTTGGAACACGGCCCGCGGAAATAGTAGCGGCTGGAGGTACCGGGGGCGATGCCCGCCCCGGCCCGGCGGCCAAGTTAAAAAAATAAATAATCCCCGTTCAGTCTCAATGGCAGGGTGCGGGCCGGCCCGGCGGCGAGTGCGGCGGGCAGCAGGCCTCTTGGACAGGTTGAGAGATAAAAAAATAATAATTCCCGTTCAGTCTCAATGGCAGGGTGCGGGCCGGCCCGGCGGCGATTGCGGCGGGCAGCAGGCCTCTTGGACAGGTTGAGAGATAAAAAAATAATAATTCCCATGCAGTCTCAATGGCGGGGTGCGGGCCGGGGAATAGGCCTCTTGGCCGGGGTGAATAGTGTTGGAACACGGCCCGCGGAAATAGTAGCGGCTGGAGGTACCGGGGGCGATGCCCGCCCCGGCCCGGCGGCCAAGTTAAAAAAATAAATAATCCCCGTTCAGTCTCAATGGCAGGGTGCGGGCCGGCCCGGCGGCGATTGCGGCGGGCAGCAGGCCTCTTGGACAGGTTGAGAGATAAAAAAATAATAATTCCCATGCAGTCTCAATGGCGGGGTGCGGGCCGGGGAATAGGCCTCTTGGCCGGGGTGAATAGTGTTGGAACATGGCCCGCGGAAATAGTAGCGGCTGGAGGTACCGGGGGCGATGCCCGCCCCGGCCCGGCGACCAAGAAAAAAAAATAAATAATCCCCGTTCAGTCTCAATGGCAGGGTGCGGGCCGGCCCGGCGGCGAGTGCGGCGGGCAGCAGGCCTCTTGGACAGGTTGAGAGATAAAAAAGTAATAATTCCCATGCAGTCTCAATGGCGGGGTGCGGGCCGGGGAATAGGCCTCTTGGCCGGGGTGAATATGTTGGAACGCGGCGCGCGTAAATAGAAGCGGCTGGAGGTACCGGGGGCGAAGCCCGCCCCGGCCCGGAGGCCGAGTTAAAAAAATAATAATCCCCGTTCAGTCTTAATGGCGGGGTGCGGGCCGGCCCGGCGGCGAGTGCGGCGGGCAGCAGGCCTCTTGGACAGGTTGAGAGATAAAAAAATAATAATTCCCGTGCAGTCTCAATGGCGGGGTGCGGGCCGGGGAATAGGCCTCTTGGCCGGGGTGAATAGTGTTGGAACACGGCCCGCGGAAATAGTAGCGGCTGGAGGTACCGGGGGCGATGCCCGCCCCTGCGGCCAAGTTAAAAAAATAAATAATCCCCGTTCAGTCTCAATGGCGGGGTGCGGGCCGGCCCGGCGGCGATTGCGGCGGGCAGCAGGCCTCTTGGACAGGTTGAGAGATAAAAAAATAATAATTCCCATGCAGTCTCAATGGCGGGGTGCGGGCCGGGGAATAGGCCTCTTGGCCGGGGTGAATATGTTGGAACGCGGCGCGCGTAAATGGCTGGAGGTACCGGGGGCGAAGCCCGCCCCGGCCCGGAGGCCGAGTTAAAAAAAATAATAATCCCCGTTCAGTCTCAATGGCGGGGTGCGGGCCGGCCCGGCGGCGATTGCGGCGGGCAGCAGGCCTCTTGGACAGGTTGAGAGATAAAAAAATAATAATTCCCATGCAGTCTCAATGGCGGGGTGCGGGCCGGGGAATAGGCCTCTTGGCCGGGGTGAATATGTTGGAACGCGGCCCGCGGAAATAGTAGCGGCTGGAGGTACCGGGGGCGATGCCCGCCCCTGCGGCCAAGTTAAAAAAATAAATAATCCCCGTTCAGTCTCAATGGCGGGGTGCGGGCCGGCCCGGCGGCGATTGCGGCGGGCAGCAGGCCTCTTGGACAGGTTGAGAGATAAAAAAATAATAATTCCCATGCAGTCTCAATGGCGGGGTGCGGGCCGGGGAATAGGCCTCTTGGCCGGGGTGAATATGTTGGAACGCGGCGCGCGTAAATAGAAGCGGCTGGAGGTACCGGGGGCGAAGCCCGCCCCGGCCCGGAGGCCGAGTTAAAAAAAATAATAATCCCCGTTCAGTCTCAATGGCGGGGTGCGGGCCGGCCCGGCGGCGAGTGCGGCGGGCAGCAGGCCTCTTAGACAGGTTGAGAGATAAAAAAATAATAATTCCCGTGCAGTCTCAATGGCGGGGTGCGGGCCGGGGAATAGGCCTCTTGGCCGGGGTGAATAGTGTTGGAACACGGCCCGCGGAAATAGTAGCGGCTGGAGGTACCGGGGGCGATGCCCGCCCCGGCCCGGCGGCCAAGTTAAAAAAATAAATAATCCCCGTTCAGTCTCAATGGCAGGGTGCGGGCCGGCCCGGCGGCGATTGCGTCGGGCAGCAGGCCTCTTGGACAGGTTGAGAGATAAAAAAATAATAATTCCCGTGCAGTCTCAATGGCGGGGTGCGGGCCGGGGAATAGGCCTCTTGGTCGGGGTGAATAGTGTTGGAACACGGCCCGCGGAAATAGTAGCGGCTGGAGGTACCGGGGACGATGCCCGCCCCGGCCCGGCGGCCAAGTTAAAAAAATAAATAATCCCCGTTCAGTCTCAATGGCAGGGTGCGGGCCGGCCCGGCGGCGAGTGCGGCGGGCAGCAGGCCTCTTGGACAGGTTGAGAGATAAAAAAATAATAATTCCCGTTCAGTCTCAATGGCAGGGTGCGGGCCGGCCCGGCGGCGATTGCGGCGGGCAGCAGGCCTCTTGGACAGGTTGAGAGATAAAAAAATAATAATTCCCATGCAGTCTCAATGGCGGGGTGCGGGCCGGGGAATAGGCCTCTTGGCCGGGGTGAATATGTTGGAACGCGGCGCGCGTAAATAGAAGCGGCTGGAGGTACCGGGGGCGAAGCCCGCCCCGGCCCGGAGGCTGAGTTAAAAAAAATAATAATCCCCGTTCAGTCTCAATGGCGGGGTGCGGGCCGGCCCGGCGGCGAGTGCGGCGGGCAGCAGGCCTCTTGGACAGGTTGAGAGATAAAAAAATAATAAATCCCGTGCAGTCTCAATGGCAGGGTGCGGGCCGGCCCGGCGGCGATTGCGGCGGGCAGCAGGCCTCTTGGACAGGTTGAGAGATAAAAAAATAATAATTCCCATGCAGTCTCAATGGCGGGGTGCGGGCCGGGGAATAGGCCTCTTGGCCGGGGTGAATATGTTGGAGCGCGCCGCGCGTAAATAGAAGCGGCTGGAGGTACCGGGGGCGAAGCCCGCCCCGGCCCGGAGGCCGAGTTAAAAAAAATAATAATCCCCGTTCAGTCTCAATGGCGGGGTGCGGGCCGGCCCGGCGGCGAGTGCGGCGGGCAGCAGGCCTCTTGGACAGGTTGAGAGATAAAAAAATAATAATTCCCGTGCAGTCTCAATGGCGGGGTGCGGGCCGGGGAATAGGCCTCTTGGCCGGGGTGAATAGTGTTGGAACACGGCCCGCGGAAATAGTAGCGGCTGGAGGTACCGGGGGCGATGCCCGCCCCTGCGGCCAAGTTAAAAAAATAAATAATCCCAGTTCAGTCTCAATGGCGGGGTGCGGGCCGGGCCGGCGGCGATTGCGGCGGGCAGCAGGCCTCTTGGACAGGTTGAGAGATAAAAAAATAATAATTCCCATGCAGTCTCAATGGCGGGGTGCGGGCCGGGGAATAGGCCTCTTGGCCGGGGTGAATATGTTGGAACGCGGTGCGCGTAAATAGAAGCGGCTGGAGGTACCGGGGGCGAAGCCCGCCCCGGCCCGGAGGCCGAGTTAAAAAAAATAATAATCCCCGTTCAGTCTCAATGGCGGGGTGCGGGCCGGCCCGGCGGCGAGTGCGGCGGGCAGCAGGCCTCTTGGACAGGTTGAGAGATAAAAAAATAATAATTCCCGTGCAGTCTCAATGGCGGGGTGCGGGCCGGGGAATAGGCCTCTTGGCCGGGGTGAATAGTGTTGGAACACGGCCCGCGGTTTAGTGGCGGCTGGAGGTACCGGGGGCGATGCCCGCCCCGGCCCGGCGGCCAAGTTAAAAAAATAAATAATCCCGTTCAGTCTCAATGGCAGGGTGCGGGCCGGCCCGGCGGCGATTGCGGCGGGCAGCAGGCCTCTTGGACAGGTTGAGAGATAAAAAAATAATAATTCCCATGCAGTCTCAATGGCGGGGTGCGGGCCGGGGAATAGGCCTCTTGGCCGGGGTGAATATGTTGGAACGCGGCGCGCGTAAATAGAAGCGGCTGGAGGTACCGGGGGCGAAGCCCGCCCCGGCCCGGAGGCCGAGTTAAAAAAAATAATAATCCCCGTTCAGTCTCAATGGCGGGGTGCGGGCCGGCCCGGCGGCGAGTGCGGCGGGCAGCAGGCCTCTTGGACAGGTTGAGAGATAAAAAAATAATAATTCCCGTGCAGTCTCAATGGCGGGGTGCGGGCCGGGGAATAGGCCTCTTGGCCGGGGTGAATAGTGTTGGAACACGGCCCGCGGTTTAGTGGCGGCTGGAGGTACCGGGGGCGATGCCCGCCCCGGCCCGGCGGCCAAGTTAAAAAAATAAATAATCCCGTTCAGTCTCAATGGCAGGGTGCGGGCCGGCCCGGCGGCGATTGCGGCGGGCAGCAGGCCTCTTGGACAGGTTGAGAGATAAAAAAATAATAATTCCCATGCAGTCTCAATGGCGGGGTGCGGGCCGGGGAATAGGCCTCTTGGCCGGGGTGAATATGTTGGAACGCGGCGCGCGTAAATAGAAGCGGCTGGAGGTACCGGGGGCGAAGCCCGCCCCGGCCCGGAGGCCGAGTTAAAAAAAATAATAATCCCCGTTCAGTCTCAATGGCGGGGTGCGGGCCGGCCCGGCGGCGAGTGCGGCGGGCAGCAGGCCTCTTGGACAGGTTGAGAGATAAAAAAATAATAATTCCCGTGCAGTCTCAATGGCGGGGTGCGGGCCGGGGAATAGGCCTCTTGGCCGGGGTGAATAGTGTTGGAACACGGCCCGCGGAAATAGTAGCGGCTGGAGGTACCGGGGGCGATGCCCGCCCCGGCCCGGCGGCCAAGTTAAAAAAATAAATAATCCCCGTTCAGTCTCAATGGCAGGGTGCGGGCCGGCCCGGCGGCGATTGCGGCGGGCAGCAGGCCTCTTGGACAGGTTGAGAGATAAAAAAATAATAATTCCCATGCAGTCTCAATGGCGGGGTGCGGGCCGGGGAATAGGCCTCTTGGCCGGGGTGAATATGTTGGAACGCGGCGCGCGTAAATAGAAGCGGCTGGAGGTACCGGGGGCGAAGCCCGCCCCGGCCCGGAGGCCGAGTTAAAAAAAATAATAATCCCCGTTCAGTCTCAATGGCGGGGTGCGGGCCGGCCCGGCGGCGAGTGCGGCGGGCAGCAGGCCTCTTGGACAGGTTGAGAGATAAAAAAATAATAATTCCCGTGCAGTCTCAATGGCGGGATGCGGGCCGGGGAATAGAACTCTTGGCCGGGGTGAATAGTGTTGGAACACGGCCCGCGGAAATAGTAGCGGCTGGAGGTACCGGGGGCGATGCCCGCCCCGGCCCGGCGGCCAAGTTAAAAAAATAAATAATCCCCGTTCAGTCTCAATGGCAGGGTGCGGGCCGGCCCGGCGGCGATTGCGGCGGGCAGCAGGCCTCTTGGACAGGTTGAGAGATAAAAAAATAATAAATCCCGTGCAGTCTCAATGGCGGGGTGCGGGCCGGGGAATAGGCCTCTTGGCGGGGTGAATAGTGTTGGAACACGGCCCGCGGAAATAGTAGCGGCTGGAGGTACCGGGGGCGATGCCCGCCCCGGGCCGGCGGCCAAGTTAAAAAAATAAATAATCCCCGTTCAGTCTCAATGGCGGGGTGCGGGCCGGCCCGGCGGCGAGTGCGGCGGGCAGCAGGCCTCTTGGACAGGTTGAGAGATAAAAAAATAATAATTCCCGTTCAGTCTCAATGGCAGGGTGCGGGCCGGCCCGGCGGCGATTGCGGCGGGCAGCAGGCCTCTTGGACAGGTTGAGAGATAAAAAAATAATAATTCCCATGCAGTCTCAATGGCGGGGTGCGGGCCGGGGAATAGGCCTCTTGGCCGGGGTGAATATGTTGGAGCGCGCCGCGCGTAAATAGAAGCGGCTGGAGGTACCGGGGGCGAAGCCCGCCCCGGCCCGGAGGCCGAGTTAAAAAAAATAATAATCCCGTTCAGTCTCAATGGCGGGGTGCGGGCCGGCCCGGCGGCGAGTGCGGCGGGCAGCAGGCCTCTTGGACAGGTTGAGAGATAAAAAAACAATAATTCCCGTGCAGTCTCAATGGCGGGGTGCGGGCCGGGGAATAGGCCTCTTGGCCGGGGTGAATAGTGTTGGAACACGGCCCGCGGAAATAGTAGCGGCTGGAGGTAGCGGGGGCGATGCCCGCCCCTGCGGCCAAGTTAAAAAAATAAATAATCCCCGTTCAGTCTCAATGGCGGGGTGCGGGCCGGCCCGGCGGCGATTGCGGCGGGCAGCAGGCCTCTTGGACAGGTTGAGAGATAAAAAAATAATAATTCCCATGCAGTCTCAATGGCGGGGTGCGGGCCGGGGAATAGGCCTCTTGGCCGGGGTGAATATGTTGGAGCGCGCCGCGCGTAAATAGAAGCGGCTGGAGGTACCGGGGGCGAAGCCCGCCCCGGCCCGGAGGCCGAGTTAAAAAAATAATAATCCCCGTTCAGTCTTAATGGCGCGGTGCGGGCCGGCCCGGCGGCGAGTGCGGCGGGCAGCAGCCCTCTTGGACAGGTTGAGAGATAAAAAAATAATAATTCCCGTGCAGTCTCAATGGCGGGGTGCGGGCCGGGGAATAGGCCTCTTGGCCGGGGTGAATAGTGTTGGAACACGGCCCGCGGAAATAGTAGCGGCTGGAGGTACTGGGGGCGATGCCCGCCCCGGCCCGGCGGCCAAGTTAAAAAAATAAATAATCCCCGTTCAGTCTCAATGGCAGGGTGCGGGCCGGCCCGGCGGCGATTGCGGCGGGCAGCAGGCCTCTTGGACAGGTTGAGAGATAAAAAAATAATAATTCCCGTGCAGTCTCAATGGCGGGGTGCGGGCCGGGGAATAGGCCTCTTGGCCGGGGTGAATAGTGTTGGAACACGGCCCGCGGAAATAGTAGCGGCTGGAGGTACCGGGGGCGATGCCCGCCCCGGGCCGGCTGCCAAGTTAAAAAAATAAATAATCCCCGTTCAGTCTCAATGGCAGGGTGCGGGCCGGCCCGGCGGCGAGTGCGGCGGGCAGCAGGCCTCTTGGACAGGTTGAGAGATAAAAAAATAATAATTCCCGTTCAGTATCAATGGCAGGGTGCGGGCCGGCCCGGCGGCGATTGCGGCGGGCAGCAGGCCTCTTGGACAGGTTGAGAGATAAAAAAATAATAATTCCCATGCAGTCTCAATGGCGGGGTGCGGGCCGGGGAATAGGCCTCTTGGCCGGGGTGAATATGTTGGAGCGCGCCGCGCGTAAATAGAAGCGGCTGGAGGTACCGGGGGCGAAGCCCGCCCCGGCCCGGAGGCCGAGTTAAAAAAAATAATAATCCCCGTTCAGTCTCAATGGCGGGGTGCGGGCCGGCCCGGCGGCGAGTGCGGCGGGCAGCAGGCCTCTTGGACAGGTTGAGAGATAAAAAAATAATAATTCCCGTGCAGTCTCAATGGCGGGGTGCGGGCCGGGGAATAGGCCTCTTGGCCGGGGTGAATAGTGTTGGAACACGGCCCGCGGAAATAGTAGCGGCTGGAGGTACCGGGGGCGATGCCCGCCCCTGCGGCCAAGTTAAAAAAATAAATAATCCCAGTTCAGTCTCAATGGCGGGGTGCGGGCCGGCCCGGCGGCGATTGCGGCGGGCAGCAGGCCTCTTGGACAGGTTGAGAGATAAAAAAATAATAATTCCCATGCAGTCTCAATGGCGGGGTGCGGGCCGGGGAATAGGCCTCTTGGCCGGGGTGAATATGTTGGAACGCGGTGCGCGTAAATAGAAGCGGCTGGAGGTACCGGGGGCGAAGCCCGCCCCGGCCCGGAGGCCGAGTTAAAAAAAATAATAATCCCCGTTCAGTCTCAATGGCGGGGTGCGGGCCGGCCCGGCGGCGAGTGCGGCGGGCAGCAGGCCTCTTGGACAGGTTGAGAGATAAAAAAATAATAATTCCCGTGCAGTCTCAATGGCGGGGTGCGGGCCGGGGAATAGGCCTCTTGGCCGGGGTGAATAGTGTTGGAACACGGCCCGCGGTTTATTGGCGGCTGGAGGTACCGGGGGCGATGCCCGCCCCGGCCCGGCGGCCAAGTTAAAAAAATAAATAATCCCGTTCAGTCTCAATGGCAGGGTGCGGGCCGGCCCGGCGGCGATTGCGGCGGGCAGCAGGCCTCTTGGACAGGTTGAGAGATAAAAAAATAATAATTCCCATGCAGTCTCAATGGCGGGGTGCGGGCCGGGGAATAGGCCTCTTGGCCGGGGTGAATATGTTGGAACGCGGCGCGCGTAAATAGAAGCGGCTGGAGGTACCGGGGGCGAAGCCCGCCCCGGCCCGGAGGCCGAGTTAAAAAAAATAATAATCCCCGTTCAGTCTCAATGGCGGGGTGCGGGCCGGCCCGGCGGCGAGTGCGGCGGGCAGCAGGCCTCTTGGACAGGTTGAGAGATAAAAAAATAATAATTCCCGTGCAGTCTCAATGGCGGGGTGCGGGCCGGGGAATAGGCCTCTTGGCCGGGGTGAATAGTGTTGGAACACGGCCCGCGGTTTAGTGGCGGCTGGAGGTACCGGGGGCGATGCCCGCCCCGGCCCGGCGGCCAAGTTAAAAAAATAAATAATCCCGTTCAGTCTCAATGGCAGGGTGCGGGCCGGCCCGGCGGCGATTGCGGCGGGCAGCAGGCCTCTTGGACAGGTTGAGAGATAAAAAAATAATAATTCCCATGCAGTCTCAATGGCGGGGTGCGGGCCGGGGAATAGGCCTCTTGGCCGGGGTGAATATGTTGGAACGCGGCGCGCGTAAATAGAAGCGGCTGGAGGTACCGGGGGCGAAGCCCGCCCCGGCCCGGAGGCCGAGTTAAAAAAAATAATAATCCCCGTTCAGTCTCAATGGCGGGGTGCGGGCCGGCCCGGCGGCGAGTGCGGCGGGCAGCAGGCCTCTTGGACAGGTTGAGAGATAAAAAAATAATAATTCCCGTGCAGTCTCAATGGCGGGGTGCGGGCCGGGGAATAGGCCTCTTGGCCGGGGTGAATAGTGTTGGAACACGGCCCGCGGAAATAGTAGCGGCTGGAGGTACCGGGGGCGATGCCCGCCCCGGCCCGGCGGCCAAGTTAAAAAAATAAATAATCCCCGTTCAGTCTCAATGGCAGGGTGCGGGCCGGCCCGGCGGCGATTGCGGCGGGCAGCAGGCCTCTTGGACAGGTTGAGAGATAAAAAAATAATAATTCCCATGCAGTCTCAATGGCGGGGTGCGGGCCGGGGAATAGGCCTCTTGGCCGGGGTGAATATGTTGGAACGCGGCGCGCGTAAATAGAAGCGGCTGGAGGTACCGGGGGCGAAGCCCGCCCCGGCCCGGAGGCCGAGTTAAAAAAAATAATAATCCCCGTTCAGTCTCAATGGCGGGGTGCGGGCCGGCCCGGCGGCGAGTGCGGCGGGCAGCAGGCCTCTTGGACAGGTTGAGAGATAAAAAAATAATAATTCCCGTGCAGTCTCAATGGCGGGATGCGGGCCGGGGAATAGAACTCTTGGCCGGGGTGAATAGTGTTGGAACACGGCCCGCGGAAATAGTAGCGGCTGGAGGTACCGGGGGCGATGCCCGCCCCGGCCCGGCGGCCAAGTTAAAAAAATAAATAATCCCCGTTCAGTCTCAATGGCAGGGTGCGGGCCGGCCCGGCGGCGATTGCGGCGGGCAGCAGGCCTCTTGGACAGGTTGAGAGATAAAAAAATAATAAATCCCGTGCAGTCTCAATGGCGGGGTGCGGGCCGGGGAATAGGCCTCTTGGCGGGGTGAATAGTGTTGGAACACGGCCCGCGGAAATAGTAGCGGCTGGAGGTACCGGGGGCGATGCCCGCCCCGGGCCGGCGGCCAAGTTAAAAAAATAAATAATCCCCGTTCAGTCTCAATGGCGGGGTGCGGGCCGGCCCGGCGGCGAGTGCGGCGGGCAGCAGGCCTCTTGGACAGGTTGAGAGATAAAAAAATAATAATTCCCGTTCAGTCTCAATGGCAGGGTGCGGGCCGGCCCGGCGGCGATTGCGGCGGGCAGCAGGCCTCTTGGACAGGTTGAGAGATAAAAAAATAATAATTCCCATGCAGTCTCAATGGCGGGGTGCGGGCCGGGGAATAGGCCTCTTGGCCGGGGTGAATATGTTGGAGCGCGCCGCGCGTAAATAGAAGCGGCTGGAGGTACCGGGGGCGAAGCCCGCCCCGGCCCGGAGGCCGAGTTAAAAAAAATAATAATCCCGTTCAGTCTCAATGGCGGGGTGCGGGCCGGCCCGGCGGCGAGTGCGGCGGGCAGCAGGCCTCTTGGACAGGTTGAGAGATAAAAAAACAATAATTCCCGTGCAGTCTCAATGGCGGGGTGCGGGCCGGGGAATAGGCCTCTTGGCCGGGGTGAATAGTGTTGGAACACGGCCCGCGGAAATAGTAGCGGCTGGAGGTAGCGGGGGCGATGCCCGCCCCTGCGGCCAAGTTAAAAAAATAAATAATCCCCGTTCAGTCTCAATGGCGGGGTGCGGGCCGGCCCGGCGGCGATTGCGGCGGGCAGCAGGCCTCTTGGACAGGTTGAGAGATAAAAAAATAATAATTCCCATGCAGTCTCAATGGCGGGGTGCGGGCCGGGGAATAGGCCTCTTGGCCGGGGTGAATATGTTGGAGCGCGCCGCGCGTAAATAGAAGCGGCTGGAGGTACCGGGGGCGAAGCCCGCCCCGGCCCGGAGGCCGAGTTAAAAAAATAATAATCCCCGTTCAGTCTTAATGGCGCGGTGCGGGCCGGCCCGGCGGCGAGTGCGGCGGGCAGCAGCCCTCTTGGACAGGTTGAGAGATAAAAAAATAATAATTCCCGTGCAGTCTCAATGGCGGGGTGCGGGCCGGGGAATAGGCCTCTTGGCCGGGGTGAATAGTGTTGGAACACGGCCCGCGGAAATAGTAGCGGCTGGAGGTACTGGGGGCGATGCCCGCCCCGGCCCGGCGGCCAAGTTAAAAAAATAAATAATCCCCGTTCAGTCTCAATGGCAGGGTGCGGGCCGGCCCGGCGGCGATTGCGGCGGGCAGCAGGCCTCTTGGACAGGTTGAGAGATAAAAAAATAATAATTCCCGTGCAGTCTCAATGGCGGGGTGCGGGCCGGGGAATAGGCCTCTTGGCCGGGGTGAATAGTGTTGGAACACGGCCCGCGGAAATAGTAGCGGCTGGAGGTACCGGGGGCGATGCCCGCCCCGGGCCGGCTGCCAAGTTAAAAAAATAAATAATCCCCGTTCAGTCTCAATGGCAGGGTGCGGGCCGGCCCGGCGGCGAGTGCGGCGGGCAGCAGGCCTCTTGGACAGGTTGAGAGATAAAAAAATAATAATTCCCGTTCAGTATCAATGGCAGGGTGCGGGCCGGCCCGGCGGCGATTGCGGCGGGCAGCAGGCCTCTTGGACAGGTTGAGAGATAAAAAAATAATAATTCCCATGCAGTCTCAATGGCGGGGTGCGGGCCGGGGAATAGGCCTCTTGGCCGGGGTGAATATGTTGGAGCGCGCCGCGCGTAAATAGAAGCGGCTGGAGGTACCGGGGGCGAAGCCCGCCCCGGCCCGGAGGCCGAGTTAAAAAAAATAATAATCCCCGTTCAGTCTCAATGGCGGGGTGCGGGCCGGCCCGGCGGCGAGTGCGGCGGGCAGCAGGCCTCTTGGACAGGTTGAGAGATAAAAAAACAATAATTCCCGTGCAGTCTCAATGGCGGGGTGCGGGCCGGGGAATAGGCCTCTTGGCCGGGGTGAATATGTTGGAACGCGGCGCGCGTAAATAGAAGCGGCTGGAGGTACCGGGGGCGAAGCCCGCCCCGGCCCGGAGGCCGAGTTAAAAAAAATAATAATCCCCGTTCAGTCTCAATGGCGGGGTGCGGGCCGGCCCGGCGGCGAGTGCGGCGGGCAGCAGGCCTCTTGGACAGGTTGAGAGATAAAAAAATAATAATTCCCGTGCAGTCTCAATGGCGGGGTGCGGGCCGGGGAATAGGCCTCTTGGCCGGGGTGAATAGTGTTGGAACACGGCCCGCGGAAATAGTAGCGGCTGGAGGTACCGGGGGCGATGCCCGCCCCGGCCCGGCGGCCAAGTTAAAAAAATAAATAATCCCGTTCAGTCTCAATGGCAGGGTGCGGGCCGGCCCGGCGGCGATTGCGGCGGGCAGCAGGCCTCTTGGACAGGTTGAGAGATAAAAAAATAATAATTCCCATGCAGTCTCAATGGCGGGGTGCGGGCCGGGGAATAGGCCTCTTGGCCGGGGTGAATAGTGTTAGAACACGGCCCGCGGAAATAGTAGCGGCTGGAGGTAGCGGGGGCGATGCCCGCCCCTGCGGCCAAGTTAAAAAAATAAATAATCCCCGTTCAGTCTCAATGGCGGGGTGCGGGCCGGCCCGGCGGCGATTGCGGCGGGCAGCAGGCCTCTTGGACAGGTTGAGAGATAAAAAAATAATAATTCCCATGCAGTCTCAATGGCGGGGTGCGGGCCGGGGAATAGGCCTCTTGGCCGGGGTGAATATGTTGGAACGCGGCGCGCGTAAATAGAAGCGGCTGGAGGTACCGGGGGCGAAGCCCGCCCCGGCCCGGAGGCCGAGTTAAAAAAAATAATAATCCCCGTTCAGTCTCAATGGCGGCGTGCGGGCCGGCCCGGCGGCGAGTGCGGCGGGCAGCAGGCCTCTTGGACAGGTTGAGAGATAAAAAAATAATAATTCCCGTGCAGTCTCAATGGCGGGGTGCGGGCCGGGGAATAGGCCTCTTGGCCGGGGTGAATAGTGTTGGAACACGGCCCGCGGAAATAGTGGCGGCTGGAGGTACCGGGGGCGATGCCCGCCCCGGCCCGGCGGCCAAGTTAAAAAAATAAATAATCCCGTTCAGTCTCAATGGCAGGGTGCGGGCCGGCCCGGCGGCGATTGCGGCGGGCAGCAGGCCTCTTGGACAGGTTGAGAGATAAAAAAATAATAATTCCCATGCAGTCTCAATGGCGGGGTGCGGGCCGGGGAATAGGCCTCTTGGCCGGGGTGAATATGTTGGAACGCGGCGCGCGTAAATAGAAGCGGCTGGAGGTACCGGGGGCGAAGCCCGCCCCGGCCCGGAGGCCGAGTTAAAAAAAATAATAATCCCCGTTCAATCTCAATGGCGGGGTGCGGGCCGGCCCGGCGGCGAGTGCGGCGGGCAGCAGGCCTCTTGGACAGGTTGAGAGATAAAAAAATAATAATTCCCGTGCAGTCTCAATGGCGGGGTGCGGGCCGGGGAATAGGCCTCTTGGCCGGGGTGAATAGTGTTGGAACACGGCCCGCGGAAATAGTAGCGGCTGGAGGTACCGGGGGCGATGCCCGCCCCGGCCCGGCGGCCAAGTTAAAAAAATAAATAATCCCCGTTCAGTCTCAATGGCAGGGTGCGGGCCGGCCCGGCGGCGATTGCGGCGGGCAGCAGGCCTCTTGGACAGGTTGAGAGATAAAAAATAATAATTCCCATGCAGTCTCAATGGCGGGGTGCGGGCCGGGGAATAGGCCTCTTGGCCGGGGTGAATAGTGTTGGAACACGGCCCGCGGAAATAGTAGCGGCTGGAGGTACCGGGGGCAATGCCCGCCCCGGCCCGGCGGCCAAGTTAAAAAAATAAATAATCCCCGTTCAGTCTCAATGGCAGGGTGCGGGCCGGCCCGGCGGCGAGTGCGGCGGGCAGCAGGCCTCTTGGACAGGTTGAGAGATAAAAAAATAATAATTCCCGTTCAGTCTCAATGGCAGGGTGCGGGCCGGCCCGGCGGCGATTGCGGCGGGCAGCAGGCCTCTTGGACAGGTTGAGAGATAAAAAAATAATAATTCCCGTTCAGTATCAATGGCAGGGTGCGGGCCGGCCCGGCGGCGATTGCGGCGGGCAGCAGGCCTCTTGGACAGGTTGAGAGATAAAAAAATAATAATTCCCGTGCAGTCTCAATGGCGGGGTGCGGGCCGGGGAATAGGCCTCTTGGCCGGGGTGAATAGTGTTGGAACACGGCCCGCGGAAATAGTAGCGGCTGGAGGTACCGGGGGCGATGCCCGCCCCGGCCCGGCGGCCAAGTTAAAAAAATAAATAATCCCGTTCAGTCTCAAGCAGGGTGCGGGCCGGCCCGGCGGCGATTGCGGCGGGCAGCAGGCCTCTTGGACAGGTTGAGAGATAAAAAAATAATAATTCCCATGCAGTCTCAATGGCGGGGTGTGGGCCGGGGAATAGGCCTCTTGGCCGGGGTGAATATGTTGGAACGCGGCGCGCGTAAATAGAAGCGGCTGGAGGTACCGGGGGCGAAGCCCGCCCCGGCCCGGAGGCCGAGTTAAAAAAAATAATAATCCCCGTTCAGTCTCAATGGCGGGGTGCGGGCCGGCCCGGCGGCGAGTGCGGCGGGCAGCAGGCCTCTTGGACAGGTTGAGAGATAAAAAAATAATAATTCCCGTGCAGTCTCAATGGCGGGGTGCGGGCCGGGGATTAGGCCTCTTGGCCGGGGTGAATAGTGTTGGAACACGGCCCGCGGAAATAGTAGCGGCTGGAGGTACCGGGGGCGATGCCCGCCCCGGCCCGGCGGCCAAGTTAAAAAAATAAATAATCCCGTTCAGTCTCAATGGCAGGGTGCGGGCCGGCCCGGCGGCGATTGCGGCGGGCAGCAGGCCTCTTGGACAGGTTGAGAGATAAAAAAATAATAATTCCCATGCAGTCTCAATGGCGGGGTGCGGGCCGGGGAATAGGCCTCTTGGCCGGGGTGAATAGTGTTGGAACACGGCCCGCGGAAATAGTAGCGGCTGGAGGTACCGGGGGCGATGCCCGCCCCGGCCCGGCGGCCAAGTTAAAAAAATAAATAATCCCCGTTCAGTCTCAATGGCAGGGTGCGGGCCGGCCCGGCGGCGATTGCGGCGGGCAGCAGGCCTCTTGGACAGGTTGAGAGATAAAAAAATAATAATTCCCATGCAGTCTCAATGGCGGGGTGCGGGCCGGGGAATAGGCCTCTTGGCCGGGGTGAATAGTGTTGGAACACGGCCCGCGGAAATAGTAGCGGCTGGAGGTACCGGGGGCGATGCCCGCCCCGGCCCGGCGACCAAGAAAAAAAAATAAATAATCCCCGTTCAGTCTCAATGGCAGGGTGCGGGCCGGCCCGGCGGCGAGTGCGGCGGGCAGCAGGCCTCTTGGACAGGTTGAGAGATAAAAAAGTAATAATTCCCATGCAGTCTCAATGGCGGGGTGCGGGCCGGGGAATAGGCCTCTTGGCCGGGGTGAATATGTTGGAACGCGGCGCGCGTAAATAGAAGCGGCTGGAGGTACCGGGGGCGAAGCCCGCCCCGGCCCGGAGGCCGAGTTAAAAAAATAATAATCCCCGTTCAGTCTTAATGGCGGGGTGCGGGCCGGCCCGGCGGCGAGTGCGGCGGGCAGCAGGCCTCTTGGACAGGTTGAGAGATAAAAAAATAATAATTCCCGTGCAGTCTCAATGGCGGGGTGCGGGCCGGGGAATAGGCCTCTTGGCCGGGGTGAATAGTGTTGGAACACGGCCCGCGGAAATAGTAGCGGCTGGAGGTACCGGGGGCGATGCCCGCCCCTGCGGCCAAGTTAAAAAAATAAATAATCCCCGTTCAGTCTCAATGGCGGGGTGCGGGCCGGCCCGGCGGCGATTGCGGCGGGCAGCAGGCCTCTTTGACAGGTTGAGAGATAAAAAAATAATAATTCCCATGCAGTCTCAATGGCGGGGTGCGGGCCGGGGAATAGGCCTCTTGGCCGGGGTGAATATGTTGGAACGCGGCGCGCGTAAATGGCTGGAGGTACCGGGGGCGAAGCCCGCCCCGGCCCGGAGGCCGAGTTAAAAAAAATAATAATCCCCGTTCAGTCTCAATGGCGGGGTGCGGGCCGGCCCGGCGGCGATTGCGGCGGGCAGCAGGCCTCTTGGACAGGTTGAGAGATAAAAAAATAATAATTCCCATGCAGTCTCAATGGCGGGGTGCGGGCCGGGGAATAGGCCTCTTGGCCGGGGTGAATATGTTGGAACGCGGCCCGCGGAAATAGTAGCGGCTGGAGGTACCGGGGGCGATGCCCGCCCCTGCGGCCAAGTTAAAAAAATAAATAATCCCCGTTCAGTCTCAATGGCGGGGTGCGGGCCGGCCCGGCGGCGATTGCGGCGGGCAGCAGGCCTCTTGGACAGGTTGAGAGATAAAAAAATAATAATTCCCATGCAGTCTCAATGGCGGGGTGCGGGCCGGGGAATAGGCCTCTTGGCCGGGGTGAATATGTTGGAACGCGGCGCGCGTAAATAGAAGCGGCTGGAGGTACCGGGGGCGAAGCCCGCCCCGGCCCGGAGGCCGAGTTAAAAAAAATAATAATCCCCGTTCAGTCTCAATGGCGGGGTGCGGGCCGGCCCGGCGGCGAGTGCGGCGGGCAGCAGGCCTCTTAGACAGGTTGAGAGATAAAAAAATAATAATTCCCGTGCAGTCTCAATGGCGGGGTGCGGGCCGGGGAATAGGCCTCTTGGCCGGGGTGAATAGTGTTGGAACACGGCCCGCGGAAATAGTAGCGGCTGGAGGTACCGGGGGCGATGCCCGCCCCGGCCCGGCGGCCAAGTTAAAAAAATAAATAATCCCCGTTCAGTCTCAATGGCAGGGTGCGGGCCGGCCCGGCGGCGATTGCGTCGGGCAGCAGGCCTCTTGGACAGGTTGAGAGATAAAAAAATAATAATTCCCGTGCAGTCTCAATGGCGGGGTGCGGGCCGGGGAATAGGCCTCTTGGCCGGGGTGAATAGTGTTGGAACACGGCCCGCGGAAATAGTAGCGGCTGGAGGTACCGGGGACGATGCCCGCCCCGGCCCGGCGGCCAAGTTAAAAAAATAAATAATCCCCGTTCAGTCTCAATGGCAGGGTGCGGGCCGGCCCGGCGGCGAGTGCGGCGGGCAGCAGGCCTCTTGGACAGGTTGAGAGATAAAAAAATAATAATTCCCGTTCAGTCTCAATGGCAGGGTGCGGGCCGGCCCGGCGGCGATTGCGGCGGGCAGCAGGCCTCTTGGACAGGTTGAGAGATAAAAAAATAATAATTCCCATGCAGTCTCAATGGCGGGGTGCGGGCCGGGGAATAGGCCTCTTGGCCGGGGTGAATATGTTGGAACGCGGCGCGCGTAAATAGAAGCGGCTGGAGGTACCGGGGGCGAAGCCCGCCCCGGCCCGGAGGCTGAGTTAAAAAAAATAATAATCCCCGTTCAGTCTCAATGGCGGGGTGCGGGCCGGCCCGGCGGCGAGTGCGGCGGGCAGCAGGCCTCTTGGACAGGTTGAGAGATAAAAAAATAATAAATCCCGTGCAGTCTCAATGGCAGGGTGCGGGCCGGCCCGGCGGCGATTGCGGCGGGCAGCAGGCCTCTTGGACAGGTTGAGAGATAAAAAAATAATAATTCCCATGCAGTCTCAATGGCGGGGTGCGGGCCGGGGAATAGGCCTCTTGGCCGGGGTGAATATGTTGGAGCGCGCCGCGCGTAAATAGAAGCGGCTGGAGGTACCGGGGGCGAAGCCCGCCCCGGCCCGGAGGCCGAGTTAAAAAAAATAATAATCCCCGTTCAGTCTCAATGGCGGGGTGCGGGCCGGCCCGGCGGCGTGTGCGGCGGGCAGCAGGCCTCTTGGACAGGTTGAGAGATAAAAAAATAATAATTCCCGTGCAGTCTCAATGGCGGGGTGCGGGCCGGGGAATAGGCCTCTTGGCCGGGGTGAATAGTGTTGGAACACGGCCCGCGGAAATAGTAGCGGCTGGAGGTACCGGGGGCGATGCCCGCCCCTGCGGCCAAGTTAAAAAAATAAATAATCCCAGTTCAGTCTCAATGGCGGGGTGCGGGCCGGCCCGGCGGCGATTGCGGCGGGCAGCAGGCCTCTTGGACAGGTTGAGAGATAAAAAAATAATAATTCCCATGCAGTCTCAATGGCGGGGTGCGGGCCGGGGAATAGGCCTCTTGGCCGGGGTGAATATGTTGGAACACGGCCCGCGGAAATAGTAGCGGCTGGAGGTACCGGGGGCGAAGCCCGCCCCGGCCCGGAGGCCGAGTTAAAAAAAATAATAATCCCCGTTCAGTCTCAATGGCGGGGTGCGGGCCGGCCCGGCGGCGAGTGCGGCGGGCAGCAGGCCTCTTGGACAGGTTGAGAGATAAAAAAATAATAATTCCCGTGCAGTCTCAATGGCGGGGTGCGGGCCGGGGAATAGGCCTCTTGGCCGGGGTGAATAGTGTTGGAACACGGCCCGCGGTTTAGTGGCGGCTGGAGGTACCGGGGGCGATGCCCGCCCCGGCCCGGCGGCCAAGTTAAAAAAATAAATAATCCCGTTCAGTCTCAATGGCAGGGTGCGGGCCGGCCCGGCGGCGATTGCGGCGGGCAGCAGGCCTCTTGGACAGGTTGAGAGATAAAAAAATAATAATTCCCATGCAGTCTCAATGGCGGGGTGCGGGCCGGGGAATAGGCCTCTTGGCCGGGGTGAATATGTTGGAACGCGGCGCGCGTAAATAGAAGCGGCTGGAGGTACCGGGGGCGAAGCCCGCCCCGGCCCGGAGGCCGAGTTAAAAAAAATAATAATCCCCGTTCAGTCTCAATGGCGGGGTGCGGGCCGGCCCGGCGGCGAGTGCGGCGGGCAGCAGGCCTCTTGGACAGGTTGAGAGATAAAAAAATAATAATTCCCGTGCAGTCTCAATGGCGGGGTGCGGGCCGGGGAATAGGCCTCTTGGCCGGGGTGAATAGTGTTGGAACACGGCCCGCGGTTTAGTGGCGGCTGGAGGTACCGGGGGCGATGCCCGCCCCGGCCCGGCGGCCAAGTTAAAAAAATAAATAATCCCGTTCAGTCTCAATGGCAGGGTGCGGGCCGGCCCGGCGGCGATTGCGGCGGGCAGCAGGCCTCTTGGACAGGTTGAGAGATAAAAAAATAATAATTCCCATGCAGTCTCAATGGCGGGGTGCGGGCCGGGGAATAGGCCTCTTGGCCGGGGTGAATATGTTGGAACGCGGCGCGCGTAAATAGAAGCGGCTGGAGGTACCGGGGGCGAAGCCCGCCCCGGCCCGGAGGCCGAGTTAAAAAAAATAATAATCCCCGTTCAGTCTCAATGGCGGGGTGCGGGCCGGCCCGGCGGCGAGTGCGGCGGGCAGCAGGCCTCTTGGACAGGTTGAGAGATAAAAAAATAATAATTCCCGTGCAGTCTCAATGGCGGGGTGCGGGCCGGGGAATAGGCCTCTTGGCCGGGGTGAATAGTGTTGGAACACGGCCCGCGGAAATAGTAGCGGCTGGAGGTACCGGGGGCGATGCCCGCCCCGGCCCGGCGGCCAAGTTAAAAAAATAAATAATCCCCGTTCAGTCTCAATGGCAGGGTGCGGGCCGGCCCGGCGGCGATTGCGGCGGGCAGCAGGCCTCTTGGACAGGTTGAGAGATAAAAAAATAATAATTCCCATGCAGTCTCAATGGCGGGGTGCGGGCCGGGGAATAGGCCTCTTGGCCGGGGTGAATATGTTGGAACGCGGCGCGCGTAAATAGAAGCGGCTGGAGGTACCGGGGGCGAAGCCCGCCCCGGCCCGGAGGCCGAGTTAAAAAAAATAATAATCCCCGTTCAGTCTCAATGGCGGGGTGCGGGCCGGCCCGGCGGCGAGTGCGGCGGGCAGCAGGCCTCTTGGACAGGTTGAGAGATAAAAAAATAATAATTCCCGTGCAGTCTCAATGGCGGGATGCGGGCCGGGGAATAGAACTCTTGGCCGGGGTGAATAGTGTTGGAACACGGCCCGCGGAAATAGTAGCGGCTGGAGGTACCGGGGGCGATGCCCGCCCCGGCCCGGCGGCCAAGTTAAAAAAATAAATAATCCCCGTTCAGTCTCAATGGCAGGGTGCGGGCCGGCCCGGCGGCGATTGCGGCGGGCAGCAGGCCTCTTGGACAGGTTGAGAGATAAAAAAATAATAAATCCCGTGCAGTCTCAATGGCGGGGTGCGGGCCGGGGAATAGGCCTCTTGGCGGGGTGAATAGTGTTGGAACACGGCCCGCGGAAATAGTAGCGGCTGGAGGTACCGGGGGCGATGCCCGCCCCGGGCCGGCGGCCAAGTTAAAAAAATAAATAATCCCCGTTCAGTCTCAATGGCGGGGTGCGGGCCGGCCCGGCGGCGAGTGCGGCGGGCAGCAGGCCTCTTGGACAGGTTGAGAGATAAAAAAATAATAATTCCCGTTCAGTCTCAATGGCAGGGTGCGGGCCGGCCCGGCGGCGATTGCGGCGGGCAGCAGGCCTCTTGGACAGGTTGAGAGATAAAAAAATAATAATTCCCATGCAGTCTCAATGGCGGGGTGCGGGCCGGGGAATAGGCCTCTTGGCCGGGGTGAATATGTTGGAGCGCGCCGCGCGTAAATAGAAGCGGCTGGAGGTACCGGGGGCGAAGCCCGCCCCGGCCCGGAGGCCGAGTTAAAAAAAATAATAATCCCGTTCAGTCTCAATGGCGGGGTGCGGGCCGGCCCGGCGGCGAGTGCGGCGGGCAGCAGGCCTCTTGGACAGGTTGAGAGATAAAAAAACAATAATTCCCGTGCAGTCTCAATGGCGGGGTGCGGGCCGGGGAATAGGCCTCTTGGCCGGGGTGAATAGTGTTGGAACACGGCCCGCGGAAATAGTAGCGGCTGGAGGTAGCGGGGGCGATGCCCGCCCCTGCGGCCAAGTTAAAAAAATAAATAATCCCCGTTCAGTCTCAATGGCAGGGTGCGGGCCGGCCCGGCGGCGAGTGCGGCGGGCAGCAGGCCTCTTGGACAGGTTGAGAGATAAAAAAATAATAATTCCCGTTCAGTATCAATGGCAGGGTGCGGGCCGGCCCGGCGGCGATTGCGGCGGGCAGCAGGCCTCTTGGACAGGTTGAGAGATAAAAAAATAATAATTCCCATGCAGTCTCAATGGCGGGGTGCGGGCCGGGGAATAGGCCTCTTGGCCGGGGTGAATATGTTGGAGCGCGCCGCGCGTAAATAGAAGCGGCTGGAGGTACCGGGGGCGAAGCCCGCCCCGGCCCGGAGGCCGAGTTAAAAAAAATAATAATCCCCGTTCAGTCTCAATGGCGGGGTGCGGGCCGGCCCGGCGGCGAGTGCGGCGGGCAGCAGGCCTCTTGGACAGGTTGAGAGATAAAAAAACAATAATTCCCGTGCAGTCTCAATGGCGGGGTGCGGGCCGGGGAATAGGCCTCTTGGCCGGGGTGAATATGTTGGAACGCGGCGCGCGTAAATAGAAGCGGCTGGAGGTACCGGGGGCGAAGCCCGCCCCGGCCCGGAGGCCGAGTTAAAAAAAATAATAATCCCCGTTCAGTCTCAATGGCGGGGTGCGGGCCGGCCCGGCGGCGAGTGCGGCGGGCAGCAGGCCTCTTGGACAGGTTGAGAGATAAAAAAATAATAATTCCCGTGCAGTCTCAATGGCGGGGTGCGGGCCGGGGAATAGGCCTCTTGGCCGGGGTGAATAGTGTTGGAACACGGCCCGCGGAAATAGTAGCGGCTGGAGGTACCGGGGGCGATGCCCGCCCCGGCCCGGCGGCCAAGTTAAAAAAATAAATAATCCCGTTCAGTCTCAATGGCAGGGTGCGGGCCGGCCCGGCGGCGATTGCGGCGGGCAGCAGGCCTCTTGGACAGGTTGAGAGATAAAAAAATAATAATTCCCATGCAGTCTCAATGGCGGGGTGCGGGCCGGGGAATAGGCCTCTTGGCCGGGGTGAATAGTGTTAGAACACGGCCCGCGGAAATAGTAGCGGCTGGAGGTAGCGGGGGCGATGCCCGCCCCTGCGGCCAAGTTAAAAAAATAAATAATCCCCGTTCAGTCTCAATGGCGGGGTGCGGGCCGGCCCGGCGGCGATTGCGGCGGGCAGCAGGCCTCTTGGACAGGTTGAGAGATAAAAAAATAATAATTCCCATGCAGTCTCAATGGCGGGGTGCGGGCCGGGGAATAGGCCTCTTGGCCGGGGTGAATATGTTGGAACGCGGCGCGCGTAAATAGAAGCGGCTGGAGGTACCGGGGGCGAAGCCCGCCCCGGCCAGGAGGCCGAGTTAAAAAAAATAATAATCCCGTTCAGTCTCAATGGCGGCGTGCGGGCCGGCCCGGCGGCGAGTGCGGCGGGCAGCAGGCCTCTTGGACAGGTTGAGAGATAAAAAAATAATAATTCCCGTGCAGTCTCAATGGCGGGGTGCGGGCCGGGGAATAGGCCTCTTGGCCGGGGTGAATAGTGTTGGAACACGGCCCGCGGAAATAGTGGCGGCTGGAGGTACCGGGGGCGATGCCCGCCCCGGCCCGGCGGCCAAGTTAAAAAAATAAATAATCCCGTTCAGTCTCAATGGCAGGGTGCGGGCCGGCCCGGCGGCGATTGCGGCGGGCAGCAGGCCTCTTGGACAGGTTGAGAGATAAAAAAATAATAATTCCCATGCAGTCTCAATGGCGGGGTGCGGGCCGGGGAATAGGCCTCTTGGCCGGGGTGAATATGTTGGAACGCGGCGCGCGTAAATAGAAGCGGCTGGAGGTACCGGGGGCGAAGCCCGCCCCGGCCCGGAGGCCGAGTTAAAAAAAATAATAATCCCCGTTCAATCTCAATGGCGGGGTGCGGGCCGGCCCGGCGGCGAGTGCGGCGGGCAGCAGGCCTCTTGGACAGGTTGAGAGATAAAAAAATAATAATTCCCGTGCAGTCTCAATGGCGGGGTGCGGGCCGGGGAATAGGCCTCTTGGCCGGGGTGAATAGTGTTGGAACACGGCCCGCGGAAATAGTAGCGGCTGGAGGTACCGGGGGCGATGCCCGCCCCGGCCCGGCGGCCAAGTTAAAAAAATAAATAATCCCCGTTCAGTCTCAATGGCAGGGTGCGGGCCGGCCCGGCGGCGATTGCGGCGGGCAGCAGGCCTCTTGGACAGGTTGAGAGATAAAAAAATAATAATTCCCATGCAGTCTCAATGGCGGGGTGCGGGCCGGGGAATAGGCCTCTTGGCCGGGGTGAATAGTGTTGGAACACGGCCCGCGGAAATAGTAGCGGCTGGAGGTACCGGGGGCAATGCCCGCCCCGGCCCGGCGGCCAAGTTAAAAAAATAAATAATCCCCGTTCAGTCTCAATGGCAGGTGCGGGCCGGCCCGGCGGCGAGTGCGGCGGGCAGCAGGCCTCTTGGACAGGTTGAGAGATAAAAAAATAATAATTCCCGTTCAGTCTCAATGGCAGGGTGCGGGCCGGCCCGGCGGCGATTGCGGCGGGCAGCAGGCCTCTTGGACAGGTTGAGAGATAAAAAAATAATAATTCCCGTTCAGTATCAATGGCAGGGTGCGGGCCGGCCCGGCGGCGATTGCGGCGGGCAGCAGGCCTCTTGGACAGGTTGAGAGATAAAAAAATAATAATTCCCATGCAGTCTCAATGGCGGGGTGCGGGCCGGGGAATAGGCCTCTTGGCCGGGGTGAATATGTTGGAGCGCGCCGCGCGTAAATAGAAGCGGCTGGAGGTACCGGGGGCGAAGCCCGCCCCGGCCCGGAGGCCGAGTTAAAAAAAATAATAATCCCCGTTCAGTCTCAATGGCGGGGTGCGGGCCGGCCCGGCGGCGAGTGCGGCGGGCAGCAGGCCTCTTGGACAGGTTGAGAGATAAAAAAATAATAATTCCCGTGCAGTCTCAATGGCGGGGTGCGGGCCGGGGAATAGGCCTCTTGGCCGGGGTGAATAGTGTTGGAACACGGCCCGCGGAAATAGTAGCGGCTGGAGGTACCGGGGGCGATGCCCGCCCGGCCCGGCGGCCAAGTTAAAAAAATAAATAATCCCGTTCAGTCTCAAGCAGGGTGCGGGCCGGCCCGGCGGCGATTGCGGCGGGCAGCAGGCCTCTTGGACAGGTTGAGAGATAAAAAAATAATAATTCCCATGCAGTCTCAATGGCGGGGTGTGGGCCGGGGAATAGGCCTCTTGGCCGGGGTGAATATGTTGGAACGCGGCGCGCGTAAATAGAAGCGGCTGGAGGTACCGGGGGCGAAGCCCGCCCCGGCCCGGAGGCCGAGTTAAAAAAAATAATAATCCCCGTTCAGTCTCAATGGCGGGGTGCGGGCCGGCCCGGCGGCGAGTGCGGCGGGCAGCAGGCCTCTTGGACAGGTTGAGAGATAAAAAAATAATAATTCCCGTGCAGTCTCAATGGCGGGGTGCGGGCCGGGGATTAGGCCTCTTGGCCGGGGTGAATAGTGTTGGAACACGGCCCGCGGAAATAGTAGCGGCTGGAGGTACCGGGGGCGATGCCCGCCCCGGCCCGGCGGCCAAGTTAAAAAAATAAATAATCCCGTTCAGTCTCAATGGCAGGGTGCGGGCCGGCCCGGCGGCGATTGCGGCGGGCAGCAGGCCTCTTGGACAGGTTGAGAGATAAAAAAATAATAATTCCCATGCAGTCTCAATGGCGGGGTGCGGGCCGGGGAATAGGCCTCTTGGCCGGGGTGAATAGTGTTGGAACACGGCCCGCGGAAATAGTAGCGGCTGGAGGTACCGGGGGCGATGCCCGCCCCGGCCCGGCGGCCAAGTTAAAAAAATAAATAATCCCCGTTCAGTCTCAATGGCAGGGTGCGGGCCGGCCCGGCGGCGAGTGCGGCGGGCAGCAGGCCTCTTGGACAGGTTGAGAGATAAAAAAATAATAATTCCCGTTCAGTCTCAATGGCAGGGTGCGGGCCGGCCCGGCGGCGATTGCGGCGGGCAGCAGGCCTCTTGGACAGGTTGAGAGATAAAAAAATAATAATTCCCATGCAGTCTCAATGGCGGGGTGCGGGCCGGGGAATAGGCCTCTTGGCCGGGGTGAATAGTGTTGGAACACGGCCCGCGGAAATAGTAGCGGCTGGAGGTACCGGGGGCGATGCCCGCCCCGGCCCGGCGGCCAAGTTAAAAAAATAAATAATCCCCGTTCAGTCTCAATGGCAGGGTGCGGGCCGGCCCGGCGGCGATTGCGGCGGGCAGCAGGCCTCTTGGACAGGTTGAGAGATAAAAAAATAATAATTCCCATGCAGTCTCAATGGCGGGGTGCGGGCCGGGGAATAGGCCTCTTGGCCGGGGTGAATAGTGTTGGAACACGGCCCGCGGAAATAGTAGCGGCTGGAGGTACCGGGGGCGATGCCCGCCCCGGCCCGGCGACCAAGAAAAAAAAATAAATAATCCCCGTTCAGTCTCAATGGCAGGGTGCGGGCCGGCCCGGCGGCGAGTGCGGCGGGCAGCAGGCCTCTTGGACAGGTTGAGAGATAAAAAAGTAATAATTCCCATGCAGTCTCAATGGCGGGGTGCGGGCCGGGGAATAGGCCTCTTGGCCGGGGTGAATATGTTGGAACGCGGCGCGCGTAAATAGAAGCGGCTGGAGGTACCGGGGGCGAAGCCCGCCCCGGCCCGGAGGCCGAGTTAAAAAAATAATAATCCCCGTTCAGTCTTAATGGCGGGGTGCGGGCCGGCCCGGCGGCGAGTGCGGCGGGCAGCAGGCCTCTTGGACAGGTTGAGAGATAAAAAAATAATAATTCCCGTGCAGTCTCAATGGCGGGGTGCGGGCCGGGGAATAGGCCTCTTGGCCGGGGTGAATAGTGTTGGAACACGGCCCGCGGAAATAGTAGCGGCTGGAGGTACCGGGGGCGATGCCCGCCCCTGCGGCCAAGTTAAAAAAATAAATAATCCCCGTTCAGTCTCAATGGCGGGGTGCGGGCCGGCCCGGCGGCGATTGCGGCGGGCAGCAGGCCTCTTGGACAGGTTGAGAGATAAAAAAATAATAATTCCCATGCAGTCTCAATGGCGGGGTGCGGGCCGGGGAATAGGCCTCTTGGCCGGGGTGAATATGTTGGAACGCGGAGCGCGTAAATGGCTGGAGGTACCGGGGGCGAAGCCCGCCCCGGCCCGGAGGCCGAGTTAAAAAAAATAATAATCCCCGTTCAGTCTCAATGGCGGGGTGCGGGCCGGCCCGGCGGCGATTGCGGCGGGCAGCAGGCCTCTTGGACAGGTTGAGAGATAAAAAAATAATAATTCCCATGCAGTCTCAATGGCGGGGTGCGGGCCGGGGAATAGGCCTCTTGGCCGGGGTGAATATGTTGGAACGCGGCCCGCGGAAATAGTAGCGGCTGGAGGTACCGGGGGCGATGCCCGCCCCTGCGGCCAAGTTAAAAAAATAAATAATCCCCGTTCAGTCTCAATGGCGGGGTGCGGGCCGGCCCGGCGGCGATTGCGGCGGGCAGCAGGCCTCTTGGACAGGTTGAGAGATAAAAAAATAATAATTCCCATGCAGTCTCAATGGCGGGGTGCGGGCCGGGGAATAGGCCTCTTGGCCGGGGTGAATATGTTGGAACGCGGCGCGCGTAAATAGAAGCGGCTGGAGGTACCGGGGGCGAAGCCCGCCCCGGCCCGGAGGCCGAGTTAAAAAAAATAATAATCCCCGTTCAGTCTCAATGGCGGGGTGCGGGCCGGCCCGGCGGCGAGTGCGGCGGGCAGCAGGCCTCTTGGACAGGTTGAGAGATAAAAAAATAATAATTCCCGTGCAGTCTCAATGGCGGGGTGCGGGCCGGGGAATAGGCCTCTTGGCCGGGGTGAATAGTGTTGGAACACGGCCCGCGGAAATAGTAGCGGCTGGAGGTACCGGGGGCGATGCCCGCCCCGGCCCGGCGACCAAGTTAAAAAAATAAATAATCCCCGTTCAGTCTCAATGGCAGGGTGCGGGCCGGCCCGGCGGCGATTGCGGCGGGCAGCAGGCCTCTTGGACAGGTTGAGAGATAAAAAAATAATAATTCCCATGCAGTCTCAATGGCGGGGTGCGGGCCGGGGAATAGGCCTCTTGGCCGGGGTGAATATGTTGGAACGCGGAGCGCGTAAATGGCTGGAGGTACCGGGGGCGAAGCCCGCCCCGGCCCGGAGGCCGAGTTAAAAAAAATAATAATCCCCGTTCAGTCTCAATGGCGGGGTGCGGGCCGGCCCGGCGGCGATTGCGGCGGGCAGCAGGCCTCTTGGACAGGTTGAGAGATAAAAAAATAATAATTCCCATGCAGTCTCAATGGCGGGGTGCGGGCCGGGGAATAGGCCTCTTGGCCGGGGTGAATATGTTGGAACGCGGCCCGCGGAAATAGTAGCGGCTGGAGGTACCGGGGGCGATGCCCGCCCCTGCGGCCAAGTTAAAAAAATAAATAATCCCCGTTCAGTCTCAATGGCGGGGTGCGGGCCGGCCCGGCGGCGATTGCGGCGGGCAGCAGGCCTCTTGGACAGGTTGAGAGATAAAAAAATAATAATTCCCATGCAGTCTCAATGGCGGGGTGCGGGCCGGGGAATAGGCCTCTTGGCCGGGGTGAATATGTTGGAACGCGGCGCGCGTAAATAGAAGCGGCTGGAGGTACCGGGGGCGAAGCCCGCCCCGGCCCGGAGGCCGAGTTAAAAAAAATAATAATCCCCGTTCAGTCTCAATGGCGGGGTGCGGGCCGGCCCGGCGGCGAGTGCGGCGGGCAGCAGGCCTCTTGGACAGGTTGAGAGATAAAAAAATAATAATTCCCGTGCAGTCTCAATGGCGGGGTGCGGGCCGGGGAATAGGCCTCTTGGCCGGGGTGAATAGTGTTGGAACACGGCCCGCGGAAATAGTAGCGGCTGGAGGTACCGGGGGCGATGCCCGCCCCGGCCCGGCGACCAAGTTAAAAAAATAAATAATCCCCGTTCAGTCTCAATGGCAGGGTGCGGGCCGGCCCGGCGGCGAGTGCGGCGGGCAGCAGGCCTCTTGGACAGGTTGAGAGATAAAAAAGTAATAATTCCCATGCAGTCTCAATGGCGGGGTGCGGGCCGGGGAATAGGCCTCTTGGCCGGGGTGAATATGTTGGAACGCGGCGCGCGTAAATAGAAGCGGCTGGAGGTACCGGGGGCGAAGCCCGCCCCGGCCCGGAGGCCGAGTTAAAGAAAATAATAATCCCCGTTCAGTCTCAATGGCGGGGTGCGGGCCGGCCCGGCGGCGAGTGCGGCGGGCAGCAGGCCTCTTGGACAGGTTGAGAGATAAAAAAATAATAATTCCCGTGCAGTCTCAATGGCGGGGTGCGGGCCGGGGAATAGGCCTCTTGGCCGGGGTGAATAGTGTTGGAACACGGCCCGCGGAAATAGTAGCGGCTGGAGGTACCGGGGGCGATGCCCGCCCCTGCGGCCAAGTTAAAAAAATAAATAATCCCCGTTCAGTCTCAATGGCGGGGTGCGGGCCGGCCCGGCGGCGATTGCGGCGGGCAGCAGGCCTCTTGGACAGGTTGAGAGATAAAAAAATAATAATTCCCATGCAGTCTCAATGGCGGGGTGCGGGCCGGGGAATAGGCCTCTTGGCCGGGGTGAATATGTTGGAACGCGGAGCGCGTAAATGGCTGGAGGTACCGGGGGCGAAGCCCGCCCCGGCCCGGAGGCCGAGTTAAAAAAAATAATAATCCCCGTTCAGTCTCAATGGCGGGGTGCGGGCCGGCCCGGCGGCGATTGCGGCGGGCAGCAGGCCTCTTGGACAGGTTGAGAGATAAAAAAATAATAATTCCCATGCAGTCTCAATGGCGGGGTGCGGGCCGGGGAATAGGCCTCTTGGCCGGGGTGAATATGTTGGAACGCGGCCCGCGGAAATAGTAGCGGCTGGAGGTACCGGGGGCGATGCCCGCCCCTGCGGCCAAGTTAAAAAAATAAATAATCCCCGTTCAGTCTCAATGGCGGGGTGCGGGCCGGCCCGGCGGCGATTGCGGCGGGCAGCAGGCCTCTTGGACAGGTTGAGAGATAAAAAAATAATAATTCCCATGCAGTCTCAATGGCGGGGTGCGGGCCGGGGAATAGGCCTCTTGGCCGGGGTGAATATGTTGGAACGCGGCGCGCGTAAATAGAAGCGGCTGGAGGTACCGGGGGCGAAGCCCGCCCCGGCCCGGAGGCCGAGTTAAAAAAAATAATAATCCCCGTTCAGTCTCAATGGCGGGGTGCGGGCCGGCCCGGCGGCGAGTGCGGCGGGCAGCAGGCCTCTTAGACAGGTTGAGAGATAAAAAAATAATAATTCCCGTGCAGTCTCAATGGCGGGGTGCGGGCCGGGGAATAGGCCTCTTGGCCGGGGTGAATAGTGTTGGAACACGGCCCGCGTAAATAGTAGCGGCTGGAGGTACCGGGGGCGATGCCCGCCCCGGCCCGGCGGCCAAGTTAAAAAAATAAATAATCCCCGTTCAGTCTCAATGGCAGGGTGCGGGCCGGCCCGGCGGCGAGTGCGGCGGGCAGCAGGCCTCTTGGACAGGTTGAGAGATAAAAAAATAATAATTCCCGTTCAGTCTCAATGGCAGGGTGCGGGCCGGCCCGGCGGCGATTGCGGCGGGCAGCAGGCCTCTTGGACAGGTTGAGAGATAAAAAAATAATAATTCCCATGCAGTCTCAATGGCGGGGTGCGGGCCGGGGAATAGGCCTCTTGGCCGGGGTGAATATGTTGGAACGCGGCGCGCGTAAATAGAAGCGGCTGGAGGTACCGGGGGCGAAGCCCGCCCCGGCCCGGAGGCCGAGTTAAAAAAAAAAATAATCCCCGTTCAGTCTCAATGGCGGGTTGCGGGCCGGCCCGGCGGCGAGTGCGGCGGGCAGCAGGCCTCTTGGACAGGTTGAGAGATAAAAAAATAATAATTCCCGTGCAGTCTCAATGGCGGGGTGCGGGCCGGCGAATAGGCCTCTTGGCCGGGGTGAATAGTGTTGGAACACGGCCCGCGGAAATAGTAGCGGCTGGAGGTACCGGGGGCGATGCCCGCCCCTGCGGCCAAGTTAAAAAAATAAATAATCCCCGTTCAGTCTCAATGGCGGGGTGCGGGCCGGCCCGGCGGCGATTGCGGCGGGCAGCAGGCCTCTTGGACAGGTTGAGAGATAAAAAAATAATAATTCCCATGCAGTCTCAATGGCGGGGTGCGGGCCGGGGAATAGGCCTCTTGGCCGGGGTGAATAGTGTTGGAACACGGCCCGCGGAAATAGTAGCGGCTGGAGGTACCGGGGGCGATGCCCGCCCCGGCCCGGCGGCCAAGTTAAAAAAATAAATAATCCCCGTTCAGTCTCAATGGCAGGGTGCGGGCCGGCCCGGCGGCGAGTGCGGCGGGCAGCAGGCCTCTTGGACAGGTTGAGAGATAAAAAAATAATAATTCCCGTTCAGTCTCAATGGCAGGGTGCGGGCCGGCCCGGCGGCGATTGCGGCGGGCAGCAGGCCTCTTGGACAGGTTGAGAGATAAAAAAATAATAATTCCCATGCAGTCTCAATGGCGGGGTGCGGGCCGGGGAATAGGCCTCTTGGCCGGGGTGAATATGTTGGAACGCGGCGCGCGTAAATAGAAGCGGCTGGAGGTACCGGGGGCGAAGCCCGCCCCGGCCCGGAGGCCGAGTTAAAAAAAATAATAATCCCCGTTCAGTCTCAATGGCGGGGTGCGGGCCGGCCCGGCGGCGAGTGCGGCGGGCAGCAGGCCTCTTGGACAGGTTGAGAGATAAAAAAATAATAATTCCCGTGCAGTCTCAATGGCGGGGTGCGGGCCGGGGAATAGGCCTCTTGGCCGGGGTGAATAGTGTTGGAACACGGCCCGCGGAAATAGTAGCGGCTGGAGGTACCGGGGGCGATGCCCGCCCCGGCCCGGCGGCCAAGTTAAAAAAATAAATAATCCCCGTTCAGTCTCAATGGCAGGGTGCGGGCCGGCCCGGCGGCGATTGCGGCGGGCAGCAGGCCTCTTGGACAGGTTGAGAGATAAAAAAATAATAATTCCCATGCAGTCTCAATGGCGGGGTGCGGGCCGGGGAATAGGCCTCTTGGCCGGGGTGAATAGTGTTGGAACACGGCCCGCGGAAATAGTAGCGGCTGGAGGTACCGGGGGCGATGCCCGCCCCGGCCCGGCGGCCAAGTTAAAAAAATAAATAATCCCCGTTCAGTCTCAATGGCAGGGTGCGGGCCGGCCCGGCGGCGAGTGCGGCGGGCAGCAGGCCTCTTGGACAGGTTGAGAGATAAAAAAATAATAATTCCCGTTCAGTCTCAATGGCAGGGTGCGGGCCGGCCCGGCGGCGATTGCGGCGGGCAGCAGGCCTCTTGGACAGGTTGAGAGATAAAAAAATAATAATTCCCATGCAGTCTCAATGGCGGGGTGCGGGCCGGGGAATAGGCCTCTTGGCCGGGGTGAATATGTTGGAACGCGGCGCGCGTAAATAGAAGCGGCTGGAGGTACCGGGGGCGAAGCCCGCCCCGGCCCGGAGGCCGAGTTAAAAAAAATAATAATCCCCGTTCAGTCTCAATGGCGGGGTGCGGGCCGGCCCGGCGGCGAGTGCGGCGGGCAGCAGGCCTCTTGGACAGGTTGAGAGATAAAAAAATAATAATTCCCGTGCAGTCTCAATGGCGGGGTGCGGGCCGGGGAATAGGCCTCTTGGCCGGGGTGAATAGTGTTGGAACACGGCCCGCGGAAATAGTAGCGGCTGGAGGTACCGGGGGCGATGCCCGCCCCTGCGGCCAAGTTAAAAAAATAAATAATCCCCGTTCAGTCTCAATGGCGGGGTGCGGGCCGGCCCGGCGGCGATTGCGGCGGGCAGCAGGCCTCTTGGACAGGTTGAGAGATAAAAAAATAATAATTCCCATGCAGTCTCAATGGCGGGGTGCGGGCCGGGGAATAGGCCTCTTGGCCGGGGTGAATATGTTGGAACGCGGCGTGCGTAAATAGAAGCGGCTGGAGGTACCGGGGGCGAAGCCCGCCCCGGCCCGGAGGCCGAGTTAAAAAAAATAATAATCCCCGTTCAGTCTCAATGGCGGGGTGCGGGCCGGCCCGGCGGCGAGTGCGGCGGGCAGCAGGCCTCTTGGACAGGTTGAGAGATAAAAAAATAATAATTCCCGTGCAGTCTCAATGGCGGGGTGCGGGCAGGGGAATAGGCCTCTTGGCCGGGGTGAATAGTGTTGGAACACGGCCCGCGGAAATAGTAGCGGCTGGAGGTACCGGGGGCGATGCCCGCCCCGGCCCGGCGGCCAAGTTAAAAAAATAAATAATCCCCGTTCAGTCTCAATGGCAGGGTGCGGGCCGGCCCGGCGGCGATTGCGGCGGGCAGCAGGCCTCTTGGACAGGTTGAGAGATAAAAAAATAATAATTCCCATGCAGTCTCAATGGCGGGGTGCGGGCCGGGGAATAGGCCTCTTGGCCGGGGTGAATAGTGTTGGAACACGGCCCGCGGAAATAGTAGCGGCTGGAGGTACCGGGGGCGATGCCCGCCCCGGCCCGGCGGCCAAGTTAAAAAAATAAATAATCCCCGTTCAGTCTCAATGGCAGGGTGCGGGCCGGCCCGGCGGCGAGTGCGGCGGGCAGCAGGCCTCTTGGACAGGTTGAGATAAAAAAATAATAATTCCCGTTCAGTCTCAATGGCAGGGTGCGGGCCGGCCCGGCGGCGATTGCGGCGGGCAGCAGGCCTCTTGGACAGGTTGAGAGATAAAAAAATAATAATTCCCATGCAGTCTCAATGGCGGGGTGCGGGCCGGGGAATAGGCCTCTTGGCCGGGGTGAATATGTTGGAACGCGGCGCGCGTAAATAGAAGCGGCTGGAGGTACCGGGGGCGAAGCCCGCCCCGGCCCGGAGGCCGAGTTAAAAAAAATAATAATCCCCGTTCAGTCTCAATGGCGGGGTGCGGGCCGGCCCGGCGGCGAGTGCGGCGGGCAGCAGGCCTCTTGGACAGGTTGAGAGATAAAAAAATAATAATTCCCGTGCAGTCTCAATGGCGGGGTGCGGGCCGGGGAAATAGGCCTCTTGGCCGGGGTGAATAGTGTTGGAACACGGCCCGCGGAAATAGTAGCGGCTGGAGGTACCGGGGGCGATGCCCGCCCCGGCCCGGCGGCCAAGTTAAAAAAATAAATAATCCCCGTTCAGTCTCAATGGCAGGGTGCGGGCCGGCCCGGCGGCGATTGCGGCGGGCAGCAGGCCTCTTGGACAGGTTGAGAGATAAAAAAATAATAATTCCCATGCAGTCTCAATGGCGGGGTGCGGGCCGGGGAATAGGCCTCTTGGCCGGGGTGAATAGTGTTGGAACACGGCCCGCGGAAATAGTAGCGGCTGGAGGTACCGGGGGCGATGCCCGCCCCGGCCCGGCGGCCAAGTTAAAAAAATAAATAATCCCCGTTCAGTCTCAATGGCAGGGTGCGGGCCGGCCCGGCGGCGATTGCGGCAGGCCTCTTGGACAGGTTGAGAGATAAAAAAATAATAATTCCCATGCAGTCTCAATGGCGGGGTGCGGGCCGGGGAATAGGCCTCTTGGCCGGGGTGAATAGTGTTGGAACACGGCCCGCGGAAATAGTAGCGGCTGGAGGTACCGGGGGCGATGCCCGCCCCGGGCCGGCGGCCAAGTTAAAAAAATAAATAATCCCGTTCAGTCTCAATGGCAGGGTGCGGGCCGGCCCTGCGACGATTGCGGCGGGCAGCAGGCCTCTTGGACAGGTTGAGAGATATAAAAATAATAATTCCCGTGCAGTCTCAATGGCGGGGTGCGGGCCGCCCGGCGGACGAGTGTGGCCGGGGAAGAGGCCTCTTGGCCGGGGTGAATATGTTGGAACGCGGCGCGCGTAAATAGAAGCGGCTGGAGGTACCGGGGGCGAAGCCCGCCCCGGCCCGGAGGCCGAGTTAAAAAAAATAATAATCCCCGTTCAGTCTCAATGGTGGGGTGCGGGCCGGCCCGGCGGCGAGTGCGGCGGGCAGCAGGCCTCTTGGACAGGTTGAGAGATAAAAAAATAATAATTCCCGTGCAGTCTCAATGGCGGGGTGCGGGCCGGGGAATAGGCCTCTTGGCCGGGGTGAATATGTTGGAACGCGGCGCGCGTAAATAGAAGCGGCTGGAGGTACCGGGGGCGAAGCCCGCCCCGGCCCGGAGGCCGAGTTAAAAAAAATAATAATCCCCGTTCAGTCTCAATGGCGGGGTGCGGGCCGGCCCGGCGGCGAGTGCAGCGGGCAGCAGGCCTCTTGGACAGGTTGAGAGATAAAAAAATAATAATTCCCGTGCAGTCTCAATGGCGGGGTGCGGGCCGGGGAATAGGCCTCTTGGCCGGGGTGAATAGTGTTGGAACACGGCCCGCGGAAATAGTAGCGGCTGGAGGTACCGGGGGCGATGCCCGCCCCGGCCCGGCGGCCAAGTTAAAAAAATAAATAATCCCGTTCAGTCTCAATGGCAGGGTGCGGGCCGGCCCGGCGGCGATTGCGGCGGGCAGCAGGCCTCTTGGACAGGTTGAGAGATAAAAAAATAATAATTCCCGTGCAGTCTCAATGGCGGGGTGCGGGCCGGGGAATAGGCCTCTTGGCCGGGGTGAATAGTGTTGGAACACGGCCCGCGGAAATAGTAGCGGCTGGAGGGACCGGGGGCGATGCCCGCCCCGGCCCGGCGGCCAAGTTAAAAAAATAAATAATCCCCGTTCAGTCTCAATGGCAGGGTGCGGGCCGGCCCGGCGGCGATTGCGGCGGGCAGCAGGCCTCTTGGACAGGTTGAGAGATAAAAAAATAATAATTCCCATGCAGTCTCAATGGCGGGGTGCGGGCCGGGGAATAGGCCTCTTGGCCGGGGTGAATATGTTGGAACGCGGCGCGCGTAAATAGAAGCGGCTGGAGGTACCGGGGGCGATGCCCGCCCCGGCCCGGCGGCCAAGTTAAAAAAATAAATAATCCCCGTTCAGTCTCAATGGCAGGGTGCGGGCCGGCCCGGCGACGAGTGCGGCGGGCAGCAGGCCTCTTGGACAGGTTGAGAGATAAAAAAATAATAATTCCCGTTCAGTCTCAATGGCAGGGTGCGGCCGGCCCGGCGGCGATTGCGGCGGGCAGCAGGCCTCTTGGACAGGTTGAGAGATAAAAAAATAATAATTCCCGTGCAGTCTCAATGGCGGGGTGCGGGCCGGGGAATAGGCCTCTTGGCCGGGGTGAATAGTGTTGGAACACGGCCCGCGGAAATAGTAGCGGCTGGAGGTACCGGGGGCGAAGCCCGCCCAGGGCCGGCGGCCAAGTTAAAAAAATAAATAATCCCCGTTCAGTCTCAATGGCAGGGTGCGGGCCGGCCCGGCGGCGATTGCGGCGGGCAGCAGGCCTCTTGGACAGGTTGAGAGATAAAAAAATAATAATTCCCATGCAGTCTCAATGGCGGGGTGCGGGCCGGGGAATAGGCCTCTTGGCCGGGGTGAATATGTTGGAGCGCGCCGCGCGTAAATAGAAGCGGCTGGAGGTACCGGGGGCGAAGCCCGCCCCGGCCCGGAGGCCGAGTTAAAAAAAATAATAATCCCCGTTCAGTCTCAATGGCGGGGTGCGGGCCGGCCCGGCGGCGAGTGCGGCGGGCAGCAGGCCTCTTGGACAGGTTGAGAGATAAAAAAATAATAATTCCCGTGCAGTCTCAATGGCGGGGTGCGGGCCGGGGAATAGGCCTCTTGGCCGGGGTGAATAGTGTTGGAACACGGCCCGCGGAAATAGTAGCGGCTGGAGGTACCGGGGGCGATGCCCGCCCCTGCGGCCAAGTTAAAAAAATAAATAATCCCCGTTCAGTCTCAATGGCGGGGTGCGGGCCGGCCCGGCGGCGATTGCGGCGGGCAGCAGGCCTCTTGGACAGGTTGAGAGATAAAAAAATAATAATTCCCATGCAGTCTCAATGGCGGGGTGCGGGCCGGGGAATAGGCCTCTTGGCCGGGGTGAATATGTTGGAACGCGGCGCGCGTAAATAGAAGCGGCTGGAGGTACCGGGGGCGAAGCCCGCCCCGGCCCGGAGGCCGAGTTAAAAAAAATAATAATCCCCGTTCAGTCTCAATGGCGGGGTGCGGGCCGGCCCGGCGGCGAGTGCGGCGGGCAGCAGGCCTCTTGGACAGGTTGAGAGATAAAAAAATAATAATTCCCGTGCAGTCTCAATGGCGGGGTGCGGGCCGGGGAATAGGCCTCTGGGCCGGGGTGAATAGTGTTGGAACACGGCCCGCGGAACTAGTAGCGGCTGGAGGTACCGGGGGCGATGCCCGCCCCGGCCCGGCGGCCAAGTTAAAAAAATAAATAATCCCGTTCAGTCTCAATGGCAGGGTGCGGGCCGGCCCGGCGGCGATTGCGGCGGGCAGCAGGCCTCTTGGACAGGTTGAGAGATAAAAAAATAATAATTCCCATGCAGTCTCAATGGCGGGGTGCGGGCCGGGGAATAGGCCTCTTGGCCGGGGTGAATATGTTGGAACGCGGCGCGCGTAAATAGAAGCGGCTGGAGGTACCGGGGGCGAAGCCCGCCCCGGCCCGGAGGCCGAGTTAAAAAAAATAATAATCCCCGTTCAGTCTCAATGGCGGGGTGCGGGCCGGCCCGGCGGCGAGTGCGGCGGGCAGCAGGCCTCTTGGACAGGTTGAGAGATAAAAAAATAATAATTCCCGTGCAGTCTCAATGGCGGGGTGCGGGCCGGGGAAATAGGCCTCTTGGCCGGGGTGAATAGTGTTGGAACACGGCCCGCGGAAATAGTAGCGGCTGGAGGTACCGGGGGCGATGCCCGCCCCGGCCCGGCGGCCAAGTTAAAAAAATAAATAATCCCCGTTCAGTCTCAATGGCAGGGTGCGGGCCGGCCCGGCGGCGATTGCGGCGGGCAGCAGGCCTCTTGGACAGGTTGAGAGATAAAAAAATAATAATTCCCATGCAGTCTCAATGGCGGGGTGCGGGCCGGGGAATAGGCCTCTTGGCCGGGGTGAATAGTGTTGGAACACGGCCCGCGGAAATAGTAGCAGCTGGAGGTACCGGGGGCGATGCCCGCCCCGGCCCGGCGGCCAAGTTAAAAAAATAAATAATCCCCGTTCAGTCTCAATGGCAGGGTGCGGGCCGGCCCGGCGGCGAGTGCGGCGGGCAGCAGGCCTCTTGGACAGGTTGAGAGATAAAAAAATAATAATTCCCATGCAGTCTCAATGGCGGGGTGCGGGCCGGGGAATAGGCCTCTTGGCCGGGGTGAATATGTTGGAACGCGGCGCGCGTAAATAGAAGCGGCTGGAGGTACCGGGGGCGAAGCCCGCCCCGGCCCGGAGGCCGAGTTAAAAAAAATAATAATCCCCGTTCAGTCTCAATGGCAGGGTGCGGGCCGGCCCGGCGGCGAGTGCGGCGGGCAGCAGGCCTCTTGGACAGGTTGAGAGATAAAAAAATAATAATTCCCGTTCAGTATCAATGGCAGGGTGCGGGCCGGCCCGGCGGCGATTGCGGCGGGCAGCAGGCCTCTTGGACAGGTTGAGAGATAAAAAAATAATAATTCCCATGCAGTCTCAATGGCGGGGTGCGGGCCGGGGAATAGGCCTCTTGGCCGGGGTGAATATGTTGGAGCGCGCCGCGCATAAATAGAAGCGGCTGGAGGTACCGGGGGCGAAGCCCGCCCCGGCCCGGAGGCCGAGTTAAAAAAAATAATAATCCCCGTTCAGTCTCAATGGCGGGGTGCGGGCCGGCCCGGCGGCGAGTGCGGCGGGCAGCAGGCCTCTTGGACAGGTTGAGAGATAAAAAAATAATAATTCCCGTGCAGTCTCAATGGCGGGGTGCGGGCCGGGGAATAGGCCTCTTGGCCGGGGTGAATAGTGTTGGAACACGGCCCGCGGAAATAGTAGCGGCTGGAGGTACCGGGGGCGATGCCCGCCCCTGCGGCCAAGTTAAAAAAATAAATAATCCCAGTTCAGTCTCAATGGCGGGGTGCGGGCCGGCCCGGCGGCGATTGCGGCGGGCAGCAGGCCTCTTGGACAGGTTGAGAGATAAAAAAATAATAATTCCCATGCATTCTCAATGGCGGGGTGCGGGCCGGGGAATAGGCCTCTTGGCCGGGGTGAATATGTTGGAACGCGGCGCGCGTAAATAGAAGCGGCTGGAGGTACCGGGGGCGAAGCCCGCCCCGGCCCGGAGGCCGAGTTAAAAAAAACAATAATCCCCGTTCAGTCTCAATGGCGGGGTGCGGGCCGGCCCGGCGGCGAGTGCGGCGGGCAGCAGGCCTCTTGGACAGGTTGAGAGATAAAAAAATAATAATTCCCGTGCAGTCTCAATGGCGGGGTGCGGGCCGGGGAATAGGCCTCTTGGCCGGGGTGAATAGTGTTGGAACACGGCCCGCGGTTTAGTGGCGGCTGGAGGTACCGGGGGCGATGCCCGCCCCGGCCCGGCGGCCAAGTTAAAAAAATAAATAATCCCGTTCAGTCTCAATGGCAGGGTGCGGGCCGGCCCGGCGGCGATTGCGGCGGGCAGCAGGCCTCTTGGACAGGTTGAGAGATAAAAAAATAATAATTCCCATGCAGTCTCAATGGCGGGGTGCGGGCCGGGGAATAGGCCTCTTGGCCGGGGTGAATATGTTGGAACGCGGCGCGCGTAAATAGAAGCGGCTGGAGGTACCGGGGGCGAAGCCCGCCCCGGCCCGGAGGCCGAGTTAAAAAAAATAATAATCCCCGTTCAGTCTCAATGGCGGGGTGCGGGCCGGCCCGGCGGCGAGTGCGGCGGGCAGCAGGCCTCTTGGACAGGTTGAGAGATAAAAAAATAATAATTCCCATGCAGTCTCAATGGCGGGGTGCGGGCCGGGGAATAGGCCTCTTGGCCGGGGTGAATATGTTGGAGCGCGCCGCGCGTAAATAGAAGCGGCTGGAGGTACCGGGGGCGAAGCCCGCCCCGGCCCGGAGGCCGAGTTAAAAAAAATAATAATCCCCGTTCAGTCTCAATGGCGGGGTGCGGGCCGGCCCGGCGGCGAGTGCGGCGGGCAGCAGGCCTCTTGGACAGGTTGAGAGATAAAAAAATAATAATTCCCGTGCAGTCTCAATGGCGGGGTGCGGGCCGGGGAATAGGCCTCTTGGCCGGGGTGAATAGTGTTGGAACACGGCCCGCGGAAATAGTAGCGGCTGGAGGTACCGGGGGCGATGCCCGCCCCTGCGGCCAAGTTAAAAAAATAAATAATCCCCGTTCAGTCTCAATGGCGGGGTGCGGGCCGGCCCGGCGGCGATTGCGGCGGGCAGCAGGCCTCTTGGACAGGTTGAGAGATAAAAAAATAATAATTCCCATGCAGTCTCAATGGCGGGGTGCGGGCCGGGGAATAGGCCTCTTGGCCGGGGTGAATATGTTGGAACGCGGCGCGCGTAAATAGAAGCGGCTGGAGGTACCGGGGGCGAAGCCCGCCCCGGCCCGGAGGCCGAGTTAAAAAAAATAATAATCCCCGTTCAGTCTCAATGGCGGGGTGCGGGCCGGCCCGGCGGCGAGTGCGGCGGGCAGCAGGCCTCTTGGACAGGTTGAGAGATAAAAAAATAATAATTCCCGTGCAGTCTCAATGGCGGGGTGCGGGCCGGGGAATAGGCCTCTGGGCCGGGGTGAATAGTGTTGGAACACGGCCCGCGGAACTAGTAGCGGCTGGAGGTACCGGGGGCGATGCCCGCCCCGGCCCGGCGGCCAAGTTAAAAAAATAAATAATCCCGTTCAGTCTCAATGGCAGGGTGCGGGCCGGCCCGGCGGCGATTGCGGCGGGCAGCAGGCCTCTTGGACAGGTTGAGAGATAAAAAAATAATAATTCCCATGCAGTCTCAATGGCGGGGTGCGGGCCGGGGAATAGGCCTCTTGGCCGGGGTGAATATGTTGGAACGCGGCGCGCGTAAATAGAAGCGGCTGGAGGTACCGGGGGCGAAGCCCGCCCCGGCCCGGAGGCCGAGTTAAAAAAAATAATAATCCCCGTTCAGTCTCAATGGCGGGGTGCGGGCCGGCCCGGCGGCGAGTGCGGCGGGCAGCAGGCCTCTTGGACAGGTTGAGAGATAAAAAAATAATAATTCCCGTGCAGTCTCAATGGCGGGGTGCGGGCCGGGGAAATAGGCCTCTTGGCCGGGGTGAATAGTGTTGGAACACGGCCCGCGGAAATAGTAGCGGCTGGAGGTACCGGGGGCGATGCCCGCCCCGGCCCGGCGGCCAAGTTAAAAAAATAAATAATCCCCGTTCAGTCTCAATGGCAGGGTGCGGGCCGGCCCGGCGGCGATTGCGGCGGGCAGCAGGCCTCTTGGACAGGTTGAGAGATAAAAAAATAATAATTCCCATGCAGTCTCAATGGCGGGGTGCGGGCCGGGGAATAGGCCTCTTGGCCGGGGTGAATAGTGTTGGAACACGGCCCGCGGAAATAGTAGCAGCTGGAGGTACCGGGGGCGATGCCCGCCCCGGCCCGGCGGCCAAGTTAAAAAAATAAATAATCCCCGTTCAGTCTCAATGGCAGGGTGCGGGCCGGCCCGGCGGCGATTGCGGCGGGCAGCAGGCCTCTTGGACAGGTTGAGAGATAAAAAAATAATAATTCCCATGCAGTCTCAATGGCGGGGTGCGGGCCGGGGAATAGGCCTCTTGGCCGGGGTGAATATGTTGGAACGCGGCGCGCGTAAATAGAAGCGGCTGGAGGTACCGGGGGCGAAGCCCGCCCCGGCCCGGAGGCCGAGTTAAAAAAAATAATAATCCCCGTTCAGTCTCAATGGCGGGGTGCGGGCCGGCCCGGCGGCGAGTGCGGCGGGCAGCAGGCCTCTTGGACAGGTTGAGAGATAAAAAAATAATAATTCCCGTGCAGTCTCAATGGCGGGGTGCGGGCCGGGGAAATAGGCCTCTTGGCCGGGGTGAATAGTGTTGGAACACGGCCCGCGGAAATAGTAGCGGCTGGAGGTACCGGGGGCGATGCCCGCCCCGGCCCGGCGGCCAAGTTAAAAAAATAAATAATCCCCGTTCAGTCTCAATGGCAGGGTGCGGGCCGGCCCGGCGGCGATTGCGGCGGGCAGCAGGCCTCTTGGACAGGTTGAGAGATAAAAAAATAATAATTCCCATGCAGTCTCAATGGCGGGGTGCGGGCCGGGGAATAGGCCTCTTGGCCGGGGTGAATAGTGTTGGAACACGGCCCGCGGAAATAGTAGCAGCTGGAGGTACCGGGGGCGATGCCCGCCCCGGCCCGGCGGCCAAGTTAAAAAAATAAATAATCCCCGTTCAGTCTCAATGGCAGGGTGCGGGCCGGCCCGGCGGCGAGTGCGGCGGGCAGCAGGCCTCTTGGACAGGTTGAGAGATAAAAAAATAATAATTCCCATGCAGTCTCAATGGCGGGGTGCGGGCCGGGGAATAGGCCTCTTGGCCGGGGTGAATATGTTGGAACGCGGCGCGCGTAAATAGAAGCGGCTGGAGGTACCGGGGGCGAAGCCCGCCCCGGCCCGGAGGCCGAGTTAAAAAAAATAATAATCCCCGTTCAGTCTCAATGGCAGGGTGCGGGCCGGCCCGGCGGCGAGTGCGGCGGGCAGCAGGCCTCTTGGACAGGTTGAGAGATAAAAAAATAATAATTCCCGTTCAGTATCAATGGCAGGGTGCGGGCCGGCCCGGCGGCGATTGCGGCGGGCAGCAGGCCTCTTGGACAGGTTGAGAGATAAAAAAATAATAATTCCCATGCAGTCTCAATGGCGGGGTGCGGGCCGGGGAATAGGCCTCTTGGCCGGGGTGAATATGTTGGAGCGCGCCGCGCATAAATAGAAGCGGCTGGAGGTACCGGGGGCGAAGCCCGCCCCGGCCCGGAGGCCGAGTTAAAAAAAATAATAATCCCCGTTCAGTCTCAATGGCGGGGTGCGGGCCGGCCCGGCGGCGAGTGCGGCGGGCAGCAGGCCTCTTGGACAGGTTGAGAGATAAAAAAATAATAATTCCCGTGCAGTCTCAATGGCGGGGTGCGGGCCGGGGAATAGGCCTCTTGGCCGGGGTGAATAGTGTTGGAACACGGCCCGCGGAAATAGTAGCGGCTGGAGGTACCGGGGGCGATGCCCGCCCCTGCGGCCAAGTTAAAAAAATAAATAATCCCAGTTCAGTCTCAATGGCGGGGTGCGGGCCGGCCCGGCGGCGATTGCGGCGGGCAGCAGGCCTCTTGGACAGGTTGAGAGATAAAAAAATAATAATTCCCATGCATTCTCAATGGCGGGGTGCGGGCCGGGGAATAGGCCTCTTGGCCGGGGTGAATATGTTGGAACGCGGCGCGCGTAAATAGAAGCGGCTGGAGGTACCGGGGGCGAAGCCCGCCCCGGCCCGGAGGCCGAGTTAAAAAAAATAATAATCCCCGTTCAGTCTCAATGGCGGGGTGCGGGCCGGCCCGGCGGCGAGTGCGGCGGGCAGCAGGCCTCTTGGACAGGTTGAGAGATAAAAAAATAATAATTCCCGTGCAGTCTCAATGGCGGGGTGCGGGCCGGGGAATAGGCCTCTTGGCCGGGGTGAATAGTGTTGGAACACGGCCCGCGGTTTAGTGGCGGCTGGAGGTACCGGGGGCGATGCCCGCCCCGGCCCGGCGGCCAAGTTAAAAAAATAAATAATCCCGTTCAGTCTCAATGGCAGGGTGCGGGCCGGCCCGGCGGCGATTGCGGCGGGCAGCAGGCCTCTTGGACAGGTTGAGAGATAAAAAAATAATAATTCCCATGCAGTCTCAATGGCGGGGTGCGGGCCGGGGAATAGGCCTCTTGGCCGGGGTGAATATGTTGGAACGCGGCGCGCGTAAATAGAAGCGGCTGGAGGTACCGGGGGCGAAGCCCGCCCCGGCCCGGAGGCCGAGTTAAAAAAAATAATAATCCCCGTTCAGTCTCAATGGCGGGGTGCGGGCCGGCCCGGCGGCGAGTGCGGCGGGCAGCAGGCCTCTTGGACAGGTTGAGAGATAAAAAAATAATAATTCCCGTGCAGTCTCAATGGCGGGGTGCGGGCCGGGGAATAGGCCTCTTGGCCGGGGTGAATAGTGTTGGAACACGGCCCGCGGAAATAGTAGCGGCTGGAGGTACCGGGGGCGATGCCCGCCCCTGCGGCCAAGTTAAAAAAATAAATAATCCCAGTTCAGTCTCAATGGCGGGGTGCGGGCCGGCCCGGCGGCGATTGCGGCGGGCAGCAGGCCTCTTGGACAGGTTGAGAGATAAAAAAATAATAATTCCCATGCATTCTCAATGGCGGGGTGCGGGCCGGGGAATAGGCCTCTTGGCCGGGGTGAATATGTTGGAACGCGGCGCGCGTAAATAGAAGCGGCTGGAGGTACCGGGGGCGAAGCCCGCCCCGGCCCGGAGGCCGAGTTAAAAAAAATAATAATCCCCGTTCAGTCTCAATGGCGGGGTGCGGGCCGGCCCGGCGGCGAGTGCGGCGGGCAGCAGGCCTCTTGGACAGGTTGAGAGATAAAAAAATAATAATTCCCGTGCAGTCTCAATGGCGGGGTGCGGGCCGGGGAATAGGCCTCTTGGCCGGGGTGAATAGTGTTGGAACACGGCCCGCGGTTTAGTGGCGGCTGGAGGTACCGGGGGCGATGCCCGCCCCGGCCCGGCGGCCAAGTTAAAAAAATAAATAATCCCGTTCAGTCTCAATGGCAGGGTGCGGGCCGGCCCGGCGGCGATTGCGGCGGGCAGCAGGCCTCTTGGACAGGTTGAGAGATAAAAAAATAATAATTCCCATGCAGTCTCAATGGCGGGGTGCGGGCCGGGGAATAGGCCTCTTGGCCGGGGTGAATATGTTGGAACGCGGCGCGCGTAAATAGAAGCGGCTGGAGGTACCGGGGGCGAAGCCCGCCCCGGCCCGGAGGCCGAGTTAAAAAAAATAATAATCCCCGTTCAGTCTCAATGGCGGGGTGCGGGCCGGCCCGGCGGCGAGTGCGGCGGGCAGCAGGCCTCTTGGACAGGTTGAGAGATAAAAAAATAATAATTCCCGTGCAGTCTCAATGGCGGGGTGCGGGCCGGGGAATAGGCCTCTTGGCCGGGGTGAATAGTGTTGGAACACGGCCCGCGGAAATAGTAGCGGCTGGAGGTACCGGGGGCGATGCCCGCCCCTGCGGCCAAGTTAAAAAAATAAATAATCCCAGTTCAGTCTCAATGGCGGGGTGCGGGCCGGCCCGGCGGCGATTGCGGCGGGCAGCAGGCCTCTTGGACAGGTTGAGAGATAAAAAAATAATAATTCCCATGCAGTCTCAATGGCGGGGTGCGGGCCGGGGAATAGGCCTCTTGGCCGGGGTGAATATGTTGGAACGCGGTGCGCGTAAATAGAAGCGGCTGGAGGTACCGGGGGCGAAGCCCGCCCCGGCCCGGAGGCCGAGTTAAAAAAAATAATAATCCCCGTTCAGTCTCAATGGCGGGGTGCGGGCCGGCCCGGCGGCGAGTGCGGCGGGCAGCAGGCCTCTTGGACAGGTTGAGAGATAAAAAAATAATAATTCCCGTGCAGTCTCAATGGCGGGGTGCGGGCCGGGGAATAGGCCTCTTGGCCGGGGTGAATAGTGTTGGAACACGGCCCGCGGTTTAGTGGCGGCTGGAGGTACCGGGGGCGATGCCCGCCCCGGCCCGGCGGCCAAGTTAAAAAAATAAATAATCCCGTTCAGTCTCAATGGCAGGGTGCGGGCCGGCCCGGCGGCGATTGCGGCGGGCAGCAGGCCTCTTGGACAGGTTGAGAGATAAAAAAATAATAATTCCCATGCAGTCTCAATGGCGGGGTGCGGGCCGGGGAATAGGCCTCTTGGCCGGGGTGAATATGTTGGAACGCGGCGCGCGTAAATAGAAGCGGCTGGAGGTACCGGGGGCGAAGCCCGCCCCGGCCCGGAGGCCGAGTTAAAAAAAATAATAATCCCCTTTCAGTCTCAATGGCGGGGTGCGGGCCGGCCCGGCGGCGAGTGCGGCGGGCAGCAGGCCTCTTGGACAGGTTGAGAGATAAAAAAATAATAATTCCCGTGCAGTCTCAATGGCGGGGTGCGGGCCGGGGAATAGGCCTCTTGGCCGGGGTGAATAGTGTTGGAACACGGCCCGCGGTTTAGTGGCGGCTGGAGGTACCGGGGGCGATGCCCGCCCCGGCCCGGCGGCCAAGTTAAAAAAATAAATAATCCCGTTCAGTCTCAATGGCAGGGTGCGGGCCGGCCCGGCGGCGATTGCGGCGGGCAGCAGGCCTCTTGGACAGGTTGAGAGATAAAAAAATAATAATTCCCATGCAGTCTCAATGGCGGGGTGCGGGCCGGGGAATAGGCCTCTTGGCCGGGGTGAATATGTTGGAACGCGGCGCGCGTAAATAGAAGCGGCTGGAGGTACCGGGGGCGAAGCCCGCCCCGGCCCGGAGGCCGAGTTAAAAAAAATAATAATCCCCGTTCAGTCTCAATGGCGGGGTGCGGGCCGGCCCGGCGGCGAGTGCGGCGGGCAGCAGGCCTCTTGGACAGGTTGAGAGATAAAAAAATAATAATTCCCGTGCAGTCTCAATGGCGGGGTGCGGGCCGGGGAATAGGCCTCTTGGCCGGGGTGAATAGTGTTGGAACACGGCCCGCGGAAATAGTAGCGGCTGGAGGTACCGGGGGCGATGCCCGCCCCGGCCCGGCGGCCAAGTTAAAAAAAATAAATAATCCCCGTTCAGTCTCAATGGCAGGGTGCGGGCCGGCCCGGCGGCGAGTGCGGCGGGCAGCAGGCCTCTTGGACAGGTTGAGAGATAAAAAAATAATAATTCCCGTGCAGTCTCAATGGCGGGATGCGGGCCGGGGAATAGAACTCTTGGCCGGGGTGAATAGTGTTGGAACACGGCCCGCGGAAATAGTAGCGGCTGGAGGTACCGGGGGCGATGCCCGCCCCGGCCCGGCGGCCAAGTTAAAAAAATAAATAATCCCCGTTCAGTCTCAATGGCAGGGTGCGGGCCGGCCCGGCGGCGATTGCGGCGGGCAGCAGGCCTCTTGGACAGGTTGAGAGATAAAAAAATAATAAATCCCGTGCAGTCTCAATGGCGGGGTGCGGGCCGGGGAATAGGCCTCTTGGCGGGGTGAATAGTGTTGGAACACGGCCCGCGGAAATAGTAGCGGCTGGAGGTACCGGGGGCGATGCCCGCCCCGGGCCGGCGGCCAAGTTAAAAAAATAAATAATCCCCGTTCAGTCTCAATGGCGGGGTGCGGGCCGGCCCGGCGGCGAGTGCGGCGGGCAGCAGGCCTCTTGGACAGGTTGAGAGATAAAAAAATAATAATTCCCGTTCAGTCTCAATGGCAGGGTGCGGGCCGGCCCGGCGGCGATTGCGGCGGGCAGCAGGCCTCTTGGACAGGTTGAGAGATAAAAAAATAATAATTCCCATGCAGTCTCAATGGCGGGGTGCGGGCCGGGGAATAGGCCTCTTGGCCGGGGTGAATATGTTGGAGCGCGCCGCGCGTAAATAGAAGCGGCTGGAGGTACCGGGGGCGAAGCCCGCCCCGGCCCGGAGGCCGAGTTAAAAAAAATAATAATCCCCGTTCAGTCTCAATGGCGGGGTGCGGGCCGGCCCGGCGGCGAGTGCGGCGGGCAGCAGGCCTCTTGGACAGGTTGAGAGATAAAAAAACAATAATTCCCGTGCAGTCTCAATGGCGGGGTGCGGGCCGGGGAATAGGCCTCTTGGCCGGGGTGAATAGTGTTGGAACACGGCCCGCGGAAATAGTAGCGGCTGGAGGTAGCGGGGGCGATGCCCGCCCCTGCGGCCAAGTTAAAAAAATAAATAATCCCCGTTCAGTCTCAATGGCGGGGTGCGGGCCGGCCCGGCGGCGATTGCGGCGGGCAGCAGGCCTCTTGGACAGGTTGAGAGATAAAAAAATAATAATTCCCATGCAGTCTCAATGGCGGGGTGCGGGCCGGGGAATAGGCCTCTTGGCCGGGGTGAATATGTTGGAGCGCGCCGCGCGTAAATAGAAGCGGCTGGAGGTACCGGGGGCGAAGCCCGCCCCGGCCCGGAGGCCGAGTTAAAAAAATAATAATCCCCGTTCAGTCTTAATGGCGCGGTGCGGGCCGGCCCGGCGGCGAGTGCGGCGGGCAGCAGCCCTCTTGGACAGGTTGAGAGATAAAAAAATAATAATTCCCGTGCAGTCTCAATGGCGGGGTGTGGGCCGGGGAATAGGCCTCTTGGCCGGGGTGAATAGTGTTGGAACACGGCCCGCGGAAATAGTAGCGGCTGGAGGTACCGGGGGCGATGCCCGCCCCGGCCCGGCGGCCAAGTTAAAAAAATAAATAATCCCCGTTCAGTCTCAATGGCAGGGTGCGGGCCGGCCCGGCGGCGATTGCGGCGGGCAGCAGGCCTCTTGGACAGGTTGAGAGATAAAAAAATAATAATTCCCGTGCAGTCTCAATGGCGGGGTGCGGGCCGGGGAATAGGCCTCTTGGCCGGGGTGAATAGTGTTGGAACACGGCCCGCGGAAATAGTAGCGGCTGGAGGTACCGGGGGCGATGCCCGCCCCGGGCCGGCTGCCAAGTTAAAAAAATAAATAATCCCCGTTCAGTCTCAATGGCAGGGTGCGGGCCGGCCCGGCGGCGAGTGCGGCGGGCAGCAGGCCTCTTGGACAGGTTGAGAGATAAAAAAATAATAATTCCCGTTCAGTATCAATGGCAGGGTGCGGGCCGGCCCGGCGGCGATTGCGGCGGGCAGCAGGCCTCTTGGACAGGTTGAGAGATAAAAAAATAATAATTCCCATGCAGTCTCAATGGCAGGGTGCGGGCCGGCCCGGCGGCGATTGCGGCGGCAGCAGGCCTCTTGGACAGGTTGAGAGATAAAAAAATAATAATTCCATGCAGTCTCAATGGCGGGGTGCGGGCCGGTGAATAGGCCTCTTGGCCGAATAATCCCCGTTCAGTCTCAATGGCGGGGTGCGGGCCGGCCCGGCGGCGAGTGCGGCGGGCAGCAGGCCTCTTGGACAGGTTGAGAGATAAAAAAACAATAATTCCCGTGCAGTCTCAATGGCGGGGTGCGGGCCGGGGAATAGGCCTCTTGGCCGGGGTGAATATGTTGGAACGCGGCGCGCGTAAATAGAAGCGGCTGGAGGTACCGGGGGCGAAGCCCGCCCCGGCCCGGAGGCCGAGTTAAAAAAAATAATAATCCCCGTTCAGTCTCAATGGCGGGGTGCGGGCCGGCCCGGCGGCGAGTGCGGCGGGCAGCAGGCCTCTTGGACAGGTTGAGAGATAAAAAAATAATAATTCCCGTGCAGTCTCAATGGCGGGGTGCGGGCCGGGGAATAGGCCTCTTGGCCGGGGTGAATAGTGTTGGAACACGGCCCGCGGAAATAGTAGCGGCTGGAGGTACCGGGGGCGATGCCCGCCCCGGCCCGGCGGCCAAGTTAAAAAAATAAATAATCCCGTTCAGTCTCAATGGCAGGGTGCGGGCCGGCCCGGCGGCGATTGCGGCGGGCAGCAGGCCTCTTGGACAGGTTGAGAGATAAAAAAATAATAATTCCCATGCAGTCTCAATGGCGGGGTGCGGGCCGGGGAATAGGCCTCTTGGCCGGGGTGAATAGTGTTAGAACACGGCCCGCGGAAATAGTAGCGGCTGGAGGTAGCGGGGGCGATGCCCGCCCCTGCGGCCAAGTTAAAAAAATAAATAATCCCCGTTCAGTCTCAATGGCGGGGTGCGGGCCGGCCCGGCGGCGATTGCGGCGGGCAGCAGGCTTCTTGGACAGGTTGAGAGATAAAAAAATAATAATTCCCATGCAGTCTCAATGGCGGGGTGCGGGCCGGGGAATAGGCCTCTTGGCCGGGGTGAATATGTTGGAACGCGGCGCGCGTAAATAGAAGCGGCTGGAGGTACCGGGGGCGAAGCCCGCCCCGGCCCGGAGGCCGAGTTAAAAAAAATAATAATCCCCGTTCAGTCTCAATGGCGGCGTGCGGGCCGGCCCGGCGGCGAGTGCGGCGGGCAGCAGGCCTCTTGGACAGGTTGAGAGATAAAAAAATAATAATTCCCGTGCAGTCTCAATGGCGGGGTGCGGGCCGGGGAATAGGCCTCTTGGCCGGGGTGAATAGTGTTGGAACACGGCCCGCGGAAATAGTGGCGGCTGGAGGTACCGGGGGCGATGCCCGCCCCGGCCCGGCGGCCAAGTTAAAAAAATAAATAATCCCGTTCAGTCTCAATGGCAGGGTGCGGGCCGGCCCGGCGGCGATTGCGGCGGGCAGCAGGCCTCTTGGACAGGTTGAGAGATAAAAAAATAATAATTCCCATGCAGTCTCAATGGCGGGGTGCGGGCCGGGGAATAGGCCTCTTGGCCGGGGTGAATATGTTGGAACGCGGCTCGCGTAAATAGAAGCGGCTGGAGGTACCGGGGGCGAAGCCCGCCCCGGCCCGGAGGCCGAGTTAAAAAAAATAATAATCCCCGTTCAATCTCAATGGCGGGGTGCGGGCCGGCCCGGCGGCGAGTGCGGCGGGCAGCAGGCCTCTTGGACAGGTTGAGAGATAAAAAAATAATAATTCCCGTGCAGTCTCAATGGCGGGGTGCGGGCCGGGGAATAGGCCTCTTGGCCGGGGTGAATAGTGTTGGAACACGGCCCGCGGAAATAGTAGCGGCTGGAGGTACCGGGGGCGATGCCCGCCCCGGCCCGGCGGCCAAGTTAAAAAAATAAATAATCCCCGTTCAGTCTCAATGGCAGGGTGCGGGCCGGCCCGGCGGCGATTGCGGCGGGCAGCAGGCCTCTTGGACAGGTTGAGAGATAAAAAAATAATAATTCCCATGCAGTCTCAATGGCGGGGTGCGGGCCGGGGAATAGGCCTCTTGGCCGGGGTGAATAGTGTTGGAACACGGCCCGCGGAAATAGTAGCGGCTGGAGGTACCGGGGGCAATGCCCGCCCCGGCCCGGCGGCCAAGTTAAAAAAATAAATAATCCCCGTTCAGTCTCAATGGCAGGGTGCGGGCCGGCCCGGCGGCGAGTGCGGCGGGCAGCAGGCCTCTTGGACAGGTTGAGAGATAAAAAAATAATAATTCCCGTTCAGTCTCAATGGCAGGGTGCGGGCCGGCCCGGCGGCGATTGCGGCGGGCAGCAGGCCTCTTGGACAGGTTGAGAGATAAAAAAATAATAATTCCCGTGCAGTCTCAATGGCGGGGTGCGGGCCGGGGAATAGGCCTCTTGGCCGGGGTGAATAGTGTTGGAACACGGCCCGCGGAAATAGTAGCGGCTGGAGGTACCGGGGGCGATGCCCGCCCCGGGCCGGCTGCCAAGTTAAAAAAATAAATAATCCCCGTTCAGTCTCAATGGCAGGGTGCGGGCCGGCCCGGCGGCGAGTGCGGCGGGCAGCAGGCCTCTTGGACAGGTTGAGAGATAAAAAAATAATAATTCCCGTTCAGTATCAATGGCAGGGTGCGGGCCGGCCCGGCGGCGATTGCGGCGGGCAGCAGGCCTCTTGGACAGGTTGAGAGATAAAAAAATAATAATTCCCATGCAGTCTCAATGGCGGGGTGCGGGCCGGGGAATAGGCCTCTTGGCCGGGGTGAATATGTTGGAGCGCGCCGCGCGTAAATAGAAGCGGCTGGAGGTACCGGGGGCGAAGCCCGCCCCGGCCCGGAGGCCGAGTTAAAAAAAATAATAATCCCCGTTCAGTCTCAATGGCGGGGTGCGGGCCGGCCCGGCGGCGAGTGCGGCGGGCAGCAGGCCTCTTGGACAGGTTGAGAGATAAAAAAACAATAATTCCCGTGCAGTCTCAATGGCGGGGTGCGGGCCGGGGAATAGGCCTCTTGGCCGGGGTGAATATGTTGGAACGCGGCGCGCGTAAATAGAAGCGGCTGGAGGTACCGGGGGCGAAGCCCGCCCCGGCCCGGAGGCCGAGTTAAAAAAAATAATAATCCCCGTTCAGTCTCAATGGCGGGGTGCGGGCCGGCCCGGCGGCGAGTGCGGCGGGCAGCAGGCCTCTTGGACAGGTTGAGAGATAAAAAAATAATAATTCCCGTGCAGTCTCAATGGCGGGGTGCGGGCCGGGGAATAGGCCTCTTGGCCGGGGTGAATAGTGTTGGAACACGGCCCGCGGAAATAGTAGCGGCTGGAGGTACCGGGGGCGATGCCCGCCCCGGCCCGGCGGCCAAGTTAAAAAAATAAATAATCCCGTTCAGTCTCAATGGCAGGGTGCGGGCCGGCCCGGCGGCGATTGCGGCGGGCAGCAGGCCTCTTGGACAGGTTGAGAGATAAAAAAATAATAATTCCCATGCAGTCTCAATGGCGGGGTGCGGGCCGGGGAATAGGCCTCTTGGCCGGGGTGAATAGTGTTAGAACACGGCCCGCGGAAATAGTAGCGGCTGGAGGTAGCGGGGGCGATGCCCGCCCCTGCGGCCAAGTTAAAAAAATAAATAATCCCCGTTCAGTCTCAATGGCGGGGTGCGGGCCGGCCCGGCGGCGATTGCGGCGGGCAGCAGGCTTCTTGGACAGGTTGAGAGATAAAAAAATAATAATTCCCATGCAGTCTCAATGGCGGGGTGCGGGCCGGGGAATAGGCCTCTTGGCCGGGGTGAATATGTTGGAACGCGGCGCGCGTAAATAGAAGCGGCTGGAGGTACCGGGGGCGAAGCCCGCCCCGGCCCGGAGGCCGAGTTAAAAAAAATAATAATCCCCGTTCAATCTCAATGGCGGGGTGCGGGCCGGCCCGGCGGCGAGTGCGGCGGGCAGCAGGCCTCTTGGACAGGTTGAGAGATAAAAAAATAATAATTCCCGTGCAGTCTCAATGGCGGGGTGCGGGCCGGGGAATAGGCCTCTTGGCCGGGGTGAATAGTGTTGGAACACGGCCCGCGGAAATAGTAGCGGCTGGAGGTACCGGGGGCGATGCCCGCCCCGGCCCGGCGGCCAAGTTAAAAAAATAAATAATCCCCGTTCAGTCTCAATGGCAGGGTGCGGGCCGGCCCGGCGGCGATTGCGGCGGGCAGCAGGCCTCTTGGACAGGTTGAGAGATAAAAAAATAATAATTCCCATGCAGTCTCAATGGCGGGGTGCGGGCCGGGGAATAGGCCTCTTGGCCGGGGTGAATAGTGTTGGAACACGGCCCGCGGAAATAGTAGCGGCTGGAGGTACCGGGGGCAATGCCCGCCCCGGCCCGGCGGCCAAGTTAAAAAAATAAATAATCCCCGTTCAGTCTCAATGGCAGGGTGCGGGCCGGCCCGGCGGCGAGTGCGGCGGGCAGCAGGCCTCTTGGACAGGTTGAGAGATAAAAAAATAATAATTCCCGTTCAGTCTCAATGGCAGGGTGCGGGCCGGCCCGGCGGCGATTGCGGCGGGCAGCAGGCCTCTTGGACAGGTTGAGAGGTAAAAAAATTATAATTCCCGTTCAGTATCAATGGCAGGGTGCGGGCCGGCCCGGCGGCGATTGCGGCGGGCAGCAGGCCTCTTGGACAGGTTGAGAGATAAAAAAATAATAATTCCCATGCAGTCTCAATGGCGGGGTGCGGGCCGGGGAATAGGCCTCTTGGCCGGGGTGAATATGTTGGAGCGCGCCGCGCGTAAATAGAAGCGGCTGGAGGTACCGGGGGCGAAGCCCGCCCCGGCCCGGAGGCCGAGTTAAAAAAAATAATAATCCCCGTTCAGTCTCAATGGCGGGGTGCGGGCCGGCCCGGCGGCGAGTGCGGCGGGCAGCAGGCCTCTTGGACAGGTTGAGAGATAAAAAAATAATAATTCCCGTGCAGTCTCAATGGCGGGGTGCGGGCCGGGGAATAGGCCTCTTGGCCGGGGTGAATAGTGTTGGAACACGGCCCGCGGAAATAGTAGCGGCTGGAGGTACCGGGGGCGATGCCCGCCCCGGCCCGGCGGCCAAGTTAAAAAAATAAATAATCCCGTTCAGTCTCAAGCAGGGTGCGGGCCGGCCCGGCGGCGATTGCGGCGGGCAGCAGGCCTCTTGGACAGGTTGAGAGATAAAAAAATAATAATTCCCATGCAGTCTCAATGGCGGGGTGTGGGCCGGGGAATAGGCCTCTTGGCCGGGGTGAATATGTTGGAACCCGGCGCGCGTAAATAGAAGCGGCTGGAGGTACCGGGGGCGAAGCCCGCCCCGGCCCGGAGGCCGAGTTAAAAAAAATAATAATCCCCGTTCAGTCTCAATGGCGGGGTGCGGGCCGGCCCGGCGGCGAGTGCGGCGGGCAGCAGGCCTCTTGGACAGGTTGAGAGATAAAAAAAAATAATAATTCCCGTGCAGTCTCAATGGCGGGGTGCGGGCCGGGGATTAGGCCTCTTGGCCGGGGTGAATAGTGTTGGAACACGGCCCGCGGAAATAGTAGCGGCTGGAGGTACCGGGGGCGATGCCCGCCCCGGCCCGGCGGCCAAGTTAAAAAAATAAATAATCCCGTTCAGTCTCAATGGCAGGGTGCGGGCCGGCCCGGCGGCGATTGCGGCGGGCAGCAGGCCTCTTGGACAGGTTGAGAGATAAAAAAATAATAATTCCCATGCAGTCTCAATGGCGGGGTGCGGGCCGGGGAATAGGCCTCTTGGCCGGGGTGAATAGTGTTGGAACACGGCCCGCGGAAATAGTAGCGGCTGGAGGTACCGGGGGCGATGCCCGCCCCGGCCCGGCGGCCAAGTTAAAAAAATAAATAATCCCCGTTCAGTCTCAATGGCAGGGTGCGGGCCGGCCCGGCGGCGAGTGCGGCGGGCAGCAGGCCTCTTGGACAGGTTGAGAGATAAAAAAATAATAATTCCCGTTCAGTCTCAATGGCAGGGTGCGGGCCGGCCCGGCGGCGATTGCGGCGGGCAGCAGGCCTCTTGGACAGGTTGAGAGATAAAAAAATAATAATTCCCATGCAGTCTCAATGGCGGGGTGCGGGCCGGGGAATAGGCCTCTTGGCCGGGGTGAATAGTGTTGGAACACGGCCCGCGGAAATAGTAGCGGCTGGAGGTACCGGGGGCGATGCCCGCCCCGGCCCGGCGGCCAAGTTAAAAAAATAAATAATCCCCGTTCAGTCTCAATGGCAGGGTGCGGGCCGGCCCGGCGGCGATTGCGGCGGGCAGCAGGCCTCTTGGACAGGTTGAGAGATAAAAAAATAATAATTCCCATGCAGTCTCAATGGCGGGGTGCGGGCCGGGGAATAGGCCTCTTGGCCGGGGTGAATAGTGTTGGAACACGGCCCGCGGAAATAGTAGCGGCTGGAGGTACCGGGGGCGATGCCCGCCCCGGCCCGGCGACCAAGTTAAAAAAATAAATAATCCCCGTTCAGTCTCAATGGCAGGGTGCGGGCCGGCCCGGCGGCGAGTGCGGCGGGCAGCAGGCCTCTTGGACAGGTTGAGAGATAAAAAAGTAATAATTCCCATGCAGTCTCAATGGCGGGGTGCGGGCCGGGGAATAGGCCTCTTGGCCGGGGTGAATATGTTGGAACGCGGCGCGCGTAAATAGAAGCGGCTGGAGGTACCGGGGGCGAAGCCCGCCCCGGCCCGGAGGCCGAGTTAAAGAAAATAATAATCCCCGTTCAGTCTCAATGGCGGGGTGCGGGCCGGCCCGGCGGCGAGTGCGGCGGGCAGCAGGCCTCTTGGACAGGTTGAGAGATAAAAAAATAATAATTCCCGTTCAGTCTCAATGGCAGGGTGCGGGCCGGCCCGGCGGCGATTGCGGCGGGCAGCAGGCCTCTTGGACAGGTTGAGAGATAAAAAAATAATAATTCCCATGCAGTCTCAATGGCGGGGTGCGGGCCGGGGAATAGGCCTCTTGGCCGGGGTGAATATGTTGGAACGCGGCGCGCGTAAATAGAAGCGGCTGGAGGTACCGGGGGCGAAGCCCGCCCCGGCCCGGAGGCCGAGTTAAAAAAAATAATAATCCCCGTTCAGTCTCAATGGCGGGGTGCGGGCCGGCCCGGCGGCGAGTGCGGCGGGCAGCAGGCCTCTTGGACAGGTTGAGAGATAAAAAAATAATAATTCCCGTGCAGTCTCAATGGCGGGGTGCGGGCCGGGGAATAGGCCTCTGGGCCGGGGTGAATAGTGTTGGAACACGGCCCGCGGAACTAGTAGCGGCTGGAGGTACCGGGGGCGATGCCCGCCCCGGCCCGGCGGCCAAGTTAAAAAAATAAATAATCCCGTTCAGTCTCAATGGCAGGGTGCGGGCCGGCCCGGCGGCGATTGCGGCGGGCAGCAGGCCTCTTGGACAGGTTGAGAGATAAAAAAATAATAATTCCCATGCAGTCTCAATGGCGGGGTGCGGGCCGGGGAATAGGCCTCTTGGCCGGGGTGAATATGTTGGAACGCGGCGCGCGTAAATAGAAGCGGCTGGAGGTACCGGGGGCGAAGCCCGCCCCGGCCCGGAGGCCGAGTTAAAAAAAATAATAATCCCCGTTCAGTCTCAATGGCGGGGTGCGGGCCGGCCCGGCGGCGAGTGCGGCGGGCAGCAGGCCTCTTGGACAGGTTGAGAGATAAAAAAATAATAATTCCCGTGCAGTCTCAATGGCGGGGTGCGGGCCGGGGAAATAGGCCTCTTGGCCGGGGTGAATAGTGTTGGAACACGGCCCGCGGAAATAGTAGCGGCTGGAGGTACCGGGGGCGATGCCCGCCCCGGCCCGGCGGCCAAGTTAAAAAAATAAATAATCCCCGTTCAGTCTCAATGGCAGGGTGCGGGCCGGCCCGGCGGCGATTGCGGCGGGCAGCAGGCCTCTTGGACAGGTTGAGAGATAAAAAAATAATAATTCCCATGCAGTCTCAATGGCGGGGTGCGGGCCGGGGAATAGGCCTCTTGGCCGGGGTGAATAGTGTTGGAACACGGCCCGCGGAAATAGTAGCAGCTGGAGGTACCGGGGGCGATGCCCGCCCCGGCCCGGCGGCCAAGTTAAAAAAATAAATAATCCCCGTTCAGTCTCAATGGCAGGGTGCGGGCCGGCCCGGCGGCGAGTGCGGCGGGCAGCAGGCCTCTTGGACAGGTTGAGAGATAAAAAAATAATAATTCCCATGCAGTCTCAATGGCGGGGTGCGGGCCGGGGAATAGGCCTCTTGGCCGGGGTGAATATGTTGGAACGCGGCGCGCGTAAATAGAAGCGGCTGGAGGTACCGGGGGCGAAGCCCGCCCCGGCCCGGAGGCCGAGTTAAAAAAAATAATAATCCCCGTTCAGTCTCAATGGCAGGGTGCGGGCCGGCCCGGCGGCGAGTGCGGCGGGCAGCAGGCCTCTTGGACAGGTTGAGAGATAAAAAAATAATAATTCCCGTTCAGTATCAATGGCAGGGTGCGGGCCGGCCCGGCGGCGATTGCGGCGGGCAGCAGGCCTCTTGGACAGGTTGAGAGATAAAAAAATAATAATTCCCATGCAGTCTCAATGGCGGGGTGCGGGCCGGGGAATAGGCCTCTTGGCCGGGGTGAATATGTTGGAGCGCGCCGCGCATAAATAGAAGCGGCTGGAGGTACCGGGGGCGAAGCCCGCCCCGGCCCGGAGGCCGAGTTAAAAAAAATAATAATCCCCGTTCAGTCTCAATGGCGGGGTGCGGGCCGGCCCGGCGGCGAGTGCGGCGGGCAGCAGGCCTCTTGGACAGGTTGAGAGATAAAAAAATAATAATTCCCGTGCAGTCTCAATGGCGGGGTGCGGGCCGGGGAATAGGCCTCTTGGCCGGGGTGAATAGTGTTGGAACACGGCCCGCGGAAATAGTAGCGGCTGGAGGTACCGGGGGCGATGCCCGCCCCTGCGGCCAAGTTAAAAAAATAAATAATCCCAGTTCAGTCTCAATGGCGGGGTGCGGGCCGGCCCGGCGGCGATTGCGGCGGGCAGCAGGCCTCTTGGACAGGTTGAGAGATAAAAAAATAATAATTCCCATGCATTCTCAATGGCGGGGTGCGGGCCGGGGAATAGGCCTCTTGGCCGGGGTGAATATGTTGGAACGCGGCGCGCGTAAATAGAAGCGGCTGGAGGTACCGGGGGCGAAGCCCGCCCCGGCCCGGAGGCCGAGTTAAAAAAAATAATAATCCCCGTTCAGTCTCAATGGCGGGGTGCGGGCCGGCCCGGCGGCGAGTGCGGCGGGCAGCAGGCCTCTTGGACAGGTTGAGAGATAAAAAAATAATAATTCCCGTGCAGTCTCAATGGCGGGGTGCGGGCCGGGGAATAGGCCTCTTGGCCGGGGTGAATAGTGTTGGAACACGGCCCGCGGTTTAGTGGCGGCTGGAGGTACCGGGGGCGATGCCCGCCCCGGCCCGGCGGCCAAGTTAAAAAAATAAATAATCCCGTTCAGTCTCAATGGCAGGGTGCGGGCCGGCCCGGCGGCGATTGCGGCGGGCAGCAGGCCTCTTGGACAGGTTGAGAGATAAAAAAATAATAATTCCCATGCAGTCTCAATGGCGGGGTGCGGGCCGGGGAATAGGCCTCTTGGCCGGGGTGAATATGTTGGAACGCGGCGCGCGTAAATAGAAGCGGCTGGAGGTACCGGGGGCGAAGCCCGCCCCGGCCCGGAGGCCGAGTTAAAAAAAATAATAATCCCCGTTCAGTCTCAATGGCGGGGTGCGGGCCGGCCCGGCGGCGAGTGCGGCGGGCAGCAGGCCTCTTGGACAGGTTGAGAGATAAAAAAATAATAATTCCCGTGCAGTCTCAATGGCGGGGTGCGGGCCGGGGAATAGGCCTCTTGGCCGGGGTGAATAGTGTTGGAACACGGCCCGCGGAAATAGTAGCGGCTGGAGGTACCGGGGGCGATGCCCGCCCCTGCGGCCAAGTTAAAAAAATAAATAATCCCAGTTCAGTCTCAATGGCGGGGTGCGGGCCGGCCCGGCGGCGATTGCGGCGGGCAGCAGGCCTCTTGGACAGGTTGAGAGATAAAAAAATAATAATTCCCATGCAGTCTCAATGGCGGGGTGCGGGCCGGGGAATAGGCCTCTTGGCCGGGGTGAATATGTTGGAACGCGGTGCGCGTAAATAGAAGCGGCTGGAGGTACCGGGGGCGAAGCCCGCCCCGGCCCGGAGGCCGAGTTAAAAAAAATAATAATCCCCGTTCAGTCTCAATGGCGGGGTGCGGGCCGGCCCGGCGGCGAGTGCGGCGGGCAGCAGGCCTCTTGGACAGGTTGAGAGATAAAAAAATAATAATTCCCGTGCAGTCTCAATGGCGGGGTGCGGGCCGGGGAATAGGCCTCTTGGCCGGGGTGAATAGTGTTGGAACACGGCCCGCGGTTTAGTGGCGGCTGGAGGTACCGGGGGCGATGCCCGCCCCGGCCCGGCGGCCAAGTTAAAAAAATAAATAATCCCGTTCAGTCTCAATGGCAGGGTGCGGGCCGGCCCGGCGGCGATTGCGGCGGGCAGCAGGCCTCTTGGACAGGTTGAGAGATAAAAAAATAATAATTCCCATGCAGTCTCAATGGCGGGGTGCGGGCCGGGGAATAGGCCTCTTGGCCGGGGTGAATAGTGTTGGAACACGGCCCGCGGAAATAGTAGCGGCTGGAGGTACCGGGGGCGATGCCCGCCCCGGCCCGGCGGCCAAGTTAAAAAAATAAATAATCCCCGTTCAGTCTCAATGGCAGGGTGCGGGCCGGCCCGGCGGCGATTGCGGCGGGCAGCAGGCCTCTTGGACAGGTTGAGAGATAAAAAAATAATAATTCCCATGCAGTCTCAATGGCGGGGTGCGGGCCGGGGAATAGGCCTCTTGGCCGGGGTGAATAGTGTTGGAACACGGCCCGCGGAAATAGTAGCGGCTGGAGGTACCGGGGGCAATGCCCGCCCCGGCCCGGCGGCCAAGTTAAAAAAATAAATAATCCCCGTTCAGTCTCAATGGCAGGGTGCGGGCCGGCCCGGCGGCGAGTGCGGCGGGCAGCAGGCCTCTTGGACAGGTTGAGAGATAAAAAAATAATAATTCCCGTTCAGTCTCAATGGCAGGGTGCGGGCCGGCCCGGCGGCGATTGCGGCGGGCAGCAGGCCTCTTGGACAGGTTGAGAGATAAAAAAATAATAATTCCCGTGCAGTCTCAATGGCGGGGTGCGGGCCGGGGAATAGGCCTCTTGGCCGGGGTGAATAGTGTTGGAACACGGCCCGCGGAAATAGTAGCGGCTGGAGGTACCGGGGGCGATGCCCGCCCCGGGCCGGCTGCCAAGTTAAAAAAATAAATAATCCCCGTTCAGTCTCAATGGCAGGGTGCGGGCCGGCCCGGCGGCGAGTGCGGCGGGCAGCAGGCCTCTTGGACAGGTTGAGAGATAAAAAAATAATAATTCCCGTTCAGTATCAATGGCAGGGTGCGGGCCGGCCCGGCGGCGATTGCGGCGGGCAGCAGGCCTCTTGGACAGGTTGAGAGATAAAAAAATAATAATTCCCATGCAGTCTCAATGGCGGGGTGCGGGCCGGGGAATAGGCCTCTTGGCCGGGGTGAATATGTTGGAGCGCGCCGCGCGTAAATAGAAGCGGCTGGAGGTACCGGGGGCGAAGCCCGCCCCGGCCCGGAGGCCGAGTTAAAAAAAATAATAATCCCCGTTCAGTCTCAATGGCGGGGTGCGGGCCGGCCCGGCGGCGAGTGCGGCGGGCAGCAGGCCTCTTGGACAGGTTGAGAGATAAAAAAACAATAATTCCCGTGCAGTCTCAATGGCGGGGTGCGGGCCGGGGAATAGGCCTCTTGGCCGGGGTGAATATGTTGGAACGCGGCGCGCGTAAATAGAAGCGGCTGGAGGTACCGGGGGCGAAGCCCGCCCCGGCCCGGAGGCCGAGTTAAAAAAAATAATAATCCCCGTTCAGTCTCAATGGCGGGGTGCGGGCCGGCCCGGCGGCGAGTGCGGCGGGCAGCAGGCCTCTTGGACAGGTTGAGAGATAAAAAAATAATAATTCCCGTGCAGTCTCAATGGCGGGGTGCGGGCCGGGGAATAGGCCTCTTGGCCGGGGTGAATAGTGTTGGAACACGGCCCGCGGAAATAGTAGCGGCTGGAGGTACCGGGGGCGATGCCCGCCCCGGCCCGGCGGCCAAGTTAAAAAAATAAATAATCCCGTTCAGTCTCAATGGCAGGGTGCGGGCCGGCCCGGCGGCGATTGCGGCGGGCAGCAGGCCTCTTGGACAGGTTGAGAGATAAAAAAATAATAATTCCCATGCAGTCTCAATGGCGGGGTGCGGGCCGGGGAATAGGCCTCTTGGCCGGGGTGAATAGTGTTAGAACACGGCCCGCGGAAATAGTAGCGGCTGGAGGTAGCGGGGGCGATGCCCGCCCCTGCGGCCAAGTTAAAAAAATAAATAATCCCCGTTCAGTCTCAATGGCGGGGTGCGGGCCGGCCCGGCGGCGATTGCGGCGGGCAGCAGGCTTCTTGGACAGGTTGAGAGATAAAAAAATAATAATTCCCATGCAGTCTCAATGGCGGGGTGCGGGCCGGGGAATAGGCCTCTTGGCCGGGGTGAATATGTTGGAACGCGGCGCGCGTAAATAGAAGCGGCTGGAGGTACCGGGGGCGAAGCCCGCCCCGGCCCGGAGGCCGAGTTAAAAAAAATAATAATCCCCGTTCAATCTCAATGGCGGGGTGCGGGCCGGCCCGGCGGCGAGTGCGGCGGGCAGCAGGCCTCTTGGACAGGTTGAGAGATAAAAAAATAATAATTCCCGTGCAGTCTCAATGGCGGGGTGCGGGCCGGGGAATAGGCCTCTTGGCCGGGGTGAATAGTGTTGGAACACGGCCCGCGGAAATAGTAGCGGCTGGAGGTACCGGGGGCGATGCCCGCCCCGGCCCGGCGGCCAAGTTAAAAAAATAAATAATCCCCGTTCAGTCTCAATGGCAGGGTGCGGGCCGGCCCGGCGGCGATTGCGGCGGGCAGCAGGCCTCTTGGACAGGTTGAGAGATAAAAAAATAATAATTCCCATGCAGTCTCAATGGCGGGGTGCGGGCCGGGGAATAGGCCTCTTGGCCGGGGTGAATAGTGTTGGAACACGGCCCGCGGAAATAGTAGCGGCTGGAGGTACCGGGGGCAATGCCCGCCCCGGCCCGGCGGCCAAGTTAAAAAAATAAATAATCCCCGTTCAGTCTCAATGGCAGGGTGCGGGCCGGCCCGGCGGCGAGTGCGGCGGGCAGCAGGCCTCTTGGACAGGTTGAGAGATAAAAAAATAATAATTCCCGTTCAGTCTCAATGGCAGGGTGCGGGCCGGCCCGGCGGCGATTGCGGCGGGCAGCAGGCCTCTTGGACAGGTTGAGAGGTAAAAAAATTATAATTCCCGTTCAGTATCAATGGCAGGGTGCGGGCCGGCCCGGCGGCGATTGCGGCGGGCAGCAGGCCTCTTGGACAGGTTGAGAGATAAAAAAATAATAATTCCCATGCAGTCTCAATGGCGGGGTGCGGGCCGGGGAATAGGCCTCTTGGCCGGGGTGAATATGTTGGAGCGCGCCGCGCGTAAATAGAAGCGGCTGGAGGTACCGGGGGCGAAGCCCGCCCCGGCCCGGAGGCCGAGTTAAAAAAAATAATAATCCCCGTTCAGTCTCAATGGCGGGGTGCGGGCCGGCCCGGCGGCGAGTGCGGCGGGCAGCAGGCCTCTTGGACAGGTTGAGAGATAAAAAAATAATAATTCCCGTGCAGTCTCAATGGCGGGGTGCGGGCCGGGGAATAGGCCTCTTGGCCGGGGTGAATAGTGTTGGAACACGGCCCGCGGAAATAGTAGCGGCTGGAGGTACCGGGGGCGATGCCCGCCCCGGCCCGGCGGCCAAGTTAAAAAAATAAATAATCCCGTTCAGTCTCAAGCAGGGTGCGGGCCGGCCCGGCGGCGATTGCGGCGGGCAGCAGGCCTCTTGGACAGGTTGAGAGATAAAAAAATAATAATTCCCATGCAGTCTCAATGGCGGGGTGTGGGCCGGGGAATAGGCCTCTTGGCCGGGGTGAATATGTTGGAACCCGGCGCGCGTAAATAGAAGCGGCTGGAGGTACCGGGGGCGAAGCCCGCCCCGGCCCGGAGGCCGAGTTAAAAAAAATAATAATCCCCGTTCAGTCTCAATGGCGGGGTGCGGGCCGGCCCGGCGGCGAGTGCGGCGGGCAGCAGGCCTCTTGGACAGGTTGAGAGATAAAAAAAAATAATAATTCCCGTGCAGTCTCAATGGCGGGGTGCGGGCCGGGGATTAGGCCTCTTGGCCGGGGTGAATAGTGTTGGAACACGGCCCGCGGAAATAGTAGCGGCTGGAGGTACCGGGGGCGATGCCCGCCCCGGCCCGGCGGCCAAGTTAAAAAAATAAATAATCCCGTTCAGTCTCAATGGCAGGGTGCGGGCCGGCCCGGCGGCGATTGCGGCGGGCAGCAGGCCTCTTGGACAGGTTGAGAGATAAAAAAATAATAATTCCCATGCAGTCTCAATGGCGGGGTGCGGGCCGGGGAATAGGCCTCTTGGCCGGGGTGAATAGTGTTGGAACACGGCCCGCGGAAATAGTAGCGGCTGGAGGTACCGGGGGCGATGCCCGCCCCGGCCCGGCGGCCAAGTTAAAAAAATAAATAATCCCCGTTCAGTCTCAATGGCAGGGTGCGGGCCGGCCCGGCGGCGAGTGCGGCGGGCAGCAGGCCTCTTGGACAGGTTGAGAGATAAAAAAATAATAATTCCCGTTCAGTCTCAATGGCAGGGTGCGGGCCGGCCCGGCGGCGATTGCGGCGGGCAGCAGGCCTCTTGGACAGGTTGAGAGATAAAAAAATAATAATTCCCATGCAGTCTCAATGGCGGGGTGCGGGCCGGGGAATAGGCCTCTTGGCCGGGGTGAATAGTGTTGGAACACGGCCCGCGGAAATAGTAGCGGCTGGAGGTACCGGGGGCGATGCCCGCCCCGGCCCGGCGGCCAAGTTAAAAAAATAAATAATCCCCGTTCAGTCTCAATGGCAGGGTGCGGGCCGGCCCGGCGGCGATTGCGGCGGGCAGCAGGCCTCTTGGACAGGTTGAGAGATAAAAAAATAATAATTCCCATGCAGTCTCAATGGCGGGGTGCGGGCCGGGGAATAGGCCTCTTGGCCGGGGTGAATAGTGTTGGAACACGGCCCGCGGAAATAGTAGCGGCTGGAGGTACCGGGGGCGATGCCCGCCCCGGCCCGGCGACCAAGTTAAAAAAATAAATAATCCCCGTTCAGTCTCAATGGCAGGGTGCGGGCCGGCCCGGCGGCGAGTGCGGCGGGCAGCAGGCCTCTTGGACAGGTTGAGAGATAAAAAAGTAATAATTCCCATGCAGTCTCAATGGCGGGGTGCGGGCCGGGGAATAGGCCTCTTGGCCGGGGTGAATATGTTGGAACGCGGCGCGCGTAAATAGAAGCGGCTGGAGGTACCGGGGGCGAAGCCCGCCCCGGCCCGGAGGCCGAGTTAAAGAAAATAATAATCCCCGTTCAGTCTCAATGGCGGGGTGCGGGCCGGCCCGGCGGCGAGTGCGGCGGGCAGCAGGCCTCTTGGACAGGTTGAGAGATAAAAAAATAATAATTCCCGTTCAGTCTCAATGGCAGGGTGCGGGCCGGCCCGGCGGCGATTGCGGCGGGCAGCAGGCCTCTTGGACAGGTTGAGAGATAAAAAAATAATAATTCCCATGCAGTCTCAATGGCGGGGTGCGGGCCGGGGAATAGGCCTCTTGGCCGGGGTGAATATGTTGGAACGCGGCGCGCGTAAATAGAAGCGGCTGGAGGTACCGGGGGCGAAGCCCGCCCCGGCCCGGAGGCCGAGTTAAAAAAAATAATAATCCCCGTTCAGTCTCAATGGCGGGGTGCGGGCCGGCCCGGCGGCGAGTGCGGCGGGCAGCAGGCCTCTTGGACAGGTTGAGAGATAAAAAAATAATAATTCCCGTGCAGTCTCAATGGCGGGGTGCGGGCCGGGGAATAGGCCTCTGGGCCGGGGTGAATAGTGTTGGAACACGGCCCGCGGAACTAGTAGCGGCTGGAGGTACCGGGGGCGATGCCCGCCCCGGCCCGGCGGCCAAGTTAAAAAAATAAATAATCCCGTTCAGTCTCAATGGCAGGGTGCGGGCCGGCCCGGCGGCGATTGCGGCGGGCAGCAGGCCTCTTGGACAGGTTGAGAGATAAAAAAATAATAATTCCCATGCAGTCTCAATGGCGGGGTGCGGGCCGGGGAATAGGCCTCTTGGCCGGGGTGAATATGTTGGAACGCGGCGCGCGTAAATAGAAGCGGCTGGAGGTACCGGGGGCGAAGCCCGCCCCGGCCCGGAGGCCGAGTTAAAAAAAATAATAATCCCCGTTCAGTCTCAATGGCGGGGTGCGGGCCGGCCCGGCGGCGAGTGCGGCGGGCAGCAGGCCTCTTGGACAGGTTGAGAGATAAAAAAATAATAATTCCCGTGCAGTCTCAATGGCGGGGTGCGGGCCGGGGAAATAGGCCTCTTGGCCGGGGTGAATAGTGTTGGAACACGGCCCGCGGAAATAGTAGCGGCTGGAGGTACCGGGGGCGATGCCCGCCCCGGCCCGGCGGCCAAGTTAAAAAAATAAATAATCCCCGTTCAGTCTCAATGGCAGGGTGCGGGCCGGCCCGGCGGCGATTGCGGCGGGCAGCAGGCCTCTTGGACAGGTTGAGAGATTAAAAAATAATAATTCCCATGCAGTCTCAATGGCGGGGTGCGGGCCGGGGAATAGGCCTCTTGGCCGGGGTGAATAGTGTTGGAACACGGCCCGCGGAAATAGTAGCAGCTGGAGGTACCGGGGGCGATGCCCGCCCCGGCCCGGCGGCCAAGTTAAAAAAATAAATAATCCCCGTTCAGTCTCAATGGCAGGGTGCGGGCCGGCCCGGCGGCGAGTGCGGCGGGCAGCAGGCCTCTTGGACAGGTTGAGAGATAAAAAAATAATAATTCCCATGCAGTCTCAATGGCGGGGTGCGGGCCGGGGAATAGGCCTCTTGGCCGGGGTGAATATGTTGGAACGCGGCGCGCGTAAATAGAAGCGGCTGGAGGTACCGGGGGCGAAGCCCGCCCCGGCCCGGAGGCCGAGTTAAAAAAAATAATAATCCCCGTTCAGTCTCAATGGCAGGGTGCGGGCCGGCCCGGCGGCGAGTGCGGCGGGCAGCAGGCCTCTTGGACAGGTTGAGAGATAAAAAAATAATAATTCCCGTTCAGTATCAATGGCAGGGTGCGGGCCGGCCCGGCGGCGATTGCGGCGGGCAGCAGGCCTCTTGGACAGGTTGAGAGATAAAAAAATAATAATTCCCATGCAGTCTCAATGGCGGGGTGCGGGCCGGGGAATAGGCCTCTTGGCCGGGGTGAATATGTTGGAGCGCGCCGCGCATAAATAGAAGCGGCTGGAGGTACCGGGGGCGAAGCCCGCCCCGGCCCGGAGGCCGAGTTAAAAAAAATAATAATCCCCGTTCAGTCTCAATGGCGGGGTGCGGGCCGGCCCGGCGGCGAGTGCGGCGGGCAGCAGGCCTCTTGGACAGGTTGAGAGATAAAAAAATAATAATTCCCGTGCAGTCTCAATGGCGGGGTGCGGGCCGGGGAATAGGCCTCTTGGCCGGGGTGAATAGTGTTGGAACACGGCCCGCGGAAATAGTAGCGGCTGGAGGTACCGGGGGCGATGCCCGCCCCTGCGGCCAAGTTAAAAAAATAAATAATCCCAGTTCAGTCTCAATGGCGGGGTGCGGGCCGGCCCGGCGGCGATTGCGGCGGGCAGCAGGCCTCTTGGACAGGTTGAGAGATAAAAAAATAATAATTCCCATGCATTCTCAATGGCGGGGTGCGGGCCGGGGAATAGGCCTCTTGGCCGGGGTGAATATGTTGGAACGCGGCGCGCGTAAATAGAAGCGGCTGGAGGTACCGGGGGCGAAGCCCGCCCCGGCCCGGAGGCCGAGTTAAAAAAAATAATAATCCCCGTTCAGTCTCAATGGCGGGGTGCGGGCCGGCCCGGCGGCGAGTGCGGCGGGCAGCAGGCCTCTTGGACAGGTTGAGAGATAAAAAAATAATAATTCCCGTGCAGTCTCAATGGCGGGGTGCGGGCCGGGGAATAGGCCTCTTGGCCGGGGTGAATAGTGTTGGAACACGGCCCGCGGTTTAGTGGCGGCTGGAGGTACCGGGGGCGATGCCCGCCCCGGCCCGGCGGCCAAGTTAAAAAAATAAATAATCCCGTTCAGTCTCAATGGCAGGGTGCGGGCCGGCCCGGCGGCGATTGCGGCGGGCAGCAGGCCTCTTGGACAGGTTGAGAGATAAAAAAATAATAATTCCCATGCAGTCTCAATGGCGGGGTGCGGGCCGGGGAATAGGCCTCTTGGCCGGGGTGAATATGTTGGAACGCGGCGCGCGTAAATAGAAGCGGCTGGAGGTACCGGGGGCGAAGCCCGCCCCGGCCCGGAGGCCGAGTTAAAAAAAATAATAATCCCCGTTCAGTCTCAATGGCGGGGTGCGGGCCGGCCCGGCGGCGAGTGCGGCGGGCAGCAGGCCTCTTGGACAGGTTGAGAGATAAAAAAATAATAATTCCCGTGCAGTCTCAATGGCGGGGTGCGGGCCGGGGAATAGGCCTCTTGGCCGGGGTGAATAGTGTTGGAACACGGCCCGCGGAAATAGTAGCGGCTGGAGGTACCGGGGGCGATGCCCGCCCCTGCGGCCAAGTTAAAAAAATAAATAATCCCAGTTCAGTCTCAATGGCGGGGTGCGGGCCGGCCCGGCGGCGATTGCGGCGGGCAGCAGGCCTCTTGGACAGGTTGAGAGATAAAAAAATAATAATTCCCATGCAGTCTCAATGGCGGGGTGCGGGCCGGGGAATAGGCCTCTTGGCCGGGGTGAATATGTTGGAACGCGGTGCGCGTAAATAGAAGCGGCTGGAGGTACCGGGGGCGAAGCCCGCCCCGGCCCGGAGGCCGAGTTAAAAAAAATAATAATCCCCGTTCAGTCTCAATGGCGGGGTGCGGGCCGGCCCGGCGGCGAGTGCGGCGGGCAGCAGGCCTCTTGGACAGGTTGAGAGATAAAAAAATAATAATTCCCGTGCAGTCTCAATGGCGGGGTGCGGGCCGGGGAATAGGCCTCTTGGCCGGGGTGAATAGTGTTGGAACACGGCCCGCGGTTTAGTGGCGGCTGGAGGTACCGGGGGCGATGCCCGCCCCGGCCCGGCGGCCAAGTTAAAAAAATAAATAATCCCGTTCAGTCTCAATGGCAGGGTGCGGGCCGGCCCGGCGGCGATTGCGGCGGGCAGCAGGCCTCTTGGACAGGTTGAGAGATAAAAAAATAATAATTCCCATGCAGTCTCAATGGCGGGGTGCGGGCCGGGGAATAGGCCTCTTGGCCGGGGTGAATATGTTGGAACGCGGCGCGCGTAAATAGAAGCGGCTGGAGGTACCGGGGGCGAAGCCCGCCCCGGCCCGGAGGCCGAGTTAAAAAAAATAATAATCCCCTTTCAGTCTCAATGGCGGGGTGCGGGCCGGCCCGGCGGCGAGTGCGGCGGGCAGCAGGCCTCTTGGACAGGTTGAGAGATAAAAAAATAATAATTCCCGTGCAGTCTCAATGGCGGGGTGCGGGCCGGGGAATAGGCCTCTTGGCCGGGGTGAATAGTGTTGGAACACGGCCCGCGGTTTAGTGGCGGCTGGAGGTACCGGGGGCGATGCCCGCCCCGGCCCGGCGGCCAAGTTAAAAAAATAAATAATCCCGTTCAGTCTCAATGGCAGGGTGCGGGCCGGCCCGGCGGCGATTGCGGCGGGCAGCAGGCCTCTTGGACAGGTTGAGAGATAAAAAAATAATAATTCCCATGCAGTCTCAATGGCGGGGTGCGGGCCGGGGAATAGGCCTCTTGGCCGGGGTGAATATGTTGGAACGCGGCGCGCGTAAATAGAAGCGGCTGGAGGTACCGGGGGCGAAGCCCGCCCCGGCCCGGAGGCCGAGTTAAAAAAAATAATAATCCCCGTTCAGTCTCAATGGCGGGGTGCGGGCCGGCCCGGCGGCGAGTGCGGCGGGCAGCAGGCCTCTTGGACAGGTTGAGAGATAAAAAAATAATAATTCCCGTGCAGTCTCAATGGCGGGGTGCGGGCCGGGGAATAGGCCTCTTGGCCGGGGTGAATAGTGTTGGAACACGGCCCGCGGAAATAGTAGCGGCTGGAGGTACCGGGGGCGATGCCCGCCCCGGCCCGGCGGCCAAGTTAAAAAAAATAAATAATCCCCGTTCAGTCTCAATGGCAGGGTGCGGGCCGGCCCGGCGGCGAGTGCGGCGGGCAGCAGGCCTCTTGGACAGGTTGAGAGATAAAAAAATAATAATTCCCGTGCAGTCTCAATGGCGGGATGCGGGCCGGGGAATAGAACTCTTGGCCGGGGTGAATAGTGTTGGAACACGGCCCGCGGAAATAGTAGCGGCTGGAGGTACCGGGGGCAATGCCCGCCCCGGCCCGGCGGCCAAGTTAAAAAAATAAATAATCCCCGTTCAGTCTCAATGGCAGGGTGCGGGCCGGCCCGGCGGCGATTGCGGCGGGCAGCAGGCCTCTTGGACAGGTTGAGAGATAAAAAAATAATAATTCCCGTTCAGTCTCAATGGCAGGGTGCGGGCCGGCCCGGCGGCGATTGCGGCGGGCAGCAGGCCTCTTGGACAGGTTGAGAGATAAAAAAATAATAATTCCCGTGCAGTCTCAATGGCGGGGTGCGGGCCGGGGAATAGGCCTCTTGGCCGGGGTGAATAGTGTTGGAACACGGCCCGCGGAAATAGTAGCGGCTGGAGGTACCGGGGGCGATGCCCGCCCCGGGCCGGCTGCCAAGTTAAAAAAATAAATAATCCCCGTTCAGTCTCAATGGCAGGGTGCGGGCCGGCCCGGCGGCGAGTGCGGCGGGCAGCAGGCCTCTTGGACAGGTTGAGAGATAAAAAAATAATAATTCCCGTTCAGTATCAATGGCAGGGTGCGGGCCGGCCCGGCGGCGATTGCGGCGGGCAGCAGGCCTCTTGGACAGGTTGAGAGATAAAAAAATAATAATTCCCATGCAGTCTCAATGGCGGGGTGCGGGCCGGGGAATAGGCCTCTTGGCCGGGGTGAATATGTTGGAGCGCGCCGCGCGTAAATAGAAGCGGCTGGAGGTACCGGGGGCGAAGCCCGCCCCGGCCCGGAGGCCGAGTTAAAAAAAATAATAATCCCCGTTCAGTCTCAATGGCGGGGTGCGGGCCGGCCCGGCGGCGAGTGCGGCGGGCAGCAGGCCTCTTGGACAGGTTGAGAGATAAAAAAACAATAATTCCCGTGCAGTCTCAATGGCGGGGTGCGGGCCGGGGAATAGGCCTCTTGGCCGGGGTGAATATGTTGGAACGCGGCGCGCGTAAATAGAAGCGGCTGGAGGTACCGGGGGCGAAGCCCGCCCCGGCCCGGAGGCCGAGTTAAAAAAAATAATAATCCCCGTTCAGTCTCAATGGCGGGGTGCGGGCCGGCCCGGCGGCGAGTGCGGCGGGCAGCAGGCCTCTTGGACAGGTTGAGAGATAAAAAAATAATAATTCCCGTGCAGTCTCAATGGCGGGGTGCGGGCCGGGGAATAGGCCTCTTGGCCGGGGTGAATAGTGTTGGAACACGGCCCGCGGAAATAGTAGCGGCTGGAGGTACCGGGGGCGATGCCCGCCCCGGCCCGGCGGCCAAGTTAAAAAAATAAATAATCCCGTTCAGTCTCAATGGCAGGGTGCGGGCCGGCCCGGCGGCGATTGCGGCGGGCAGCAGGCCTCTTGGACAGGTTGAGAGATAAAAAAATAATAATTCCCATGCAGTCTCAATGGCGGGGTGCGGGCCGGGGAATAGGCCTCTTGGCCGGGGTGAATAGTGTTAGAACACGGCCCGCGGAAATAGTAGCGGCTGGAGGTAGCGGGGGCGATGCCCGCCCCTGCGGCCAAGTTAAAAAAATAAATAATCCCCGTTCAGTCTCAATGGCGGGGTGCGGGCCGGCCCGGCGGCGATTGCGGCGGGCAGCAGGCTTCTTGGACAGGTTGAGAGATAAAAAAATAATAATTCCCATGCAGTCTCAATGGCGGGGTGCGGGCCGGGGAATAGGCCTCTTGGCCGGGGTGAATATGTTGGAACGCGGCGCGCGTAAATAGAAGCGGCTGGAGGTACCGGGGGCGAAGCCCGCCCCGGCCCGGAGGCCGAGTTAAAAAAAATAATAATCCCCGTTCAATCTCAATGGCGGGGTGCGGGCCGGCCCGGCGGCGAGTGCGGCGGGCAGCAGGCCTCTTGGACAGGTTGAGAGATAAAAAAATAATAATTCCCGTGCAGTCTCAATGGCGGGGTGCGGGCCGGGGAATAGGCCTCTTGGCCGGGGTGAATAGTGTTGGAACACGGCCCGCGGAAATAGTAGCGGCTGGAGGTACCGGGGGCGATGCCCGCCCCGGCCCGGCGGCCAAGTTAAAAAAATAAATAATCCCCGTTCAGTCTCAATGGCAGGGTGCGGGCCGGCCCGGCGGCGATTGCGGCGGGCAGCAGGCCTCTTGGACAGGTTGAGAGATAAAAAAATAATAATTCCCATGCAGTCTCAATGGCGGGGTGCGGGCCGGGGAATAGGCCTCTTGGCCGGGGTGAATAGTGTTGGAACACGGCCCGCGGAAATAGTAGCGGCTGGAGGTACCGGGGGCAATGCCCGCCCCGGCCCGGCGGCCAAGTTAAAAAAATAAATAATCCCCGTTCAGTCTCAATGGCAGGGTGCGGGCCGGCCCGGCGGCGAGTGCGGCGGGCAGCAGGCCTCTTGGACAGGTTGAGAGATAAAAAAATAATAATTCCCGTTCAGTCTCAATGGCAGGGTGCGGGCCGGCCCGGCGGCGATTGCGGCGGGCAGCAGGCCTCTTGGACAGGTTGAGAGATAAAAAAATAATAATTCCCGTTCAGTATCAATGGCAGGGTGCGGGCCGGCCCGGCGGCGATTGCGGCGGGCAGCAGGCCTCTTGGACAGGTTGAGAGATAAAAAAATAATAATTCCCATGCAGTCTCAATGGCGGGGTGCGGGCCGGGGAATAGGCCTCTTGGCCGGGGTGAATATGTTGGAGCGCGCCGCGCGTAAATAGAAGCGGCTGGAGGTACCGGGGGCGAAGCCCGCCCCGGCCCGGAGGCCGAGTTAAAAAAAATAATAATCCCCGTTCAGTCTCAATGGCGGGGTGCGGGCCGGCCCGGCGGCGAGTGCGGCGGGCAGCAGGCCTCTTGGACAGGTTGAGAGATAAAAAAATAATAATTCCCGTGCAGTCTCAATGGCGGGGTGCGGGCCGGGGAATAGGCCTCTTGGCCGGGGTGAATAGTGTTGGAACACGGCCCGCGGAAATAGTAGCGGCTGGAGGTACCGGGGGCGATGCCCGCCCCGGCCCGGCGGCCAAGTTAAAAAAATAAATAATCCCGTTCAGTCTCAAGCAGGGTGCGGGCCGGCCCGGCGGCGATTGCGGCGGGCAGCAGGCCTCTTGGACAGGTTGAGAGATAAAAAAATAATAATTCCCATGCAGTCTCAATGGCGGGGTGTGGGCCGGGGAATAGGCCTCTTGGCCGGGGTGAATATGTTGGAACGCGGCGCGCGTAAATAGAAGCGGCTGGAGGTACCGGGGGCGAAGCCCGCCCCGGCCCGGAGGCCGAGTTAAAAAAAATAATAATCCCCGTTCAGTCTCAATGGCGGGGTGCGGGCCGGCCCGGCGGCGAGTGCGGCGGGCAGCAGGCCTCTTGGACAGGTTGAGAGATAAAAAAAAATAATAATTCCCGTGCAGTCTCAATGGCGGGGTGCGGGCCGGGGATTAGGCCTCTTGGCCGGGGTGAATAGTGTTGGAACACGGCCCGCGGAAATAGTAGCGGCTGGAGGTACCGGGGGCGATGCCCGCCCCGGCCCGGCGGCCAAGTTAAAAAAATAAATAATCCCGTTCAGTCTCAATGGCAGGGTGCGGGCCGGCCCGGCGGCGATTGCGGCGGGCAGCAGGCCTCTTGGACAGGTTGAGAGATAAAAAAATAATAATTCCCATGCAGTCTCAATGGCGGGGTGCGGGCCGGGGAATAGGCCTCTTGGCCGGGGTGAATAGTGTTGGAACACGGCCCGCGGAAATAGTAGCGGCTGGAGGTACCGGGGGCGATGCCCGCCCCGGCCCGGCGGCCAAGTTAAAAAAATAAATAATCCCCGTTCAGTCTCAATGGCAGGGTGCGGGCCGGCCCGGCGGCGAGTGCGGCGGGCAGCAGGCCTCTTGGACAGGTTGAGAGATAAAAAAATAATAATTCCCGTTCAGTCTCAATGGCAGGGTGCGGGCCGGCCCGGCGGCGATTGCGGCGGGCAGCAGGCCTCTTGGACAGGTTGAGAGATAAAAAAATAATAATTCCCATGCAGTCTCAATGGCGGGGTGCGGGCCGGGGAATAGGCCTCTTGGCCGGGGTGAATAGTGTTGGAACACGGCCCGCGGAAATAGTAGCGGCTGGAGGTACCGGGGGCGATGCCCGCCCCGGCCCGGCGGCCAAGTTAAAAAAATAAATAATCCCCGTTCAGTCTCAATGGCAGGGTGCGGGCCGGCCCGGCGGCGATTGCGGCGGGCAGCAGGCCTCTTGGACAGGTTGAGAGATAAAAAAATAATAATTCCCATGCAGTCTCAATGGCGGGGTGCGGGCCGGGGAATAGGCCTCTTGGCCGGGGTGAATAGTGTTGGAACACGGCCCGCGGAAATAGTAGCGGCTGGAGGTACCGGGGGCGATGCCCGCCCCGGCCCGGCGACCAAGTTAAAAAAATAAATAATCCCCGTTCAGTCTCAATGGCAGGGTGCGGGCCGGCCCGGCGGCGAGTGCGGCGGGCAGCAGGCCTCTTGGACAGGTTGAGAGATAAAAAAGTAATAATTCCCATGCAGTCTCAATGGCGGGGTGCGGGCCGGGGAATAGGCCTCTTGGCCGGGGTGAATATGTTGGAACGCGGCGCGCGTAAATAGAAGCGGCTGGAGGTACCGGGGGCGAAGCCCGCCCCGGCCCGGAGGCCGAGTTAAAGAAAATAATAATCCCCGTTCAGTCTCAATGGCGGGGTGCGGGCCGGCCCGGCGGCGAGTGCGGCGGGCAGCAGGCCTCTTGGACAGGTTGAGAGATAAAAAAATAATAATTCCCGTTCAGTCTCAATGGCAGGGTGCGGGCCGGCCCGGCGGCGATTGCGGCGGGCAGCAGGCCTCTTGGACAGGTTGAGAGATAAAAAAATAATAATTCCCATGCAGTCTCAATGGCGGGGTGCGGGCCGGGGAATAGGCCTCTTGGCCGGGGTGAATATGTTGGAACGCGGCGCGCGTAAATAGAAGCGGCTGGAGGTACCGGGGGCGAAGCCCGCCCCGGCCCGGAGGCCGAGTTAAAAAAAATAATAATCCCCGTTCAGTCTCAATGGCGGGGTGCGGGCCGGCCCGGCGGCGAGTGCGGCGGGCAGCAGGCCTCTTGGACAGGTTGAGAGATAAAAAAATAATAATTCCCGTGCAGTCTCAATGGCGGGGTGCGGGCCGGGGAATAGGCCTCTTGGCCGGGGTGAATAGTGTTGGAACACGGCCCGCGGAAATAGTAGCGGCTGGAGGTACCGGGGGCGATGCCCGCCCCGGCCCGGCGGCCAAGTTAAAAAAATAAATAATCCCCGTTCAGTCTCAATGGCAGGGTGCGGGCCGGCCCGGCGGCGATTGCGGCGGGCAGCAGGCCTCTTGGACAGGTTGAGAGATAAAAAAATAATAATTCCCATGCAGTCTCAATGGCGGGGTGCGGGCCGGGGAATAGGCCTCTTGGCCGGGGTGAATAGTGTTGGAACACGGCCCGCGGAAATAGTAGCGGCTGGAGGTACCGGGGGCGATGCCCGCCCCGGCCCGGCGGCCAAGTTAAAAAAATAAATAATCCCCGTTCAGTCTCAATGGCAGGGTGCGGGCCGGCCCGGCGGCGAGTGCGGCGGGCAGCAGGCCTCTTGGACAGGTTGAGAGATAAAAAAATAATAATTCCCGTTCAGTCTCAATGGCAGGGTGCGGGCCGGCCCGGCGGCGATTGCGGCGGGCAGCAGGCCTCTTGGACAGGTTGAGAGATAAAAAAATAATAATTCCCATGCAGTCTCAATGGCGGGGTGCGGGCCGGGGAATAGGCCTCTTGGCCGGGGTGAATATGTTGGAACGCGGCGCGCGTAAATAGAAGCGGCTGGAGGTACCGGGGGCGAAGCCCGCCCCGGCCCGGAGGCCGAGTTAAAGAAAATAATAATCCCCGTTCAGTCTCAATGGCGGGGTGCGGGCCGGCCCGGCGGCGAGTGCGGCGGGCAGCAGGCCTCTTGGACAGGTTGAGAGATAAAAAAATAATAATTCCCGTGCAGTCTCAATGGCGGGGTGCGGGCCGGGGAATAGGCCTCTTGGCCGGGGTGAATAGTGTTGGAACACGGCCCGCGGAAATAGTAGCGGCTGGAGGTACCGGGGGCGATGCCCGCCCCTGCGGCCAAGTTAAAAAAATAAATAATCCCCGTTCAGTCTCAATGGCGGGGTGCGGGCCGGCCCGGCGGCGATTGCGGCGGGCAGCAGGCCTCTTGGACAGGTTGAGAGATAAAAAAATAATAATTCCCATGCAGTCTCAATGGCGGGGTGCGGGCCGGGGAATAGGCCTCTTGGCCGGGGTGAATATGTTGGAACGCGGCGTGCGTAAATAGAAGCGGCTGGAGGTACCGGGGGCGAAGCCCGCCCCGGCCCGGAGGCCGAGTTAAAAAAAATAATAATCCCCGTTCAGTCTCAATGGCGGGGTGCGGGCCGGCCCGGCGGCGAGTGCGGCGGGCAGCAGGCCTCTTGGACAGGTTGAGAGATAAAAAAATAATAATTCCCGTGCAGTCTCAATGGCGGGGTGCGGGCAGGGGAATAGGCCTCTTGGCCGGGGTGAATAGTGTTGGAACACGGCCCGCGGAAATAGTAGCGGCTGGAGGTACCGGGGGCGATGCCCGCCCCGGCCCGGCGGCCAAGTTAAAAAAATAAATAATCCCCGTTCAGTCTCAATGGCAGGGTGCGGGCCGGCCCGGCGGCGATTGCGGCGGGCAGCAGGCCTCTTGGACAGGTTGAGAGATAAAAAAATAATAATTCCCATGCAGTCTCAATGGCGGGGTGCGGGCCGGGGAATAGGCCTCTTGGCCGGGGTGAATAGTGTTGGAACACGGCCCGCGGAAATAGTAGCGGCTGGAGGTACCGGGGGCGATGCCCGCCCCGGCCCGGCGGCCAAGTTAAAAAAATAAATAATCCCCGTTCAGTCTCAATGGCAGGGTGCGGGCCGGCCCGGCGGCGAGTGCGGCGGGCAGCAGGCCTCTTGGACAGGTTGAGAGATAAAAAAATAATAATTCCCGTTCAGTCTCAATGGCAGGGTGCGGGCCGGCCCGGCGGCGATTGCGGCGGGCAGCAGGCCTCTTGGACAGGTTGAGAGATAAAAAAATAATAATTCCCATGCAGTCTCAATGGCGGGGTGCGGGCCGGGGAATAGGCCTCTTGGCCGGGGTGAATATGTTGGAACGCGGCGCGCGTAAATAGAAGCGGCTGGAGGTACCGGGGGCGAAGCCCGCCCCGGTCCGGAGGCCGAGTTAAAAAAAATAATAATCCCCGTTCAGTCTCAATGGCGGGGTGCGGGCCGGCCCGGCGGCGAGTGCGGCGGGCAGCAGGCCTCTTGGACAGGTTGAGAGATAAAAAAATAATAATTCCCGTGCATTCTCAATGGCGGGGTGCGGGCCGGGGAATAGGCCTCTTGGCCGGGGTGAATAGTGTTGGAACACGGCCCGCGGAAATAGTAGCGGCTGGAGGTACCGGGGGCGATGCCCGCCCCGGCCGGCGGCCAAGTTAAAAAAATAAATAATCCCCGTTCAGTCTCAATGGCAGGGTGCGGGCCGGCCCGGCGGCGATTGCGGCGGGCAGCAGGCCTCTTGGACAGGTTGAGAGATAAAAAAATAATAATTCCCATGCAGTCTCAATGGCGGGGTGCGGGCCGGGGAATAGGCCTCTTGGCCGGGGTGAATAGTGTTGGAACACGGCCCGCGGAAATAGTAGCGGCTGGAGGTATCGGGGGCGATGCCCGCCCCGGCCCGGCGGCCAAGTTAAAAAAATAAATAATCCCCGTTCAGTCTCAATGGCAGGGTGCGGGCCGGCCCGGCGGCGATTGCGGCGGGCAGCAGGCCTCTTGGACAGGTTGAGAGATAAAAAAATAATAATTCCCATGCAGTCTCAATGGCGGGGTGCGGGCCGGGGAATAGGCCTCTTGGCCGGGGTGAATAGTGTTGGAACACGGCCCGCGGAAATAGTAGCGGCTGGAGGTACCGGGGGCGATGCCCGCCTCGGGCCGGCGGCCAAGTTAAAAAAATAAATAATCCCCGTTCAGTCTCAATGGCAGGGTGCGGGCCGGCCCGGCGGCGATTGCGGCGGGCAGCAGGCCTCTTGGACAGGTTGAGAGATATAAAAATAATAATTCCCATGCAGTCTCAATGGCGGGGTGCGGGGCGGGGAATAGGCCTCTTGGCCGGGGTGAATATGTTGGAACGCGGCGTGCGTAAATAGAAGCGGCTGGAGGTACCGTGGGCGAAGCCCGCCCCGGCCCGGAGGCCGAGTTAAAAAAATAAATAATCCCCGTTCAGTCTCAATGGCAAGGTGCGGGCCGGCCCGGCGGCGAGTGCGGCGGGCAGCAGGCCTCTTGGACAGGTTGAGAGATAAAAAAATAATAATTCCCGTGCAGTCTCAATGGCGGGGTGCGGGCCGGGGAATAGGCCTCTTGGCCGGGGTGAATAGTGTTGGAACACGGCCCGCGGAAATAGTAGCGGCTGGAGGTACCGGGGGCGATGCCCGCCCCGGCCCGGCGGCCAAGTTAAAAAAAATAAATAATCCCCGTTCAGTCTCAATGGCAGGGTGCGGGCCGGCCCGGCGGCGATTGCGGCGGGCAGCAGGCCTCTTGGACAGGTTGAGAGATAAAAAAATAATAATTCCCATGCAGTCTCAATGGCGGGGTGCGGGCCGGGGAATAGGCCTCTTGGCCGGGGTGAATATGTTGGAACGCGGCGCGCGTAAATAGAAGCGGCTGGAGGTACCGGGGGCGAAGCCCGCCCCGGCCCGGAGGCCGAGTTAAAAAAAATAATAATCCCCGTTCAGTCTCAATGGCGGGGTGCGGGCCGGCCCGGCGGCGAGTGCGGCGGGCAGCAGGCCTCTTGGACAGGTTGAGAGATAAAAAAATAATAATTCCCGTGCAGTCTCAATGGCGGGGTGCGGGCCGGGGAATAGGCCTCTTGGCCGGGGTGAATAGTGTTGGAACACGGCCCGCGGAAATAGTAGCGGCTGGAGGTACCGGGGGCGATGCCCGCCCCGGCCCGGCGGCCAAGTTAAAAAAAATAAATAATCCCCGTTCAGTCTCAATGGCAGGGTGCGGGCCGGCCCGGCGGCGATTGCGGCGGGGAGCAGGCCTCTTGGACAGGTTGAGAGATAAAAAAATAATAATTCCCATGCAGTCTCAATGGCGGGGTGCGGGCCGGGGAATAGGCCTCTTGGCCGGGGTGAATAGTGTTGGAACACGGCCCGCGGAAATAGTAGCGGCTGGAGGTACCGGGGGCGATGCCCGCCCCGGGCCGGCGGCCAAGTTAAAAAAATAAATAATCCCCTTTTCAGTCTCAATGGCAGGGTGCGGGCCGGCCCGGCGGCGATTGCGGGGGGCAGCAGGCCTCTTGGACAGGTTGAGAGATAAAAAAATAATAATTCCCGTGCAGTCTCAATGGCGGGGTGCGGGCCGGGGAATAGGCCTCTTGGCCGGGGTGAATAGTGTTGGAACACGGCCCGCGGAAATAGTAGCGGCTGGAGGTACCGGGGGCGATGCCCGCCCCGGCCCGGCGGCCGAGTTAAAAAAATAAATAATCCCCGTTCAGTCTCAATGGCAGGGTGCGGGATGGCCCGGCGGCGATTGCGGCGGGCAGCAGGCCTCTTGGACAGGTTGAGAGATAAAAAAATAATAATTCCCGTGCAGTCTCAATGGCGGGGTGCGGGCAGGGGAATAGGCCTCTTGGCCGGGGTGAATAGTGTTGGAACACGGCCCGCGGAAATAGTAGCGGCTGGAGGTACCGGGGGCGATGCCCGCCCCGGCCCGGCGGCCAAGTTAAAAAAATAAATAATCCCCGTTCAGTCTCAATGGCAGGGTGCGGGCCGGCCCGGCGGCGATTGCGGCGGGCAGCAGGCCTCTTGGACAGGTTGAGAGATAAAAAAATAATAATTCCCATGCAGTCTCAATGGCGGGGTGCGGGCCGGGGAATAGGCCTCTTGGCCGGGGTGAATAGTGTTGGAACACGGCCCGCGGAAATAGTAGCGGCTGGAGGTACCGGGGGCGATGCCCGCCCCGGGCCGGCGGCCAAGTTAAAAAAATAAATAATCCCCGTTCAGTCTCAATGGCAGGGTGCGGGCCGGCCCGGCGGCGATTGCGGCGGGCAGCAGGCCTCTTGGACAGGTTGAGAGATAAAAAAATAATAATTCCCGTGCAGTCTCAATGGCGGGGTGCGGGCCGGGGAATAGGCCTCTTGGCCGGGGTGAATAGTGTTGGAACACGGCCCGCGGAAATAGTAGCGGCTGGAGGTACCGGGGGCGATGCCCGCCCCGGCCCGGCGGCCAAGTTAAAAAAATAAATAATCCCCGTTCAGTCTCAATGGCAGGGTGCGGGCCGGCCCGGCGGCGATTGCGGCGGGCAGCAGGCCTCTTGGACAGGTTGAGAGATAAAAAAAATAATAATTCCCATGCAGTCTCAATGGCGGGGTGCGGGCCGAGGAATAGGCTTCTTGGCCGGGGTGAATAGTGTTGGAACACGGCCCGCGGAAATAGTAGCGGCTGGAGGTACCGGGGGCGATGCCCGCCCCGGGCCGGCGGCCAAGTTAAAAAAATAAATAATCCCCGTTCAGTCTCAATGGCAGGGTGCGGGCCGGCCCGGCGGCGAGTGCGGCGGGCAGCAGGCCTCTTGGACAGGTTGAGAGATAAAAAAATAATAATTCCCGTGCAGTCTCAATGGCGGGATGCGGGCCGGGGAATAGGCCTCTTGGCCGTGGTGAATAGTGTTGGAACACGGCCAGCGGAAATAGTAGCGGCTGGAGGTACCGGGGGCGATGCCCGCCACGGCCCGGCGGCCAAGTTAAAAAAATAAATAATCCCCGTTCAGTCTCAATGGCAGGGTGCGGGCCGGCCCGGCGGCGATTGCGGCGGGCAGCAGGCCTCTTGGACAGGTTGAGAGATAAAAAAATAATAATTCCCATGCAGTCTCAATGGCGGGGTGCGGGCCGGGGAATAGGCCTCTTGGCCGGGGTGAATATGTTGGAACGCGGCGCGCGTAAATAGAAGCGGCTGGAGGTACCGGGGGCGAAGCCCGCCCCGGCCCGGAGGCCGAGTTAAAAAAAATAATAATCCCCGTTCAGTCTCAATGGCGGGGTGCGGGCCGGCCCGGCGGCGAGTGCGGCGGGCAGCAGGCCTCTTGGACAGGTTGAGAGATAAAAAAAATAATAATTCCCGTGCAGTCTCAATGGCGGGGTGCGGGCCGGGGAATAGGCCTCTTGGCCGGGGTGAATAGTGTTGGAACACGGCCCGCGGAAATAGTAGCGGCTGGAGGTACCGGGGGCGATGCCCGCCCCGGCCCGGCGGCCAAGTTAAAAAAATAAATAATCCCCGTTCAGTCTCAATGGCAGGGTGCGGGCCGGCCCGGCGGCGATTGCGGCGTGCAGCAGGCCTCTTGGACAGGTTGAGAGATAAAAAAATAATAATTCCCATGCAGTCTCAATGGCGGGGTGCGGGCCGGGGAATAGGCCTCTTGGCCGGGGTGAATAGTGTTGGAACACGGCCCGCGGAAATAGTAGCGGCTGGAGGTACCGGGGGCGATGCCCGCCCCGGCCCGGCGGCCAAGTTAAAAAAATAAAATATCCCCGTTCAGTCTCAATGGCAGGGTGCGGGCCGGCCCGGCGGCGATTGCGGCGGGCAGCAGGCCTCTTGGACAGGTTGAGAGATAAAAAAATAATAATTCCCATGCAGTCTCAATGGCGGGGTGCGGGCCGGGGAATAGGCCTCTTGGCCGGGGTGAATAGTGTTGGAACACGGCCCGCGGAAATAGTAGCGGCTGGAGGTACCGGGGGCGATGCCCGCCCCGGGCCGGCGGCCAAGTTAAAAAAATAAATAATCCCCGTTCAGTCTCAATGGCAGGGTGCGGGCCGGCCCGGCGGCGATTGCGGCGGGCAGCAGGCCTCTTGGACAGGTTGAGAGATAAAAAAATAATAATTCCCGTGCAGTCTCAATGGCGGGGTGCGGGCCGGGGAATAGGCCTCTTGGCCGGGGTGAATAGTGTTGGAACACGGCCCGAGGAAATAGTAGCGGCTGGAGGTACCGGGGGCGATGCCCGCCACGGCCCGGCGGCCAAGTTAAAAAAAAAATAATCCCCGTTCAGTCTCAATGGCAGGGTGCGGGCCGGCCCGGCGGCGAGTGCGGCGGGCAGCAGGCCTCTTGGACAGGTTGAGAGATAAAAAAACAATAATTCCCGTGCAGTCTCAATGGCGGGGTGCGGGCCGGGGAATAGGCCTCTTGGCCGGGGTGAATAGTGTTGGAACACGGCCCGCGGAAATAGTAGCGGCTGGAGGTAGCGGGGGCGATGCCCGCCCCTGCGGCCAAGTTAAAAAAATAAATAATCCCCGTTCAGTCTCAATGGCGGGGTGCGGGCCGGCCCGGCGGCGATTGCGGCGGGCAGCAGGCCTCTTGGACAGGTTGAGAGATAAAAAAATAATAATTCCCATGCAGTCTCAATGGCGGGGTGCGGGCCGGGGAATAGGCCTCTTGGCCGGGGTGAATATGTTGGAGCGCGCCGCGCGTAAATAGAAGCGGCTGGAGGTACCGGGGGCGAAGCCCGCCCCGGCCCGGAGGCCGAGTTAAAAAAATAATAATCCCCGTTCAGTCTTAATGGCGCGGTGCGGGCCGGCCCGGCGGCGAGTGCGGCGGGCAGCAGCCCTCTTGGACAGGTTGAGAGATAAAAAAATAATAATTCCCGTGCAGTCTCAATGGCGGGGTGTGGGCCGGGGAATAGGCCTCTTGGCCGGGGTGAATAGTGTTGGAACACGGCCCGCGGAAATAGTAGCGGCTGGAGGTACCGGGGGCGATGCCCGCCCCGGCCCGGCGGCCAAGTTAAAAAAATAAATAATCCCCGTTCAGTCTCAATGGCAGGGTGCGGGCCGGCCCGGCGGCGATTGCGGCGGGCAGCAGGCCTCTTGGACAGGTTGAGAGATAAAAAAATAATAATTCCCGTGCAGTCTCAATGGCGGGGTGCGGGCCGGGGAATAGGCCTCTTGGCCGGGGTGAATAGTGTTGGAACACGGCCCGCGGAAATAGTAGCGGCTGGAGGTACCGGGGGCGATGCCCGCCCCGGGCCGGCTGCCAAGTTAAAAAAATAAATAATCCCCGTTCAGTCTCAATGGCAGGGTGCGGGCCGGCCCGGCGGCGAGTGCGGCGGGCAGCAGGCCTCTTGGACAGGTTGAGAGATAAAAAAATAATAATTCCCGTTCAGTATCAATGGCAGGGTGCGGGCCGGCCCGGCGGCGATTGCGGCGGGCAGCAGGCCTCTTGGACAGGTTGAGAGATAAAAAAATAATAATTCCCATGCAGTCTCAATGGCGGGGTGCGGGCCGGGGAATAGGCCTCTTGGCCGGGGTGAATATGTTGGAGCGCGCCGCGCGTAAATAGAAGCGGCTGGAGGTACCGGGGGCGAAGCCCGCCCCGGCCCGGAGGCCGAGTTAAAAAAAATAATAATCCCCGTTCAGTCTCAATGGCGGGGTGCGGGCCGGCCCGGCGGCGAGTGCGGCGGGCAGCAGGCCTCTTGGACAGGTTGAGAGATAAAAAAACAATAATTCCCGTGCAGTCTCAATGGCGGGGTGCGGGCCGGGGAATAGGCCTCTTGGCCGGGGTGAATATGTTGGAACGCGGCGCGCGTAAATAGAAGCGGCTGGAGGTACCGGGGGCGAAGCCCGCCCCGGCCCGGAGGCCGAGTTAAAAAAAATAATAATCCCCGTTCAGTCTCAATGGCGGGGTGCGGGCCGGCCCGGCGGCGAGTGCGGCGGGCAGCAGGCCTCTTGGACAGGTTGAGAGATAAAAAAATAATAATTCCCGTGCAGTCTCAATGGCGGGGTGCGGGCCGGGGAATAGGCCTCTTGGCCGGGGTGAATAGTGTTGGAACACGGCCCGCGGAAATAGTAGCGGCTGGAGGTACCGGGGGCGATGCCCGCCCCGGCCCGGCGGCCAAGTTAAAAAAATAAATAATCCCGTTCAGTCTCAATGGCAGGGTGCGGGCCGGCCCGGCGGCGATTGCGGCGGGCAGCAGGCCTCTTGGACAGGTTGAGAGATAAAAAAATAATAATTCCCATGCAGTCTCAATGGCGGGGTGCGGGCCGGGGAATAGGCCTCTTGGCCGGGGTGAATAGTGTTAGAACACGGCCCGCGGAAATAGTAGCGGCTGGAGGTAGCGGGGGCGATGCCCGCCCCTGCGGCCAAGTTAAAAAAATAAATAATCCCCGTTCAGTCTCAATGGCGGGGTGCGGGCCGGCCCGGCGGCGATTGCGGCGGGCAGCAGGCTTCTTGGACAGGTTGAGAGATAAAAAAATAATAATTCCCATGCAGTCTCAATGGCGGGGTGCGGGCCGGGGAATAGGCCTCTTGGCCGGGGTGAATATGTTGGAACGCGGCGCGCGTAAATAGAAGCGGCTGGAGGTACCGGGGGCGAAGCCCGCCCCGGCCCGGAGGCCGAGTTAAAAAAAATAATAATCCCCGTTCAGTCTCAATGGCGGCGTGCGGGCCGGCCCGGCGGCGAGTGCGGCGGGCAGCAGGCCTCTTGGACAGGTTGAGAGATAAAAAAATAATAATTCCCGTGCAGTCTCAATGGCGGGGTGCGGGCCGGGGAATAGGCCTCTTGGCCGGGGTGAATAGTGTTGGAACACGGCCCGCGGAAATAGTGGCGGCTGGAGGTACCGGGGGCGATGCCCGCCCCGGCCCGGCGGCCAAGTTAAAAAAATAAATAATCCCGTTCAGTCTCAATGGCAGGGTGCGGGCCGGCCCGGCGGCGATTGCGGCGGGCAGCAGGCCTCTTGGACAGGTTGAGAGATAAAAAAATAATAATTCCCATGCAGTCTCAATGGCGGGGTGCGGGCCGGGGAATAGGCCTCTTGGCCGGGGTGAATATGTTGGAACGCGGCGCGCGTAAATAGAAGCGGCTGGAGGTACCGGGGGCGAAGCCCGCCCCGGCCCGGAGGCCGAGTTAAAAAAAATAATAATCCCCGTTCAATCTCAATGGCGGGGTGCGGGCCGGCCCGGCGGCGAGTGCGGCGGGCAGCAGGCCTCTTGGACAGGTTGAGAGATAAAAAAATAATAATTCCCGTGCAGTCTCAATGGCGGGGTGCGGGCCGGGGAATAGGCCTCTTGGCCGGGGTGAATAGTGTTGGAACACGGCCCGCGGAAATAGTAGCGGCTGGAGGTACCGGGGGCGATGCCCGCCCCGGCCCGGCGGCCAAGTTAAAAAAATAAATAATCCCCGTTCAGTCTCAATGGCAGGGTGCGGGCCGGCCCGGCGGCGATTGCGGCGGGCAGCAGGCCTCTTGGACAGGTTGAGAGATAAAAAAATAATAATTCCCATGCAGTCTCAATGGCGGGGTGCGGGCCGGGGAATAGGCCTCTTGGCCGGGGTGAATAGTGTTGGAACACGGCCCGCGGAAATAGTAGCGGCTGGAGGTACCGGGGGCAATGCCCGCCCCGGCCCGGCGGCCAAGTTAAAAAAATAAATAATCCCCGTTCAGTCTCAATGGCAGGGTGCGGGCCGGCCCGGCGGCGAGTGCGGCGGGCAGCAGGCCTCTTGGACAGGTTGAGAGATAAAAAAATAATAATTCCCGTTCAGTCTCAATGGCAGGGTGCGGGCCGGCCCGGCGGCGATTGCGGCGGGCAGCAGGCCTCTTGGACAGGTTGAGAGATAAAAAAATAATAATTCCCGTGCAGTCTCAATGGCGGGGTGCGGGCCGGGGAATAGGCCTCTTGGCCGGGGTGAATAGTGTTGGAACACGGCCCGCGGAAATAGTAGCGGCTGGAGGTACCGGGGGCGATGCCCGCCCCGGGCCGGCTGCCAAGTTAAAAAAATAAATAATCCCCGTTCAGTCTCAATGGCAGGGTGCGGGCCGGCCCGGCGGCGAGTGCGGCGGGCAGCAGGCCTCTTGGACAGGTTGAGAGATAAAAAAATAATAATTCCCGTTCAGTATCAATGGCAGGGTGCGGGCCGGCCCGGCGGCGATTGCGGCGGGCAGCAGGCCTCTTGGACAGGTTGAGAGATAAAAAAATAATAATTCCCATGCAGTCTCAATGGCGGGGTGCGGGCCGGGGAATAGGCCTCTTGGCCGGGGTGAATATGTTGGAGCGCGCCGCGCGTAAATAGAAGCGGCTGGAGGTACCGGGGGCGAAGCCCGCCCCGGCCCGGAGGCCGAGTTAAAAAAAATAATAATCCCCGTTCAGTCTCAATGGCGGGGTGCGGGCCGGCCCGGCGGCGAGTGCGGCGGGCAGCAGGCCTCTTGGACAGGTTGAGAGATAAAAAAACAATAATTCCCGTGCAGTCTCAATGGCGGGGTGCGGGCCGGGGAATAGGCCTCTTGGCCGGGGTGAATATGTTGGAACGCGGCGCGCGTAAATAGAAGCGGCTGGAGGTACCGGGGGCGAAGCCCGCCCCGGCCCGGAGGCCGAGTTAAAAAAAATAATAATCCCCGTTCAGTCTCAATGGCGGGGTGCGGGCCGGCCCGGCGGCGAGTGCGGCGGGCAGCAGGCCTCTTGGACAGGTTGAGAGATAAAAAAATAATAATTCCCGTGCAGTCTCAATGGCGGGGTGCGGGCCGGGGAATAGGCCTCTTGGCCGGGGTGAATAGTGTTGGAACACGGCCCGCGGAAATAGTAGCGGCTGGAGGTACCGGGGGCGATGCCCGCCCCGGCCCGGCGGCCAAGTTAAAAAAATAAATAATCCCGTTCAGTCTCAATGGCAGGGTGCGGGCCGGCCCGGCGGCGATTGCGGCGGGCAGCAGGCCTCTTGGACAGGTTGAGAGATAAAAAAATAATAATTCCCATGCAGTCTCAATGGCGGGGTGCGGGCCGGGGAATAGGCCTCTTGGCCGGGGTGAATAGTGTTAGAACACGGCCCGCGGAAATAGTAGCGGCTGGAGGTAGCGGGGGCGATGCCCGCCCCTGCGGCCAAGTTAAAAAAATAAATAATCCCCGTTCAGTCTCAATGGCGGGGTGCGGGCCGGCCCGGCGGCGATTGCGGCGGGCAGCAGGCTTCTTGGACAGGTTGAGAGATAAAAAAATAATAATTCCCATGCAGTCTCAATGGCGGGGTGCGGGCCGGGGAATAGGCCTCTTGGCCGGGGTGAATATGTTGGAACGCGGCGCGCGTAAATAGAAGCGGCTGGAGGTACCGGGGGCGAAGCCCGCCCCGGCCCGGAGGCCGAGTTAAAAAAAATAATAATCCCCGTTCAATCTCAATGGCGGGGTGCGGGCCGGCCCGGCGGCGAGTGCGGCGGGCAGCAGGCCTCTTGGACAGGTTGAGAGATAAAAAAATAATAATTCCCGTGCAGTCTCAATGGCGGGGTGCGGGCCGGGGAATAGGCCTCTTGGCCGGGGTGAATAGTGTTGGAACACGGCCCGCGGAAATAGTAGCGGCTGGAGGTACCGGGGGCGATGCCCGCCCCGGCCCGGCGGCCAAGTTAAAAAAATAAATAATCCCCGTTCAGTCTCAATGGCAGGGTGCGGGCCGGCCCGGCGGCGATTGCGGCGGGCAGCAGGCCTCTTGGACAGGTTGAGAGATAAAAAAATAATAATTCCCATGCAGTCTCAATGGCGGGGTGCGGGCCGGGGAATAGGCCTCTTGGCCGGGGTGAATAGTGTTGGAACACGGCCCGCGGAAATAGTAGCGGCTGGAGGTACCGGGGGCAATGCCCGCCCCGGCCCGGCGGCCAAGTTAAAAAAATAAATAATCCCCGTTCAGTCTCAATGGCAGGGTGCGGGCCGGCCCGGCGGCGAGTGCGGCGGGCAGCAGGCCTCTTGGACAGGTTGAGAGATAAAAAAATAATAATTCCCGTTCAGTCTCAATGGCAGGGTGCGGGCCGGCCCGGCGGCGATTGCGGCGGGCAGCAGGCCTCTTGGACAGGTTGAGAGATAAAAAAATAATAATTCCCGTTCAGTATCAATGGCAGGGTGCGGGCCGGCCCGGCGGCGATTGCGGCGGGCAGCAGGCCTCTTGGACAGGTTGAGAGATAAAAAAATAATAATTCCCATGCAGTCTCAATGGCGGGGTGCGGGCCGGGGAATAGGCCTCTTGGCCGGGGTGAATATGTTGGAGCGCGCCGCGCGTAAATAGAAGCGGCTGGAGGTACCGGGGGCGAAGCCCGCCCCGGCCCGGAGGCCGAGTTAAAAAAAATAATAATCCCCGTTCAGTCTCAATGGCGGGGTGCGGGCCGGCCCGGCGGCGAGTGCGGCGGGCAGCAGGCCTCTTGGACAGGTTGAGAGATAAAAAAATAATAATTCCCGTGCAGTCTCAATGGCGGGGTGCGGGCCGGGGAATAGGCCTCTTGGCCGGGGTGAATAGTGTTGGAACACGGCCCGCGGAAATAGTAGCGGCTGGAGGTACCGGGGGCGATGCCCGCCCCGGCCCGGCGGCCAAGTTAAAAAAATAAATAATCCCGTTCAGTCTCAAGCAGGGTGCGGGCCGGCCCGGCGGCGATTGCGGCGGGCAGCAGGCCTCTTGGACAGGTTGAGAGATAAAAAAATAATAATTCCCATGCAGTCTCAATGGCGGGGTGTGGGCCGGGGAATAGGCCTCTTGGCCGGGGTGAATATGTTGGAACGCGGCGCGCGTAAATAGAAGCGGCTGGAGGTACCGGGGGCGAAGCCCGCCCCGGCCCGGAGGCCGAGTTAAAAAAAATAATAATCCCCGTTCAGTCTCAATGGCGGGGTGCGGGCCGGCCCGGCGGCGAGTGCGGCGGGCAGCAGGCCTCTTGGACAGGTTGAGAGATAAAAAAAAATAATAATTCCCGTGCAGTCTCAATGGCGGGGTGCGGGCCGGGGATTAGGCCTCTTGGCCGGGGTGAATAGTGTTGGAACACGGCCCGCGGAAATAGTAGCGGCTGGAGGTACCGGGGGCGATGCCCGCCCCGGCCCGGCGGCCAAGTTAAAAAAATAAATAATCCCGTTCAGTCTCAATGGCAGGGTGCGGGCCGGCCCGGCGGCGATTGCGGCGGGCAGCAGGCCTCTTGGACAGGTTGAGAGATAAAAAAATAATAATTCCCATGCAGTCTCAATGGCGGGGTGCGGGCCGGGGAATAGGCCTCTTGGCCGGGGTGAATAGTGTTGGAACACGGCCCGCGGAAATAGTAGCGGCTGGAGGTACCGGGGGCGATGCCCGCCCCGGCCCGGCGGCCAAGTTAAAAAAATAAATAATCCCCGTTCAGTCTCAATGGCAGGGTGCGGGCCGGCCCGGCGGCGAGTGCGGCGGGCAGCAGGCCTCTTGGACAGGTTGAGAGATAAAAAAATAATAATTCCCGTTCAGTCTCAATGGCAGGGTGCGGGCCGGCCCGGCGGCGATTGCGGCGGGCAGCAGGCCTCTTGGACAGGTTGAGAGATAAAAAAATAATAATTCCCATGCAGTCTCAATGGCGGGGTGCGGGCCGGGGAATAGGCCTCTTGGCCGGGGTGAATAGTGTTGGAACACGGCCCGCGGAAATAGTAGCGGCTGGAGGTACCGGGGGCGATGCCCGCCCCGGCCCGGCGGCCAAGTTAAAAAAATAAATAATCCCCGTTCAGTCTCAATGGCAGGGTGCGGGCCGGCCCGGCGGCGATTGCGGCGGGCAGCAGGCCTCTTGGACAGGTTGAGAGATAAAAAAATAATAATTCCCATGCAGTCTCAATGGCGGGGTGCGGGCCGGGGAATAGGCCTCTTGGCCGGGGTGAATAGTGTTGGAACACGGCCCGCGGAAATAGTAGCGGCTGGAGGTACCGGGGGCGATGCCCGCCCCGGCCCGGCGACCAAGTTAAAAAAATAAATAATCCCCGTTCAGTCTCAATGGCAGGGTGCGGGCCGGCCCGGCGGCGAGTGCGGCGGGCAGCAGGCCTCTTGGACAGGTTGAGAGATAAAAAAGTAATAATTCCCATGCAGTCTCAATGGCGGGGTGCGGGCCGGGGAATAGGCCTCTTGGCCGGGGTGAATATGTTGGAACGCGGCGCGCGTAAATAGAAGCGGCTGGAGGTACCGGGGGCGAAGCCCGCCCCGGCCCGGAGGCCGAGTTAAAGAAAATAATAATCCCCGTTCAGTCTCAATGGCGGGGTGCGGGCCGGCCCGGCGGCGAGTGCGGCGGGCAGCAGGCCTCTTGGACAGGTTGAGAGATAAAAAAATAATAATTCCCGTTCAGTCTCAATGGCAGGGTGCGGGCCGGCCCGGCGGCGATTGCGGCGGGCAGCAGGCCTCTTGGACAGGTTGAGAGATAAAAAAATAATAATTCCCATGCAGTCTCAATGGCGGGGTGCGGGCCGGGGAATAGGCCTCTTGGCCGGGGTGAATATGTTGGAACGCGGCGCGCGTAAATAGAAGCGGCTGGAGGTACCGGGGGCGAAGCCCGCCCCGGCCCGGAGGCCGAGTTAAAAAAAATAATAATCCCCGTTCAGTCTCAATGGCGGGGTGCGGGCCGGCCCGGCGGCGAGTGCGGCGGGCAGCAGGCCTCTTGGACAGGTTGAGAGATAAAAAAATAATAATTCCCGTGCAGTCTCAATGGCGGGGTGCGGGCCGGGGAATAGGCCTCTTGGCCGGGGTGAATAGTGTTGGAACACGGCCCGCGGAAATAGTAGCGGCTGGAGGTACCGGGGGCGATGCCCGCCCCGGCCCGGCGGCCAAGTTAAAAAAATAAATAATCCCCGTTCAGTCTCAATGGCAGGGTGCGGGCCGGCCCGGCGGCGATTGCGGCGGGCAGCAGGCCTCTTGGACAGGTTGAGAGATAAAAAAATAATAATTCCCATGCAGTCTCAATGGCGGGGTGCGGGCCGGGGAATAGGCCTCTTGGCCGGGGTGAATAGTGTTGGAACACGGCCCGCGGAAATAGTAGCGGCTGGAGGTACCGGGGGCGATGCCCGCCCCGGCCCGGCGGCCAAGTTAAAAAAATAAATAATCCCCGTTCAGTCTCAATGGCAGGGTGCGGGCCGGCCCGGCGGCGAGTGCGGCGGGCAGCAGGCCTCTTGGACAGGTTGAGAGATAAAAAAATAATAATTCCCGTTCAGTCTCAATGGCAGGGTGCGGGCCGGCCCGGCGGCGATTGCGGCGGGCAGCAGGCCTCTTGGACAGGTTGAGAGATAAAAAAATAATAATTCCCATGCAGTCTCAATGGCGGGGTGCGGGCCGGGGAATAGGCCTCTTGGCCGGGGTGAATATGTTGGAACGCGGCGCGCGTAAATAGAAGCGGCTGGAGGTACCGGGGGCGAAGCCCGCCCCGGCCCGGAGGCCGAGTTAAAGAAAATAATAATCCCCGTTCAGTCTCAATGGCGGGGTGCGGGCCGGCCCGGCGGCGAGTGCGGCGGGCAGCAGGCCTCTTGGACAGGTTGAGAGATAAAAAAATAATAATTCCCGTGCAGTCTCAATGGCGGGGTGCGGGCCGGGGAATAGGCCTCTTGGCCGGGGTGAATAGTGTTGGAACACGGCCCGCGGAAATAGTAGCGGCTGGAGGTACCGGGGGCGATGCCCGCCCCTGCGGCCAAGTTAAAAAAATAAATAATCCCCGTTCAGTCTCAATGGCGGGGTGCGGCCGGCCCGGCGGCGATTGCGGCGGGCAGCAGGCCTCTTGGACAGGTTGAGAGATAAAAAAATAATAATTCCCATGCAGTCTCAATGGCGGGGTGCGGGCCGGGGAATAGGCCTCTTGGCCGGGGTGAATATGTTGGAACGCGGCGTGCGTAAATAGAAGCGGCTGGAGGTACCGGGGGCGAAGCCCGCCCCGGCCCGGAGGCCGAGTTAAAAAAAATAATAATCCCCGTTCAGTCTCAATGGCGGGGTGCGGGCCGGCCCGGCGGCGAGTGCGGCGGGCAGCAGGCCTCTTGGACAGGTTGAGAGATAAAAAAATAATAATTCCCGTGCAGTCTCAATGGCGGGGTGCGGGCAGGGGAATAGGCCTCTTGGCCGGGGTGAATAGTGTTGGAACACGGCCCGCGGAAATAGTAGCGGCTGGAGGTACCGGGGGCGATGCCCGCCCCGGCCCGGCGGCCAAGTTAAAAAAATAAATAATCCCCGTTCAGTCTCAATGGCAGGGTGCGGGCCGGCCCGGCGGCGATTGCGGCGGGCAGCAGGCCTCTTGGACAGGTTGAGAGATAAAAAAATAATAATTCCCATGCAGTCTCAATGGCGGGGTGCGGGCCGGGGAATAGGCCTCTTGGCCGGGGTGAATAGTGTTGGAACACGGCCCGCGGAAATAGTAGCGGCTGGAGGTACCGGGGGCGATGCCCGCCCCGGCCCGGCGGCCAAGTTAAAAAAATAAATAATCCCCGTTCAGTCTCAATGGCAGGGTGCGGGCCGGCCCGGCGGCGAGTGCGGCGGGCAGCAGGCCTCTTGGACAGGTTGAGAGATAAAAAAATAATAATTCCCGTTCAGTCTCAATGGCAGGGTGCGGGCCGGCCCGGCGGCGATTGCGGCGGGCAGCAGGCCTCTTGGACAGGTTGAGAGATAAAAAAATAATAATTCCCATGCAGTCTCAATGGCGGGGTGCGGGCCGGGGAATAGGCCTCTTGGCCGGGGTGAATATGTTGGAACGCGGCGCGCGTAAATAGAAGCGGCTGGAGGTACCGGGGGCGAAGCCCGCCCCGGCCCGGAGGCCGAGTTAAAAAAAATAATAATCCCCGTTCAGTCTCAATGGCGGGGTGCGGGCCGGCCCGGCGGCGAGTGCGGCGGGCAGCAGGCCTCTTGGACAGGTTGAGAGATAAAAAAATAATAATTCCCGTGCATTCTCAATGGCGGGGTGCGGGCCGGGGAATAGGCCTCTTGGCCGGGGTGAATAGTGTTGGAACACGGCCCGCGGAAATAGTAGCGGCTGGAGGTACCGGGGGCGATGCCCGCCCCGGCCGGCGGCCAAGTTAAAAAAATAAATAATCCCCGTTCAGTCTCAATGGCAGGGTGCGGGCCGGCCCGGCGGCGATTGCGGCGGGCAGCAGGCCTCTTGGACAGGTTGAGAGATAAAAAAATAATAATTCCCATGCAGTCTCAATGGCGGGGTGCGGGCCGGGGAATAGGCCTCTTGGCCGGGGTGAATAGTGTTGGAACACGGCCCGCGGAAATAGTAGCGGCTGGAGGTATCGGGGGCGATGCCCGCCCCGGCCCGGCGGCCAAGTTAAAAAAATAAATAATCCCCGTTCAGTCTCAATGGCAGGGTGCGGGCCGGCCCGGCGGCGATTGCGGCGGGCAGCAGGCCTCTTGGACAGGTTGAGAGATAAAAAAATAATAATTCCCATGCAGTCTCAATGGCGGGGTGCGGGCCGGGGAATAGGCCTCTTGGCCGGGGTGAATAGTGTTGGAACACGGCCCGCGGAAATAGTAGCGGCTGGAGGTACCGGGGGCGATGCCCGCCTCGGGCCGGCGGCCAAGTTAAAAAAATAAATAATCCCCGTTCAGTCTCAATGGCAGGGTGCGGGCCGGCCCGGCGGCGATTGCGGCGGGCAGCAGGCCTCTTGGACAGGTTGAGAGATATAAAAATAATAATTCCCATGCAGTCTCAATGGCGGGGTGCGGGGCGGGGAATAGGCCTCTTGGCCGGGGTGAATATGTTGGAACGCGGCGTGCGTAAATAGAAGCGGCTGGAGGTACCGTGGGCGAAGCCCGCCCCGGCCCGGAGGCCGAGTTAAAAAAATAAATAATCCCCGTTCAGTCTCAATGGCAAGGTGCGGGCCGGCCCGGCGGCGAGTGCGGCGGGCAGCAGGCCTCTTGGACAGGTTGAGAGATAAAAAAATAATAATTCCCGTGCAGTCTCAATGGCGGGGTGCGGGCCGGGGAATAGGCCTCTTGGCCGGGGTGAATAGTGTTGGAACACGGCCCGCGGAAATAGTAGCGGCTGGAGGTACCGGGGGCGATGCCCGCCCCGGCCCGGCGGCCAAGTTAAAAAAAATAAATAATCCCCGTTCAGTCTCAATGGCAGGGTGCGGGCCGGCCCGGCGGCGATTGCGGCGGGCAGCAGGCCTCTTGGACAGGTTGAGAGATAAAAAAATAATAATTCCCATGCAGTCTCAATGGCGGGGTGCGGGCCGGGGAATAGGCCTCTTGGCCGGGGTGAATATGTTGGAACGCGGCGCGCGTAAATAGAAGCGGCTGGAGGTACCGGGGGCGAAGCCCGCCCCGGCCCGGAGGCCGAGTTAAAAAAAATAATAATCCCCGTTCAGTCTCAATGGCGGGGTGCGGGCCGGCCCGGCGGCGAGTGCGGCGGGCAGCAGGCCTCTTGGACAGGTTGAGAGATAAAAAAATAATAATTCCCGTGCAGTCTCAATGGCGGGGTGCGGGCCGGGGAATAGGCCTCTTGGCCGGGGTGAATAGTGTTGGAACACGGCCCGCGGAAATAGTAGCGGCTGGAGGTACCGGGGGCGATGCCCGCCCCGGCCCGGCGGCCAAGTTAAAAAAAATAAATAATCCCCGTTCAGTCTCAATGGCAGGGTGCGGGCCGGCCCGGCGGCGATTGCGGCGGGGAGCAGGCCTCTTGGACAGGTTGAGAGATAAAAAAATAATAATTCCCATGCAGTCTCAATGGCGGGGTGCGGGCCGGGGAATAGGCCTCTTGGCCGGGGTGAATAGTGTTGGAACACGGCCCGCGGAAATAGTAGCGGCTGGAGGTACCGGGGGCGATGCCCGCCCCGGGCCGGCGGCCAAGTTAAAAAAATAAATAATCCCCTTTTCAGTCTCAATGGCAGGGTGCGGGCCGGCCCGGCGGCGATTGCGGGGGGCAGCAGGCCTCTTGGACAGGTTGAGAGATAAAAAAATAATAATTCCCGTGCAGTCTCAATGGCGGGGTGCGGGCCGGGGAATAGGCCTCTTGGCCGGGGTGAATAGTGTTGGAACACGGCCCGCGGAAATAGTAGCGGCTGGAGGTACCGGGGGCGATGCCCGCCCCGGCCCGGCGGCCGAGTTAAAAAAATAAATAATCCCCGTTCAGTCTCAATGGCAGGGTGCGGGATGGCCCGGCGGCGATTGCGGCGGGCAGCAGGCCTCTTGGACAGGTTGAGAGATAAAAAAATAATAATTCCCATGCAGTCTCAATGGCGGGGTGCGGGCCGGGGAATAGGCCTCTTGGCCGGGGTGAATAGTGTTGGAACACGGCCCGCGGAAATAGTAGCGGCTGGAGGTACCGGGGGCGATGCCCGCCCCGGCCCGGCGGCCAAGTTAAAAAAATAAATAATCCCCGTTCAGTCTCAATGGCAGGGTGCGGGCCGGCCCGGCGGCGATTGCGGCGGGCAGCAGGCCTCTTGGACAGGTTGAGAGATAAAAAAATAATAATTCCCATGCAGTCTCAATGGCGGGGTGCGGGCCGGGGAATAGGCCTCTTGGCCGGGGTGAATAGTGTTGGAACACGGCCCGCGGAAATAGTAGCGGCTGGAGGTACCGGGGGCGATGCCCGCCCCGGGCCGGCGGCCAAGTTAAAAAAATAAATAATCCCCGTTCAGTCTCAATGGCAGGGTGCGGGCCGGCCCGGCGGCGATTGCGGCGGGCAGCAGGCCTCTTGGACAGGTTGAGAGATAAAAAAATAATAATTCCCGTGCAGTCTCAATGGCGGGGTGCGGGCCGGGGAATAGGCCTCTTGGCCGGGGTGAATAGTGTTGGAACACGGCCCGCGGAAATAGTAGCGGCTGGAGGTACCGGGGGCGATGCCCGCCCCGGCCCGGCGGCCAAGTTAAAAAAATAAATAATCCCCGTTCAGTCTCAATGGCAGGGTGCGGGCCGGCCCGGCGGCGATTGCGGCGGGCAGCAGGCCTCTTGGACAGGTTGAGAGATAAAAAAAATAATAATTCCCATGCAGTCTCAATGGCGGGGTGCGGGCCGAGGAATAGGCTTCTTGGCCGGGGTGAATAGTGTTGGAACACGGCCCGCGGAAATAGTAGCGGCTGGAGGTACCGGGGGCGATGCCCGCCCCGGGCCGGCGGCCAAGTTAAAAAAATAAATAATCCCCGTTCAGTCTCAATGGCAGGGTGCGGGCCGGCCCGGCGGCGAGTGCGGCGGGCAGCAGGCCTCTTGGACAGGTTGAGAGATAAAAAAATAATAATTCCCGTGCAGTCTCAATGGCGGGATGCGGGCCGGGGAATAGGCCTCTTGGCCGGGGTGAATAGTGTTGGAACACGGCCAGCGGAAATAGTAGCGGCTGGAGGTACCGGGGGCGATGCCCGCCACGGCCCGGCGGCCAAGTTAAAAAAATAAATAATCCCCGTTCAGTCTCAATGGCAGGGTGCGGGCCGGCCCGGCGGCGATTGCGGCGGGCAGCAGGCCTCTTGGACAGGTTGAGAGATAAAAAAATAATAATTCCCATGCAGTCTCAATGGCGGGGTGCGGGCCGGGGAATAGGCCTCTTGGCCGGGGTGAATATGTTGGAACGCGGCGCGCGTAAATAGAAGCGGCTGGAGGTACCGGGGGCGAAGCCCGCCCCGGCCCGGAGGCCGAGTTAAAAAAAATAATAATCCCCGTTCAGTCTCAATGGCGGGGTGCGGGCCGGCCCGGCGGCGAGTGCGGCGGGCAGCAGGCCTCTTGGACAGGTTGAGAGATAAAAAAAATAATAATTCCCGTGCAGTCTCAATGGCGGGGTGCGGGCCGGGGAATAGGCCTCTTGGCCGGGGTGAATAGTGTTGGAACACGGCCCGCGGAAATAGTAGCGGCTGGAGGTACCGGGGGCGATGCCCGCCCCGGCCCGGCGGCCAAGTTAAAAAAATAAATAATCCCCGTTCAGTCTCAATGGCAGGGTGCGGGCCGGCCCGGCGGCGATTGCGGCGTGCAGCAGGCCTCTTGGACAGGTTGAGAGATAAAAAAATAATAATTCCCATGCAGTCTCAATGGCGGGGTGCGGGCCGGGGAATAGGCCTCTTGGCCGGGGTGAATAGTGTTGGAACACGGCCCGCGGAAATAGTAGCGGCTGGAGGTACCGGGGGCGATGCCCGCCCCGGCCCGGCGGCCAAGTTAAAAAAATAAAATATCCCCGTTCAGTCTCAATGGCAGGGTGCGGGCCGGCCCGGCGGCGATTGCGGCGGGCAGCAGGCCTCTTGGACAGGTTGAGAGATAAAAAAATAATAATTCCCATGCAGTCTCAATGGCGGGGTGCGGGCCGGGGAATAGGCCTCTTGGCCGGGGTGAATAGTGTTGGAACACGGCCCGCGGAAATAGTAGCGGCTGGAGGTACCGGGGGCGATGCCCGCCCCGGGCCGGCGGCCAAGTTAAAAAAATAAATAATCCCCGTTCAGTCTCAATGGCAGGGTGCGGGCCGGCCCGGCGGCGATTGCGGCGGGCAGCAGGCCTCTTGGACAGGTTGAGAGATAAAAAAATAATAATTCCCGTGCAGTCTCAATGGCGGGGTGCGGGCCGGGGAATAGGCCTCTTGGCCGGGGTGAATAGTGTTGGAACACGGCCCGAGGAAATAGTAGCGGCTGGAGGTACCGGGGGCGATGCCCGCCACGGCCCGGCGGCCAAGTTAAAAAAAAAATAATCCCCGTTCAGTCTCAATGGCAGGGTGCGGGCCGGCCCGGCGGCGATTGCGGCGGGCAGCAGGCCTCTTGGACAGGTTGAGAGATAAAAAAATAATAATTCCCATGCAGTCTCAATGGCGGGGTGCGGGCCGGGGAATAGGCCTCTTGGCCGGGGTGAATATGTTGGAACGCGGCGCGCGTAAATAGAAGCGGCTGGAGGTACCGGCGGCGAAGCCCGCCCCGGCCCGGAGGCCGAGATAAAAAAAATAATAATCCCCGTTCAGTCTCAATGGCGGGGTGCGGGCCGGCCCGGCGGCGAGTGCGGCGGGCAGCTGGCCTCTTGGACAGGTTGAGAGATAAAAAAATAATAATTCCCGTGCAGTCTCAATGGCGGGGTGCGGGCCGGGGAATAGGCCTCTTGGCCGGGGTGAATAGTGTTGGAACACGGCCCGCGGAAATAGTAGCGGCTGGAGGTACCGGGGGCGATGCCCGCCACGGCCCGGCGGCCAAGTTAAAAAAATAAATAATCCCCGTTCAGTCTCAATGGCAGGGTGCGGGCCGGCCCGGCGGCGATTGCGGCGGGCAGCAGGCCTCTTGGACAGGTTGAGAGATAAAAAAATAATAATTCCCATGCAGTCTCAATGGCGGGGTGCGGGCCGGGGAATAGGCCTCTTGGCCGGGGTGAATATGTTAGAACGCGGCGCGCGTAAATAGAAGCGGCTGGAGGTACCGGGGGCGAAGCCCGCCCCGGCCCGGAGGCCGAGTTAAAAAAAATAATAATCCCCGTTCAGTCTCAATGGCGGGGTGCGGGCCGGCCCGGCGGCGAGTGCGGCGGGCAGCAGGCCTCTTGGACAGGTTGAGAGATAAAAAAATAATAATTCCCGTGCAGTCTCAATGGCGGGGTGCGGGCCGGGGAATAGGCCTCTTGGCCGGGGTGAATAGTGTTGGAACACGGCCCGCGGAAATAGTAGCGGCTGGAGGTACCGGGGGCGATGCCCGCCCCGGCCCGGCGGCCAAGTTAAAAAAATAAATAATCCCCGTTCAGTCTCAATGGCAGGGTGCGGGCCGGCCCGGCGGCGATTGCGGCGGGCAGCAGGCCTCTTGGACAGGTTGAGAGATAAAAAAAATAATAATTCCCATGCAGTCTCAATGGCGGGGTGCGGGCCGGGGAATAGGCCTCTTGGCCGGGGTGAATAGTGTTGGAACACGGCCCGCGGAAATAGTAGCGGCTGGAGGTACCGGGGGCGATGCCCGCCCCGGGCCGGCGGCCAAGTTAAAAAAATAAATAATCCCCGTTCAGTCTCAATGGCAGGGTGCGGGCCGGCCCGGCGGCGAGTGCGGCGGGCAGCAGGCCTCTTGGACAGGTTGAGAGATAAAAAAATAATAATTGCCGTGCAGTCTCAATGGCGGGGTGCGGGCCGGGGAATAGGCCTCTTGGCCGGGGTGAATAGTGTTGGAACACGGCCCGAGGAAATAGTAGCGGCTGGAGGTACCGGGGGCGATGCCCGCCACGGCCCGGCGGCCAAGTTAAAAAAATAAATAATCCCCGTTCAGTCTCAATGGCAGGGTGCGGGCCGGCCCGGCGGCGATTGCGGCGGGCAGCAGGCCTCTTGGACAGGTTGAGAGATAAAAAAATAATAATTCCCATGCAGTCTCAATGGCGGGGTGCGGGCCGGGGAATAGGCCTCTTGGCCGGGGTGAATATGTTGGAACGCGGCGCGCGTAAATAGAAGCGGCTGGAGGTACCGGGGGCGAAGCCCGCCCCGGCCCGGAGGCCGAGTTAAAAAAAATAATAATCCCCGTTCAGTCTCAATGGCGGGGTGCGGGCCGGCCCGGCGGCGAGTGCGGCGGGCAGCAGGCCTCTTGGACAGGTTGAGAGATAAAAAAATAATAATTCCCGTGCAGTCTCAATGGCGGGGTGCGGGCCGGGGAATAGGCCTCTTGGCCGGGGTGAATAGTGTTGGAACACGGCCCTCGGAAATAGTAGCGGCTGGAGGTACCGGGGGCGATGCCCGCCCCGGCCCGGCGGCCAAGTTAAAAAAATAAATAATCCCCGTTCAGTCTCAATGGCAGGGTGCGGGCCGGCCCGGCGGCGATTGCGGCGGGCAGCAGGCCTCTTGGACAGGTTGAGAGATAAAAAAATAATAATTCCCATGCAGTCTCAATGGCGGGGTGCGGGCCGGGGAATAGGCCTCTTGGCCGGGGTGAATAGTGTTGGAACACGCCCCGCGGAAATAGTAGCGGCTGGAGGTACCGGGGGCGATGCCCGCCCCGGGCCGGCGGCCAAGTTAAAAAAATAAATAATCCCCGTTCAGTCTCAATGGCAGGGTGCGGGCCGGCCCGGCGGCGATTGCGGCGGGCAGCAGGCCTCTTGGACAGGTTGAGAGATAAAAAAATAATAATTCCCGTGCAGTCTCAATGGCGGGGTGCGGGCCGGGGAATAGGCCTCTTGGCCGGGGTGAATAGTGTTGGAACACGGCCCGCGGAAATAGTAGCGGCTGGAGGTACCGGGGGCGATGCCCGCCCCGGCCCGGCGGCCAAGTTAAAAAAATAAATAATCCCCGTTCAGTCTCAATGGCAGGGTGCGGGCCGGCCCGGCGGCGATTGCGGCGGGCAGCAGGCCTCTTGGACAGGTTGAGAGATAAAAAAAATAATAATTCCCATGCAGTCTCAATGGCGGGGTGCGGGCCGGGGAATAGGCCTCTTGGCCGGGGTGAATAGTGTTGGAACACGGCCCGCGGAAATAGTAGCGGCTGGAGGTACCGGGGGCGATGCCCGCCCCGGGCCGGCGGCCAAGTTAAAAAAATAAATAATCCCCGTTCAGTCTCAATGGCAGGGTGCGGGCCGGCCCGGCGGCGAGTGCGGCGGGCAGCAGGCCTCTTGGACAGGTTGAGAGATAAAAAAATAATAATTCCCGTGCAGTCTCAATGGCGGGGTGCGGGCCGGGGAATAGGCCTCTTGGCCGGGGTGAATAGTGTTGGAACACGGCCCGAGGAAATAGTAGCGGCTGGAGGTACCGGGGGCGATGCCCGCCACGGCCCGGCGGCCAAGTTAAAAAAATAAATAATCCCCGTTCAGTCTCAATGGCAGGGTGCGGGCCGGCCCGGCGGCGATTGCGGCGGGCAGCAGGCCTCTTGGACAGGTTGAGAGATAAAAAAATAATAATTCCCATGCAGTCTCAATGGCGGGGTGCGGGCCGGGGAATAGGCCTCTTGGCCGGGGTGAATATGTTGGAACGCGGCGCGCGTAAATAGAAGCGGCTGGAGGTACCGGGGGCGAAGCCCGCCCCGGCCCGGAGGCCGAGTTAAAAAAAATAATAATCCCCGTTCAGTCTCAATGGCGGGGTGCGGGCCGGCCCGGCGGCGAGTGCGGCGGGCAGCAGGCCTCTTGGGCAGGTTGAGAGATAAAAAAATAATAATTCCCGTGCAGTCTCAATGGCGGGGTGCGGGCCGGGGAATAGGCCTCTTGGCCGGGGTGAATAGTGTTGGAACACGGCCCGCGGAAATAGTAGCGGCTGGAGGTACCGGGGGCGATGCCCGCCCCGGCCCGGCGGCCAAGTTAAAAAAATAAATAATCCCCTTTTCAGTCTCAATGGTAGGGTGCGGGCCGGCCCGGCGGCGATTGCGGCGGGCAGCAGGCCTCTTGGACAGGTTGAGAGATAAAAAAATAATAATTCCCATGCAGTCTCAATGGCGGGGTGCGGGCCGGGGAATAGGCCTCTTGGCCGGGGTGAATAGTGTTGGAACACGGCCCGCGGAAATAGTAGCGGCTGGAGGTACCGGGGGCGATGTCCGCCCCGGCCCGGCGGCCAAGTTAAAAAAATAAATAATCCCCGTTCAGTCTCAATGGCAGGGTGCGGGCCGGCCCGGCGGCGATTGCGGCGGGCAGCAGGCCTCTTGGACAGGTTGAGAGATAAAAAAATAATAATTCCCGTGCAGTCTCAATGGCGGGGTGCGGGCCGGGGAATAGGCCTCTTGGCCGGGGTGAATAGTGTTGGAACACGGCCCGCGGAAATAGTAGCGGCTGGAGGTACCGGGGGCGATGCCCGCCCCGGGCCGGCGGCCAAGTTAAAAAAATAAATAATCCCCGTTCAGTCTCAATGGCAGGGTGCGGGCCGGCCCGGCGGCGAGTGCGGCGGGCAGCAGGCCTCTTGGACAGGTTGAGAGATAAAAAAATAATAATTCCCGTGCAGTCTCAATGGCGGGGTGCGGGCCGGGGAATAGGCCTCTTGGCCGGTGTGAATAGTGTTGGAACACGGCCCGCGGAAATAGTAGCGGCTGGAGGTACCGGGGGCGATGCCCGCCCCGGCCCGGCGGCCAAGTTAAAAAAATAAATAATCCCGTTCAGTCTCAATGGCAGGGTGCGGGCCGCCCCGGCGGCGATTGCGGCGGGCAGCAGGCCTCTTGGACAGGTTGAGAGATAAAAAAATAATAATTCCCATGCAGTCTCAATGGCGGGGTGCGGGCCGGGGAATAGGCCTCTTGGCCGGGGTGAATAGTGTTGGAACACGGCCCGCGGAAATAGTAGCGGCTGGAGGTACCGGGGGCGATGCCCGCCCCGGGCCGGCGGCCAAGTTAAAAAAATAAATAATCCCCGTTCAGTCTCAATGGCAGGGTGGGGGCCGGCCCGGCGGCGATTGCGGCGGGCAGCAGGCCTCTTGGACAGGTTGAGAGATAAAAAAATAATAATTCCCATGCAGTCTCAATGGCGGGGTGCGGGTCGGGGAATAGGCCTCTTGGCCGGGGTGAATAGTGTTGGAACACGGCCCGCGGAAATAGTAGCGGCTGGAGGTACCGGGGGCGATGCCCGCCCCGGGCCGGCGGCCAAGTTAAAAAAATTAATAATCCCTGTTCAGTCTCAATGGCAGGGTGCGGGCCGGCCCGGCGGCGAGTGCGGCGGGCAGCTGGCCTCTTGGACAGGTTGAGAGATAAAAAAATAATAATTCCCGTGCAGTCTCAATGGCGGGGTGCGGGCCGGGGAATAGGCCTCTTGGCCGTGGTGAATAGTGTTGGAACACGGCCCGCGGAAATAGTAGCGGCTGGAGGTACCGGGGGCGATGCCCGCCCCGGCCCGGCGGCCAAGTTAAAAAAAATAAATAATCCCCGTTCAGTCTCAATGGCGGGGTGCGGGCCGGCCCGGCGGCGAGTGCGGCGGGCAGCAGGCCTCTTGGACAGGTTGAGAGATAAAAAAATAATAATTCCCGTGCAGTCTCAATGGCGGGGTGCGGGCCGGCCCGGCGGACGAGTGTGGCCGGGGAAGAGGCCTCTTGGCCGGGGTGAATATGTTGGAACGCGGCGCGCGTAAATAGAAGCGGCTGGAGGTACCGGGGGCGAAGCCCGCCCCGGCCCGGAGGCCGAGTTAAAAAAAATAATAATCCCCGTTCAGTCCCAATGGCGGGGTGCGGGCCGGCCCGGCGGCGAGTGCGGCGGGCAGCAGGCCTCTTGGACAGGTTGAGAGATAAAAAAATAATAATTCCCGTTCAGTCTCAATGGCAGGGTGCGGGCCGGCCCGGCGGCGATTGCGGCGGGCAGCAGGCCTCTTGGACAGGTTGAGAGATAAAAAAATAATAATTCCCATGCAGTCTCAATGGCGGGGTGCGGGCCGGGGAATAGGCCTCTTGGCCGGGGTGAATAGTGTTGGAACACGGCCCGCGGAAATAGTAGCGGCTGGAGGTACCGGGGGCGATGCCCGCCCCGGGCCGGCGGCCAAGTTAAAAAAATAAATAATCCCCGTTCAGTCTCAATGGCAGGGTGCGGGCCGGCCCGGCGGCGATTGCGGCGGGCAGCAGGCCTCTTGGACAGGTTGAGAGATAAAAAAATAATAATTCCCATGCAGTCTCAATGGCGGGGTGCGGGCCGGCCCGGCGGACGAGTGTGGCCGGGGAAGAGGCCTATTGGCCGGGGTGAATATGTTGGAACGCGGCGAGCGTAAATAGTAGCGGCTGGAGGTACCGGGGGCGATGCCCGCCCCGGCCCGGCGGCCAAGTTAAAAAAATAAATAATCCCCGTTCAGTCTCAATGGCGGGGTGCGGGCCGGCCCGGCGGCGATTGCGGCGGGCAGCAGGCCTCTTGGACAGGTTGAGAGATAAAAAAATAATAATTCCCGTGCAGTCTCAATGGCGGGGTGCGGGCCTGCCCGGCGGCGAGTGCGGCGGGCAGCAGGCCTCTTGGACAGGTTGAGAAATAAAAAAATAATAATTCCCGTGCAGTCTCAATGGCGGGGTGCGGGCCGGGGAATAGGCCTCTTGGCCGGGGTGAATAGTGTTGGAACGCGGCCCGCGGAAATAGTAGCGGCTGGAGGTACCGGGGGCGATGCCCGCCCCGGCCCGGCGGCCAAGTTAAAAAAATAAATAATCCCCGTTCAGTCTCAATGGCAGGGTGCGGGCCGGCCCGGCGGCGATTGCGGCGGGCAGCAGGCCTCTTGGACAGGTTGAGAGATAAAAAAATAATAAATCCCGTGCAGTCTCAATGGCGGGGTGCGGGCCGGGGAATAGGCCTCTTGGCGGGGTGAATAGTGTTGGAACACGGCCCGCGGAAATAGTAGCGGCTGGAGGTACCGGGGGCGATGCCCGCCCCGGGCCGGCGGCCAAGTTAAAAAAATAAATAATCCCCGTTCAGTCTCAATGGCGGGGTGCGGGCCGGCCCGGCGGCGAGTGCGGCGGGCAGCAGGCCTCTTGGACAGGTTGAGAGATAAAAAAATAATAATTCCCGTTCAGTCTCAATGGCAGGGTGCGGGCCGGCCCGGCGGCGATTGCGGCGGGCAGCAGGCCTCTTGGACAGGTTGAGAGATAAAAAAATAATAATTCCCATGCAGTCTCAATGGCGGGGTGCGGGCCGGGGAATAGGCCTCTTGGCCGGGGTGAATATGTTGGAGCGCGCCGCGCGTAAATAGAAGCGGCTGGAGGTACCGGGGGCGAAGCCCGCCCCGGCCCGGAGGCCGAGTTAAAAAAAATAATAATCCCGTTCAGTCTCAATGGCGGGGTGCGGGCCGGCCCGGCGGCGAGTGCGGCGGGCAGCAGGCCTCTTGGACAGGTTGAGAGATAAAAAAACAATAATTCCCGTGCAGTCTCAATGGCGGGGTGCGGGCCGGGGAATAGGCCTCTTGGCCGGGGTGAATAGTGTTGGAACACGGCCCGCGGAAATAGTAGCGGCTGGAGGTAGCGGGGGCGATGCCCGCCCCTGCGGCCAAGTTAAAAAAATAAATAATCCCCATTCAGTCTCAATGGCAGGGTGCGGGCCGGCCCGGCGGCGAGTGCGGCGGGCAGCAGGCCTCTTGGACAGGTTGAGAGATAAAAAAATAATAATTCCCGTTCAGTATCAATGGCAGGGTGCGGGCCGGCCCGGCGGCGATTGCGGCGGGCAGCAGGCCTCTTGGACAGGTTGAGAGATAAAAAAATAATAATTCCCATGCAGTCTCAATGGCGGGGTGCGGGCCGGGGAATAGGCCTCTTGGCCGGGGTGAATATGTTGGAGCGCGCCGCGCGTAAATAGAAGCGGCTGGAGGTACCGGGGGCGAAGCCCGCCCCGGCCCGGAGGCCGAGTTAAAAAAAATAATAATCCCCGTTCAGTCTCAATGGCGGGGTGCGGGCCGGCCCGGCGGCGAGTGCGGCGGGCAGCAGGCCTCTTGGACAGGTTGAGAGATAAAAAAACAATAATTCCCGTGCAGTCTCAATGGCGGGGTGCGGGCCGGGGAATAGGCCTCTTGGCCGGGGTGAATATGTTGGAACGCGGCGCGCGTAAATAGAAGCGGCTGGAGGTACCGGGGGCGAAGCCCGCCCCGGCCCGGAGGCCGAGTTAAAAAAAATAATAATCCCCGTTCAGTCTCAATGGCGGGGTGCGGGCCGGCCCGGCGGCGAGTGCGGCGGGCAGCAGGCCTCTTGGACAGGTTGAGAGATAAAAAAATAATAATTCCCGTGCAGTCTCAATGGCGGGGTGCGGGCCGGGGAATAGGCCTCTTGGCCGGGGTGAATAGTGTTGGAACACGGCCCGCGGAAATAGTAGCGGCTGGAGGTACCGGGGGCGATGCCCGCCCCGGCCCGGCGGCCAAGTTAAAAAAATAAATAATCCCGTTCAGTCTCAATGGCAGGGTGCGGGCCGGCCCGGCGGCGATTGCGGCGGGCAGCAGGCCTCTTGGACAGGTTGAGAGATAAAAAAATAATAATTCCCATGCAGTCTCAATGGCGGGGTGCGGGCCGGGGAATAGGCCTCTTGGCCGGGGTGAATAGTGTTAGAACACGGCCCGCGGAAATAGTAGCGGCTGGAGGTAGCGGGGGCGATGCCCGCCCCTGCGGCCAAGTTAAAAAAATAAATAATCCCCGTTCAGTCTCAATGGCGGGGTGCGGGCCGGCCCGGCGGCGATTGCGGCGGGCAGCAGGCCTCTTGGACAGGTTGAGAGATAAAAAAATAATAATTCCCATGCAGTCTCAATGGCGGGGTGCGGGCCGGGGAATAGGCCTCTTGGCCGGGGTGAATATGTTGGAACGCGGCGCGCGTAAATAGAAGCGGCTGGAGGTACCGGGGGCGAAGCCCGCCCCGGCCCGGAGGCCGAGTTAAAAAAAATAATAATCCCCGTTCAGTCTCAATGGCGGCGTGCGGGCCGGCCCGGCGGCGAGTGCGGCGGGCAGCAGGCCTCTTGGACAGGTTGAGAGATAAAAAAATAATAATTCCCGTGCAGTCTCAATGGCGGGGTGCGGGCCGGGGAATAGGCCTCTTGGCCGGGGTGAATAGTGTTGGAACACGGCCCGCGGAAATAGTGGCGGCTGGAGGTACCGGGGGCGATGCCCGCCCCGGCCCGGCGGCCAAGTTAAAAAAATAAATAATCCCGTTCAGTCTCAATGGCAGGGTGCGGGCCGGCCCGGCGGCGATTGCGGCGGGCAGCAGGCCTCTTGGACAGGTTGAGAGATAAAAAAATAATAATTCCCATGCAGTCTCAATGGCGGGGTGCGGGCCGGGGAATAGGCCTCTTGGCCGGGGTGAATATGTTGGAACGCGGCGCGCGTAAATAGAAGCGGCTGGAGGTACCGGGGGCGAAGCCCGCCCCGGCCCGGAGGCCGAGTTAAAAAAAATAATAATCCCCGTTCAATCTCAATGGCGGGGTGCGGGCCGGCCCGGCGGCGAGTGCGGCGGGCAGCAGGCCTCTTGGACAGGTTGAGAGATAAAAAAATAATAATTCCCGTGCAGTCTCAATGGCGGGGTGCGGGCCGGGGAATAGGCCTCTTGGCCGGGGTGAATAGTGTTGGAACACGGCCCGCGGAAATAGTAGCGGCTGGAGGTACCGGGGGCGATGCCCGCCCCGGCCCGGCGGCCAAGTTAAAAAAATAAATAATCCCCGTTCAGTCTCAATGGCAGGGTGCGGGCCGGCCCGGCGGCGATTGCGGCGGGCAGCAGGCCTCTTGGACAGGTTGAGAGATAAAAAAATAATAATTCCCATGCAGTCTCAATGGCGGGGTGCGGGCCGGGGAATACGCCTCTTGGCCGGGGTGAATAGTGTTGGAACACGGCCCGCGGAAATAGTAGCGGCTGGAGGTACCGGGGGCAATGCCCGCCCCGGCCCGGCGGCCAAGTTAAAAAAATAAATAATCCCGTTCAGTCTCAATGGCAGGGTGCGGGCCGGCCCGGCGGCGATTGCGGCGGGCAGCAGGCCTCTTGGACAGGTTGAGAGATAAAAAAATAATAATTCCCATGCAGTCTCAATGGCGGGGTGCGGGCCGGGGAATAGGCCTCTTGGCCGGGGTGAATATGTTGGAACGCGGCGCGCGTAAATAGAAGCGGCTGGAGGTACCGGGGGCGAAGCCCGCCCCGGCCCGGAGGCCGAGTTAAAAAAAATAATAATCCCCGTTCAATCTCAATGGCGGGGTGCGGGCCGGCCCGGCGGCGAGTGCGGCGGGCAGCAGGCCTCTTGGACAGGTTGAGAGATAAAAAAATAATAATTCCCGTGCAGTCTCAATGGCGGGGTGCGGGCCGGGGAATAGGCCTCTTGGCCGGGGTGAATAGTGTTGGAACACGGCCCGCGGAAATAGTAGCGGCTGGAGGTACCGGGGGCGATGCCCGCCCCGGCCCGGCGGCCAAGTTAAAAAAATAAATAATCCCCGTTCAGTCTCAATGGCAGGGTGCGGGCCGGCCCGGCGGCGATTGCGGCGGGCAGCAGGCCTCTTGGACAGGTTGAGAGATAAAAAAATAATAATTCCCATGCAGTCTCAATGGCGGGGTGCGGGCCGGGGAATAGGCCTCTTGGCCGGGGTGAATAGTGTTGGAACACGGCCCGCGGAAATAGTAGCGGCTGGAGGTACCGGGGGCAATGCCCGCCCCGGCCCGGCGGCCAAGTTAAAAAAATAAATAATCCCCGTTCAGTCTCAATGGCAGGTGCGGGCCGGCCCGGCGGCGAGTGCGGCGGGCAGCAGGCCTCTTGGACAGGTTGAGAGATAAAAAAATAATAATTCCCGTTCAGTCTCAATGGCAGGGTGCGGGCCGGCCCGGCGGCGATTGCGGCGGGCAGCAGGCCTCTTGGACAGGTTGAGAGATAAAAAAATAATAATTCCCGTTCAGTATCAATGGCAGGGTGCGGGCCGGCCCGGCGGCGATTGCGGCGGGCAGCAGGCCTCTTGGACAGGTTGAGAGATAAAAAAATAATAATTCCCATGCAGTCTCAATGGCGGGGTGCGGGCCGGGGAATAGGCCTCTTGGCCGGGGTGAATATGTTGGAGCGCGCCGCGCGTAAATAGAAGCGGCTGGAGGTACCGGGGGCGAAGCCCGCCCCGGCCCGGAGGCCGAGTTAAAAAAAATAATAATCCCCGTTCAGTCTCAATGGCGGGGTGCGGGCCGGCCCGGCGGCGAGTGCGGCGGGCAGCAGGCCTCTTGGACAGGTTGAGAGATAAAAAAATAATAATTCCCGTGCAGTCTCAATGGCGGGGTGCGGGCCGGGGAATAGGCCTCTTGGCCGGGGTGAATAGTGTTGGAACACGGCCCGCGGAAATAGTAGCGGCTGGAGGTACCGGGGGCGATGCCCGCCCCGGCCCGGCGGCCAAGTTAAAAAAATAAATAATCCCGTTCAGTCTCAAGCAGGGTGCGGGCCGGCCCGGCGGCGATTGCGGCGGGCAGCAGGCCTCTTGGACAGGTTGAGAGATAAAAAAATAATAATTCCCATGCAGTCTCAATGGCGGGGTGTGGGCCGGGGAATAGGCCTCTTGGCCGGGGTGAATATGTTGGAACGCGGCGCGCGTAAATAGAAGCGGCTGGAGGTACCGGGGGCGAAGCCCGCCCCGGCCCGGAGGCCGAGTTAAAAAAAATAATAATCCCCGTTCAGTCTCAATGGCGGGGTGCGGGCCGGCCCGGCGGCGAGTGCGGCGGGCAGCAGGCCTCTTGGACAGGTTGAGAGATAAAAAAATAATAATTCCCGTGCAGTCTCAATGGCGGGGTGCGGGCCGGGGATTAGGCCTCTTGGCCGGGGTGAATAGTGTTGGAACACGGCCCGCGGAAATAGTAGCGGCTGGAGGTACCGGGGGCGATGCCCGCCCCGGCCCGGCGGCCAAGTTAAAAAAATAAATAATCCCGTTCAGTCTCAATGGCAGGGTGCGGGCCGGCCCGGCGGCGATTGCGGCGGGCAGCAGGCCTCTTGGACAGGTTGAGAGATAAAAAAATAATAATTCCCATGCAGTCTCAATGGCGGGGTGCGGGCCGGGGAATAGGCCTCTTGGCCGGGGTGAATAGTGTTGGAACACGGCCCGCGGAAATAGTAGCGGCTGGAGGTACCGGGGGCGATGCCCGCCCCGGCCCGGCGGCCAAGTTAAAAAAATAAATAATCCCCGTTCAGTCTCAATGGCAGGGTGCGGGCCGGCCCGGCGGCGAGTGCGGCGGGCAGCAGGCCTCTTGGACAGGTTGAGAGATAAAAAAATAATAATTCCCGTTCAGTCTCAATGGCAGGGTGCGGGCCGGCCCGGCGGCGATTGCGGCGGGCAGCAGGCCTCTTGGACAGGTTGAGAGATAAAAAAATAATAATTCCCATGCAGTCTCAATGGCGGGGTGCGGGCCGGGGAATAGGCCTCTTGGCCGGGGTGAATAGTGTTGGAACACGGCCCGCGGAAATAGTAGCGGCTGGAGGTACCGGGGGCGATGCCCGCCCCGGCCCGGCGGCCAAGTTAAAAAAATAAATAATCCCCGTTCAGTCTCAATGGCAGGGTGCGGGCCGGCCCGGCGGCGATTGCGGCGGGCAGCAGGCCTCTTGGACAGGTTGAGAGATAAAAAAATAATAATTCCCATGCAGTCTCAATGGCGGGGTGCGGGCCGGGGAATAGGCCTCTTGGCCGGGGTGAATAGTGTTGGAACACGGCCCGCGGAAATAGTAGCGGCTGGAGGTACCGGGGGCGATGCCCGCCCCGGCCCGGCGACCAAGAAAAAAAAATAAATAATCCCCGTTCAGTCTCAATGGCAGGGTGCGGGCCGGCCCGGCGGCGAGTGCGGCGGGCAGCAGGCCTCTTGGACAGGTTGAGAGATAAAAAAGTAATAATTCCCATGCAGTCTCAATGGCGGGGTGCGGGCCGGGGAATAGGCCTCTTGGCCGGGGTGAATATGTTGGAACGCGGCGCGCGTAAATAGAAGCGGCTGGAGGTACCGGGGGCGAAGCCCGCCCCGGCCCGGAGGCCGAGTTAAAAAAATAATAATCCCCGTTCAGTCTTAATGGCGGGGTGCGGGCCGGCCCGGCGGCGAGTGCGGCGGGCAGCAGGCCTCTTGGACAGGTTGAGAGATAAAAAAATAATAATTCCCGTGCAGTCTCAATGGCGGGGTGCGGGCCGGGGAATAGGCCTCTTGGCCGGGGTGAATAGTGTTGGAACACGGCCCGCGGAAATAGTAGCGGCTGGAGGTACCGGGGGCGATGCCCGCCCCTGCGGCCAAGTTAAAAAAATAAATAATCCCCGTTCAGTCTCAATGGCGGGGTGCGGGCCGGCCCGGCGGCGATTGCGGCGGGCAGCAGGCCTCTTGGACAGGTTGAGAGATAAAAAAATAATAATTCCCATGCAGTCTCAATGGCGGGGTGCGGGCCGGGGAATAGGCCTCTTGGCCGGGGTGAATATGTTGGAACGCGGAGCGCGTAAATGGCTGGAGGTACCGGGGGCGAAGCCCGCCCCGGCCCGGAGGCCGAGTTAAAAAAAATAATAATCCCCGTTCAGTCTCAATGGCGGGGTGCGGGCCGGCCCGGCGGCGATTGCGGCGGGCAGCAGGCCTCTTGGACAGGTTGAGAGATAAAAAAATAATAATTCCCATGCAGTCTCAATGGCGGGGTGCGGGCCGGGGAATAGGCCTCTTGGCCGGGGTGAATATGTTGGAACGCGGCCCGCGGAAATAGTAGCGGCTGGAGGTACCGGGGGCGATGCCCGCCCCTGCGGCCAAGTTAAAAAAATAAATAATCCCCGTTCAGTCTCAATGGCGGGGTGCGGGCCGGCCCGGCGGCGATTGCGGCGGGCAGCAGGCCTCTTGGACAGGTTGAGAGATAAAAAAATAATAATTCCCATGCAGTCTCAATGGCGGGGTGCGGGCCGGGGAATAGGCCTCTTGGCCGGGGTGAATATGTTGGAACGCGGCGCGCGTAAATAGAAGCGGCTGGAGGTACCGGGGGCGAAGCCCGCCCCGGCCCGGAGGCCGAGTTAAAAAAAATAATAATCCCCGTTCAGTCTCAATGGCGGGGTGCGGGCCGGCCCGGCGGCGAGTGCGGCGGGCAGCAGGCCTCTTAGACAGGTTGAGAGATAAAAAAATAATAATTCCCGTGCAGTCTCAATGGCGGGGTGCGGGCCGGGGAATAGGCCTCTTGGCCGGGGTGAATAGTGTTGGAACACGGCCCGCGGAAATAGTAGCGGCTGGAGGTACCGGGGGCGATGCCCGCCCCGGCCCGGCGGCCAAGTTAAAAAAATAAATAATCCCCGTTCAGTCTCAATGGCAGGGTGCGGGCCGGCCCGGCGGCGAGTGCGGCGGGCAGCAGGCCTCTTGGACAGGTTGAGAGATAAAAAAATAATAATTCCCGTTCAGTCTCAATGGCAGGGTGCGGGCCGGCCCGGCGGCGATTGCGGCGGGCAGCAGGCCTCTTGGACAGGTTGAGAGATAAAAAAATAATAATTCCCATGCAGTCTCAATGGCGGGGTGCGGGCCGGGGAATAGGCCTCTTGGCCGGGGTGAATATGTTGGAACGCGGCGCGCGTAAATAGAAGCGGCTGGAGGTACCGGGGGCGAAGCCCGCCCCGGCCCGGAGGCCGAGTTAAAAAAAAAAATAATCCCCGTTCAGTCTCAATGGCGGGTTGCGGGCCGGCCCGGCGGCGAGTGCGGCGGGCAGCAGGCCTCTTGGACAGGTTGAGAGATAAAAAAATAATAATTCCCGTGCAGTCTCAATGGCGGGGTGCGGGCCGGCGAATAGGCCTCTTGGCCGGGGTGAATAGTGTTGGAACACGGCCCGCGGAAATAGTAGCGGCTGGAGGTACCGGGGGCGATGCCCGCCCCTGCGGCCAAGTTAAAAAAATAAATAATCCCCGTTCAGTCTCAATGGCGGGGTGCGGGCCGGCCCGGCGGCGATTGCGGCGGGCAGCAGGCCTCTTGGACAGGTTGAGAGATAAAAAAATAATAATTCCCATGCAGTCTCAATGGCGGGGTGCGGGCCGGGGAATAGGCCTCTTGGCCGGGGTGAATAGTGTTGGAACACGGCCCGCGGAAATAGTAGCGGCTGGAGGTACCGGGGGCGATGCCCGCCCCGGCCCGGCGGCCAAGTTAAAAAAATAAATAATCCCCGTTCAGTCTCAATGGCAGGGTGCGGGCCGGCCCGGCGGCGAGTGCGGCGGGCAGCAGGCCTCTTGGACAGGTTGAGAGATAAAAAAATAATAATTCCCGTTCAGTCTCAATGGCAGGGTGCGGGCCGGCCCGGCGGCGATTGCGGCGGGCAGCAGGCCTCTTGGACAGGTTGAGAGATAAAAAAATAATAATTCCCATGCAGTCTCAATGGCGGGGTGCGGGCCGGGGAATAGGCCTCTTGGCCGGGGTGAATATGTTGGAACGCGGCGCGCGTAAATAGAAGCGGCTGGAGGTACCGGGGGCGAAGCCCGCCCCGGCCCGGAGGCCGAGTTAAAAAAAATAATAATCCCCGTTCAGTCTCAATGGCGGGGTGCGGGCCGGCCCGGCGGCGAGTGCGGCGGGCAGCAGGCCTCTTGGACAGGTTGAGGGATAAAAAAATAATAATTCCCGTGCAGTCTCAATGGCGGGGTGCGGGCCGGGGAATAGGCCTCTTGGCCGGGGTGAATAGTGTTGGAACACGGCCCGCGGAAATAGTAGCGGCTGGAGGTACCGGGGGCGATGCCCGCCCCGGCCCGGCGGCCAAGTTAAAAAAATAAATAATCCCCGTTCAGTCTCAATGGCAGGGTGCGGGCCGGCCCGGCGGCGATTGCGGCGGGCAGCAGGCCTCTTGGACAGGTTGAGAGATAAAAAAATAATAATTCCCATGCAGTCTCAATGGCGGGGTGCGGGCCGGGGAATAGGCCTCTTGGCCGGGGTGAATAGTGTTGGAACACGGCCCGCGGAAATAGTAGCGGCTGGAGGTACCGGGGGCGATGCCCGCCCCGGCCCGGCGGCCAAGTTAAAAAAATAAATAATCCCCGTTCAGTCTCAATGGCAGGGTGCGGGCCGGCCCGGCGGCGAGTGCGGCGGGCAGCAGGCCTCTTGGACAGGTTGAGAGATAAAAAAATAATAATTCCCGTTCAGTCTCAATGGCAGGGTGCGGGCCGGCCCGGCGGCGATTGCGGCGGGCAGCAGGCCTCTTGGACAGGTTGAGAGATAAAAAAATAATAATTCCCATGCAGTCTCAATGGCGGGGTGCGGGCCGGGGAATAGGCCTCTTGGCCGGGGTGAATATGTTGGAACGCGGCGCGCGTAAATAGAAGCGGCTGGAGGTACCGGGGGCGAAGCCCGCCCCGGCCCGGAGGCCGAGTTAAAAAAAATAATAATCCCCGTTCAGTCTCAATGGCGGGGTGCGGGCCGGCCCGGCGGCGAGTGCGGCGGGCAGCAGGCCTCTTGGACAGGTTGAGAGATAAAAAAATAATAATTCCCGTGCAGTCTCAATGGCGGGGTGCGGGCCGGGGAATAGGCCTCTTGGCCGGGGTGAATAGTGTTGGAACACGGCCCGCGGAAATAGTAGCGGCTGGAGGTACCGGGGGCGATGCCCGCCCCTGCGGCCAAGTTAAAAAAATAAATAATCCCCGTTCAGTCTCAATGGCGGGGTGCGGGCCGGCCCGGCGGCGATTGCGGCGGGCAGCAGGCCTCTTGGACAGGTTGAGAGATAAAAAAATAATAATTCCCATGCAGTCTCAATGGCGGGGTGCGGGCCGGGGAATAGGCCTCTTGGCCGGGGTGAATATGTTGGAACGCGGCGTGCGTAAATAGAAGCGGCTGGAGGTACCGGGGGCGAAGCCCGCCCCGGCCCGGAGGCCGAGTTAAAAAAAATAATAATCCCCGTTCAGTCTCAATGGCGGGGTGCGGGCCGGCCCGGCGGCGAGTGCGGCGGGCAGCAGGCCTCTTGGACAGGTTGAGAGATAAAAAAATAATAATTCCCGTGCAGTCTCAATGGCGGGGTGCGGGCAGGGGAATAGGCCTCTGGGCCGGGGTGAATAGTGTTGGAACACGGCCCGCGGAAATAGTAGCGGCTGGAGGTACCGGGGGCGATGCCCGCCCCGGCCCGGCGGCCAAGTTAAAAAAATAAATAATCCCCGTTCAGTCTCAATGGCAGGGTGCGGGCCGGCCCGGCGGCGATTGCGGCGGGCAGCAGGCCTCTTGGACAGGTTGAGAGATAAAAAAATAATAATTCCCATGCAGTCTCAATGGCGGGGTGCGGGCCGGGGAATAGGCCTCTTGGCCGGGGTGAATAGTGTTGGAACACGGCCCGCGGAAATAGTAGCGGCTGGAGGTACCGGGGGCGATGCCCGCCCCGGCCCGGCGGCCAAGTTAAAAAAATAAATAATCCCCGTTCAGTCTCAATGGCAGGGTGCGGGCCGGCCCGGCGGCGAGTGCGGCGGGCAGCAGGCCTCTTGGACAGGTTGAGATAAAAAAATAATAATTCCCGTTCAGTCTCAATGGCAGGGTGCGGGCCGGCCCGGCGGCGATTGCGGCGGGCAGCAGGCCTCTTGGACAGGTTGAGAGATAAAAAAATAATAATTCCCATGCAGTCTCAATGGCGGGGTGCGGGCCGGGGAATAGGCCTCTTGGCCGGGGTGAATATGTTGGAACGCGGCGCGCGTAAATAGAAGCGGCTGGAGGTACCGGGGGCGAAGCCCGCCCCGGCCCGGAGGCCGAGTTAAAAAAAATAATAATCCCCGTTCAGTCTCAATGGCGGGGTGCGGGCCGGCCCGGCGGCGAGTGCGGCGGGCAGCAGGCCTCTTGGACAGGTTGAGAGATAAAAAAATAATAATTCCCGTGCAGTCTCAATGGCGGGGTGCGGGCCGGGGAAATAGGCCTCTTGGCCGGGGTGAATAGTGTTGGAACACGGCCCGCGGAAATAGTAGCGGCTGGAGGTACCGGGGGCGATGCCCGCCCCGGCCCGGCGGCCAAGTTAAAAAAATAAATAATCCCCGTTCAGTCTCAATGGCAGGGTGCGGGCCGGCCCGGCGGCGATTGCGGCGGGCAGCAGGCCTCTTGGACAGGTTGAGAGATAAAAAAATAATAATTCCCATGCAGTCTCAATGGCGGGGTGCGGGCCGGGGAATAGGCCTCTTGGCCGGGGTGAATAGTGTTGGAACACGGCCCGCGGAAATAGTAGCGGCTGGAGGTACCGGGGGCGATGCCCGCCCCGGCCCGGCGGCCAAGTTAAAAAAATAAATAATCCCCGTTCAGTCTCAATGGCAGGGTGCGGGCCGGCCCGGCGGCGATTGCGGCAGGCCTCTTGGACAGGTTGAGAGATAAAAAAATAATAATTCCCATGCAGTCTCAATGGCGGGGTGCGGGCCGGGGAATAGGCCTCTTGGCCGGGGTGAATAGTGTTGGAACACGGCCCGCGGAAATAGTAGCGGCTGGAGGTACCGGGGGCGATGCCCGCCCCGGGCCGGCGGCCAAGTTAAAAAAATAAATAATCCCGTTCAGTCTCAATGGCAGGGTGCGGGCCGGCCCTGCGACGATTGCGGCGGGCAGCAGGCCTCTTGGACAGGTTGAGAGATATAAAAATAATAATTCCCGTGCAGTCTCAATGGCGGGGTGCGGGCCGCCCGGCGGACGAGTGTGGCCGGGGAAGAGGCCTCTTGGCCGGGGTGAATATGTTGGAACGCGGCGCGCGTAAATAGAAGCGGCTGGAGGTACCGGGGGCGAAGCCCGCCCCGGCCCGGAGGCCGAGTTAAAAAAAATAATAATCCCCGTTCAGTCTCAATGGTGGGGTGCGGGCCGGCCCGGCGGCGAGTGCGGCGGGCAGCAGGCCTCTTGGACAGGTTGAGAGATAAAAAAATAATAATTCCCGTGCAGTCTCAATGGCGGGGTGCGGGCCGGGGAATAGGCCTCTTGGCCGGGGTGAATATGTTGGAACGCGGCGCGCGTAAATAGAAGCGGCTGGAGGTACCGGGGGCGAAGCCCGCCCCGGCCCGGAGGCCGAGTTAAAAAAAATAATAATCCCCGTTCAGTCTCAATGGCGGGGTGCGGGCCGGCCCGGCGGCGAGTGCAGCGGGCAGCAGGCCTCTTGGACAGGTTGAGAGATAAAAAAATAATAATTCCCGTGCAGTCTCAATGGCGGGGTGCGGGCCGGGGAATAGGCCTCTTGGCCGGGGTGAATAGTGTTGGAACACGGCCCGCGGAAATAGTAGCGGCTGGAGGTACCGGGGGCGATGCCCGCCCCGGCCCGGCGGCCAAGTTAAAAAAATAAATAATCCCGTTCAGTCTCAATGGCAGGGTGCGGGCCGGCCCGGCGGCGATTGCGGCGGGCAGCAGGCCTCTTGGACAGGTTGAGAGATAAAAAAATAATAATTCCCGTGCAGTCTCAATGGCGGGGTGCGGGCCGGGGAATAGGCCTCTTGGCCGGGGTGAATAGTGTTGGAACACGGCCCGCGGAAATAGTAGCGGCTGGAGGGACCGGGGGCGATGCCCGCCCCGGCCCGGCGGCCAAGTTAAAAAAATAAATAATCCCCGTTCAGTCTCAATGGCAGGGTGCGGGCCGGCCCGGCGGCGATTGCGGCGGGCAGCAGGCCTCTTGGACAGGTTGAGAGATAAAAAAATAATAATTCCCATGCAGTCTCAATGGCGGGGTGCGGGCCGGGGAATAGGCCTCTTGGCCGGGGTGAATATGTTGGAACGCGGCGCGCGTAAATAGAAGCGGCTGGAGGTACCGGGGGCGATGCCCGCCCCGGCCCGGCGGCCAAGTTAAAAAAATAAATAATCCCCGTTCAGTCTCAATGGCAGGGTGCGGGCCGGCCCGGCGACGAGTGCGGCGGGCAGCAGGCCTCTTGGACAGGTTGAGAGATAAAAAAATAATAATTCCCGTTCAGTCTCAATGGCAGGGTGCGGCCGGCCCGGCGGCGATTGCGGCGGGCAGCAGGCCTCTTGGACAGGTTGAGAGATAAAAAAATAATAATTCCCGTGCAGTCTCAATGGCGGGGTGCGGGCCGGGGAATAGGCCTCTTGGCCGGGGTGAATAGTGTTGGAACACGGCCCGCGGAAATAGTAGCGGCTGGAGGTACCGGGGGCGAAGCCCGCCCAGGGCCGGCGGCCAAGTTAAAAAAATAAATAATCCCCGTTCAGTCTCAATGGCAGGGTGCGGGCCGGCCCGGCGGCGATTGCGGCGGGCAGCAGGCCTCTTGGACAGGTTGAGAGATAAAAAAATAATAATTCCCATGCAGTCTCAATGGCGGGGTGCGGGCCGGGGAATAGGCCTCTTGGCCGGGGTGAATATGTTGGAGCGCGCCGCGCGTAAATAGAAGCGGCTGGAGGTACCGGGGGCGAAGCCCGCCCCGGCCCGGAGGCCGAGTTAAAAAAAATAATAATCCCCGTTCAGTCTCAATGGCGGGGTGCGGGCCGGCCCGGCGGCGAGTGCGGCGGGCAGCAGGCCTCTTGGACAGGTTGAGAGATAAAAAAATAATAATTCCCGTGCAGTCTCAATGGCGGGGTGCGGGCCGGGGAATAGGCCTCTTGGCCGGGGTGAATAGTGTTGGAACACGGCCCGCGGAAATAGTAGCGGCTGGAGGTACCGGGGGCGATGCCCGCCCCTGCGGCCAAGTTAAAAAAATAAATAATCCCCGTTCAGTCTCAATGGCGGGGTGCGGGCCGGCCCGGCGGCGATTGCGGCGGGCAGCAGGCCTCTTGGACAGGTTGAGAGATAAAAAAATAATAATTCCCATGCAGTCTCAATGGCGGGGTGCGGGCCGGGGAATAGGCCTCTTGGCCGGGGTGAATATGTTGGAACGCGGCGCGCGTAAATAGAAGCGGCTGGAGGTACCGGGGGCGAAGCCCGCCCCGGCCCGGAGGCCGAGTTAAAAAAAATAATAATCCCCGTTCAGTCTCAATGGCGGGGTGCGGGCCGGCCCGGCGGCGAGTGCGGCGGGCAGCAGGCCTCTTGGACAGGTTGAGAGATAAAAAAATAATAATTCCCGTGCAGTCTCAATGGCGGGGTGCGGGCCGGGGAATAGGCCTCTGGGCCGGGGTGAATAGTGTTGGAACACGGCCCGCGGAACTAGTAGCGGCTGGAGGTACCGGGGGCGATGCCCGCCCCGGCCCGGCGGCCAAGTTAAAAAAATAAATAATCCCGTTCAGTCTCAATGGCAGGGTGCGGGCCGGCCCGGCGGCGATTGCGGCGGGCAGCAGGCCTCTTGGACAGGTTGAGAGATAAAAAAATAATAATTCCCATGCAGTCTCAATGGCGGGGTGCGGGCCGGGGAATAGGCCTCTTGGCCGGGGTGAATATGTTGGAACGCGGCGCGCGTAAATAGAAGCGGCTGGAGGTACCGGGGGCGAAGCCCGCCCCGGCCCGGAGGCCGAGTTAAAAAAAATAATAATCCCCGTTCAGTCTCAATGGCGGGGTGCGGGCCGGCCCGGCGGCGAGTGCGGCGGGCAGCAGGCCTCTTGGACAGGTTGAGAGATAAAAAAATAATAATTCCCGTGCAGTCTCAATGGCGGGGTGCGGGCCGGGGAAATAGGCCTCTTGGCCGGGGTGAATAGTGTTGGAACACGGCCCGCGGAAATAGTAGCGGCTGGAGGTACCGGGGGCGATGCCCGCCCCGGCCCGGCGGCCAAGTTAAAAAAATAAATAATCCCCGTTCAGTCTCAATGGCAGGGTGCGGGCCGGCCCGGCGGCGATTGCGGCGGGCAGCAGGCCTCTTGGACAGGTTGAGAGATAAAAAAATAATAATTCCCATGCAGTCTCAATGGCGGGGTGCGGGCCGGGGAATAGGCCTCTTGGCCGGGGTGAATAGTGTTGGAACACGGCCCGCGGAAATAGTAGCAGCTGGAGGTACCGGGGGCGATGCCCGCCCCGGCCCGGCGGCCAAGTTAAAAAAATAAATAATCCCCGTTCAGTCTCAATGGCAGGGTGCGGGCCGGCCCGGCGGCGAGTGCGGCGGGCAGCAGGCCTCTTGGACAGGTTGAGAGATAAAAAAATAATAATTCCCATGCAGTCTCAATGGCGGGGTGCGGGCCGGGGAATAGGCCTCTTGGCCGGGGTGAATATGTTGGAACGCGGCGCGCGTAAATAGAAGCGGCTGGAGGTACCGGGGGCGAAGCCCGCCCCGGCCCGGAGGCCGAGTTAAAAAAAATAATAATCCCCGTTCAGTCTCAATGGCAGGGTGCGGGCCGGCCCGGCGGCGAGTGCGGCGGGCAGCAGGCCTCTTGGACAGGTTGAGAGATAAAAAAATAATAATTCCCGTTCAGTATCAATGGCAGGGTGCGGGCCGGCCCGGCGGCGATTGCGGCGGGCAGCAGGCCTCTTGGACAGGTTGAGAGATAAAAAAATAATAATTCCCATGCAGTCTCAATGGCGGGGTGCGGGCCGGGGAATAGGCCTCTTGGCCGGGGTGAATATGTTGGAGCGCGCCGCGCATAAATAGAAGCGGCTGGAGGTACCGGGGGCGAAGCCCGCCCCGGCCCGGAGGCCGAGTTAAAAAAAATAATAATCCCCGTTCAGTCTCAATGGCGGGGTGCGGGCCGGCCCGGCGGCGAGTGCGGCGGGCAGCAGGCCTCTTGGACAGGTTGAGAGATAAAAAAATAATAATTCCCGTGCAGTCTCAATGGCGGGGTGCGGGCCGGGGAATAGGCCTCTTGGCCGGGGTGAATAGTGTTGGAACACGGCCCGCGGAAATAGTAGCGGCTGGAGGTACCGGGGGCGATGCCCGCCCCTGCGGCCAAGTTAAAAAAATAAATAATCCCAGTTCAGTCTCAATGGCGGGGTGCGGGCCGGCCCGGCGGCGATTGCGGCGGGCAGCAGGCCTCTTGGACAGGTTGAGAGATAAAAAAATAATAATTCCCATGCATTCTCAATGGCGGGGTGCGGGCCGGGGAATAGGCCTCTTGGCCGGGGTGAATATGTTGGAACGCGGCGCGCGTAAATAGAAGCGGCTGGAGGTACCGGGGGCGAAGCCCGCCCCGGCCCGGAGGCCGAGTTAAAAAAAATAATAATCCCCGTTCAGTCTCAATGGCGGGGTGCGGGCCGGCCCGGCGGCGAGTGCGGCGGGCAGCAGGCCTCTTGGACATGTTGAGAGATAAAAAAATAATAATTCCCGTGCAGTCTCAATGGCGGGGTGCGGGCCGGGGAATAGGCCTCTTGGCCGGGGTGAATAGTGTTGGAACACGGCCCGCGGTTTAGTGGCGGCTGGAGGTACCGGGGGCGATGCCCGCCCCGGCCCGGCGGCCAAGTTAAAAAAATAAATAATCCCGTTCAGTCTCAATGGCAGGGTGCGGGCCGGCCCGGCGGCGATTGCGGCGGGCAGCAGGCCTCTTGGACAGGTTGAGAGATAAAAAAATAATAATTCCCATGCAGTCTCAATGGCGGGGTGCGGGCCGGGGAATAGGCCTCTTGGCCGGGGTGAATATGTTGGAACGCGGCGCGCGTAAATAGAAGCGGCTGGAGGTACCGGGGGCGAAGCCCGCCCCGGCCCGGAGGCCGAGTTAAAAAAAATAATAATCCCCGTTCAGTCTCAATGGCGGGGTGCGGGCCGGCCCGGCGGCGAGTGCGGCGGGCAGCAGGCCTCTTGGACAGGTTGAGAGATAAAAAAATAATAATTCCCGTGCAGTCTCAATGGCGGGGTGCGGGCCGGGGAATAGGCCTCTTGGCCGGGGTGAATAGTGTTGGAACACGGCCCGCGGAAATAGTAGCGGCTGGAGGTACCGGGGGCGATGCCCGCCCCTGCGGCCAAGTTAAAAAAATAAATAATCCCAGTTCAGTCTCAATGGCGGGGTGCGGGCCGGCCCGGCGGCGATTGCGGCGGGCAGCAGGCCTCTTGGACAGGTTGAGAGATAAAAAAATAATAATTCCCATGCAGTCTCAATGGCGGGGTGCGGGCCGGGGAATAGGCCTCTTGGCCGGGGTGAATATGTTGGAACGCGGTGCGCGTAAATAGAAGCGGCTGGAGGTACCGGGGGCGAAGCCCGCCCCGGCCCGGAGGCCGAGTTAAAAAAAATAATAATCCCCGTTCAGTCTCAATGGCGGGGTGCGGGCCGGCCCGGCGGCGAGTGCGGCGGGCAGCAGGCCTCTTGGACAGGTTGAGAGATAAAAAAATAATAATTCCCGTGCAGTCTCAATGGCGGGGTGCGGGCCGGGGAATAGGCCTCTTGGCCGGGGTGAATAGTGTTGGAACACGGCCCGCGGTTTAGTGGCGGCTGGAGGTACCGGGGGCGATGCCCGCCCCGGCCCGGCGGCCAAGTTAAAAAAATAAATAATCCCGTTCAGTCTCAATGGCAGGGTGCGGGCCGGCCCGGCGGCGATTGCGGCGGGCAGCAGGCCTCTTGGACAGGTTGAGAGATAAAAAAATAATAATTCCCATGCAGTCTCAATGGCGGGGTGCGGGCCGGGGAATAGGCCTCTTGGCCGGGGTGAATATGTTGGAACGCGGCGCGCGTAAATAGAAGCGGCTGGAGGTACCGGGGGCGAAGCCCGCCCCGGCCCGGAGGCCGAGTTAAAAAAAATAATAATCCCCTTTCAGTCTCAATGGCGGGGTGCGGGCCGGCCCGGCGGCGAGTGCGGCGGGCAGCAGGCCTCTTGGACAGGTTGAGAGATAAAAAAATAATAATTCCCGTGCAGTCTCAATGGCGGGGTGCGGGCCGGGGAATAGGCCTCTTGGCCGGGGTGAATAGTGTTGGAACACGGCCCGCGGTTTAGTGGCGGCTGGAGGTACCGGGGGCGATGCCCGCCCCGGCCCGGCGGCCAAGTTAAAAAAATAAATAATCCCGTTCAGTCTCAATGGCAGGGTGCGGGCCGGCCCGGCGGCGATTGCGGCGGGCAGCAGGCCTCTTGGACAGGTTGAGAGATAAAAAAATAATAATTCCCATGCAGTCTCAATGGCGGGGTGCGGGCCGGGGAATAGGCCTCTTGGCCGGGGTGAATATGTTGGAACGCGGCGCGCGTAAATAGAAGCGGCTGGAGGTACCGGGGGCGAAGCCCGCCCCGGCCCGGAGGCCGAGTTAAAAAAAATAATAATCCCCGTTCAGTCTCAATGGCGGGGTGCGGGCCGGCCCGGCGGCGAGTGCGGCGGGCAGCAGGCCTCTTGGACAGGTTGAGAGATAAAAAAATAATAATTCCCGTGCAGTCTCAATGGCGGGGTGCGGGCCGGGGAATAGGCCTCTTGGCCGGGGTGAATAGTGTTGGAACACGGCCCGCGGAAATAGTAGCGGCTGGAGGTACCGGGGGCGATGCCCGCCCCGGCCCGGCGGCCAAGTTAAAAAAAATAAATAATCCCCGTTCAGTCTCAATGGCAGGGTGCGGGCCGGCCCGGCGGCGAGTGCGGCGGGCAGCAGGCCTCTTGGACAGGTTGAGAGATAAAAAAATAATAATTCCCGTGCAGTCTCAATGGCGGGATGCGGGCCGGGGAATAGAACTCTTGGCCGGGGTGAATAGTGTTGGAACACGGCCCGCGGAAATAGTAGCGGCTGGAGGTACCGGGGGCGATGCCCGCCCCGGCCCGGCGGCCAAGTTAAAAAAATAAATAATCCCCGTTCAGTCTCAATGGCAGGGTGCGGGCCGGCCCGGCGGCGATTGCGGCGGGCAGCAGGCCTCTTGGACAGGTTGAGAGATAAAAAAATAATAAATCCCGTGCAGTCTCAATGGCGGGGTGCGGGCCGGGGAATAGGCCTCTTGGCGGGGTGAATAGTGTTGGAACACGGCCCGCGGAAATAGTAGCGGCTGGAGGTACCGGGGGCGATGCCCGCCCCGGGCCGGCGGCCAAGTTAAAAAAATAAATAATCCCCGTTCAGTCTCAATGGCGGGGTGCGGGCCGGCCCGGCGGCGAGTGCGGCGGGCAGCAGGCCTCTTGGACAGGTTGAGAGATAAAAAAATAATAATTCCCGTTCAGTCTCAATGGCAGGGTGCGGGCCGGCCCGGCGGCGATTGCGGCGGGCAGCAGGCCTCTTGGACAGGTTGAGAGATAAAAAAATAATAATTCCCATGCAGTCTCAATGGCGGGGTGCGGGCCGGGGAATAGGCCTCTTGGCCGGGGTGAATATGTTGGAGCGCGCCGCGCGTAAATAGAAGCGGCTGGAGGTACCGGGGGCGAAGCCCGCCCCGGCCCGGAGGCCGAGTTAAAAAAAATAATAATCCCCGTTCAGTCTCAATGGCGGGGTGCGGGCCGGCCCGGCGGCGAGTGCGGCGGGCAGCAGGCCTCTTGGACAGGTTGAGAGATAAAAAAACAATAATTCCCGTGCAGTCTCAATGGCGGGGTGCGGGCCGGGGAATAGGCCTCTTGGCCGGGGTGAATAGTGTTGGAACACGGCCCGCGGAAATAGTAGCGGCTGGAGGTAGCGGGGGCGATGCCCGCCCCTGCGGCCAAGTTAAAAAAATAAATAATCCCCGTTCAGTCTCAATGGCGGGGTGCGGGCCGGCCCGGCGGCGATTGCGGCGGGCAGCAGGCCTCTTGGACAGGTTGAGAGATAAAAAAATAATAATTCCCATGCAGTCTCAATGGCGGGGTGCGGGCCGGGGAATAGGCCTCTTGGCCGGGGTGAATATGTTGGAGCGCGCCGCGCGTAAATAGAAGCGGCTGGAGGTACCGGGGGCGAAGCCCGCCCCGGCCCGGAGGCCGAGTTAAAAAAATAATAATCCCCGTTCAGTCTTAATGGCGCGGTGCGGGCCGGCCCGGCGGCGAGTGCGGCGGGCAGCAGCCCTCTTGGACAGGTTGAGAGATAAAAAAATAATAATTCCCGTGCAGTCTCAATGGCGGGGTGCGGGCCGGGGAATAGGCCTCTTGGCCGGGGTGAATAGTGTTGGAACACGGCCCGCGGAAATAGTAGCGGCTGGAGGTACCGGGGGCGATGCCCGCCCCGGCCCGGCGGCCAAGTTAAAAAAATAAATAATCCCCGTTCAGTCTCAATGGCAGGGTGCGGGCCGGCCCGGCGGCGATTGCGGCGGGCAGCAGGCCTCTTGGACAGGTTGAGAGATAAAAAAATAATAATTCCCGTGCAGTCTCAATGGCGGGGTGCGGGCCGGGGAATAGGCCTCTTGGCCGGGGTGAATAGTGTTGGAACACGGCCCGCGGAAATAGTAGCGGCTGGAGGTACCGGGGGCGATGTCCGCCCCGGGCCGGCTGCCAAGTTAAAAAAATAAATAATCCCCGTTCAGTCTCAATGGCAGGGTGCGGGCCGGCCCGGCGGCGAGTGCGGCGGGCAGCAGGCCTCTTGGACAGGTTGAGAGATAAAAAAATAATAATTCCCGTTCAGTATCAATGGCAGGGTGCGGGCCGGCCCGGCGGCGATTGCGGCGGGCAGCAGGCCTCTTGGACAGGTTGAGAGATAAAAAAATAATAATTCCCATGCAGTCTCAATGGCGGGGTGCGGGCCGGGGAATAGGCCTCTTGGCCGGGGTGAATATGTTGGAGCGCGCCGCGCGTAAATAGAAGCGGCTGGAGGTACCGGGGGCGAAGCCCGCCCCGGCCCGGAGGCCGAGTTAAAAAAAATAATAATCCCCGTTCAGTCTCAATGGCGGGGTGCGGGCCGGCCCGGCGGCGAGTGCGGCGGGCAGCAGGCCTCTTGGACAGGTTGAGAGATAAAAAAACAATAATTCCCGTGCAGTCTCAATGGCGGGGTGCGGGCCGGGGAATAGGCCTCTTGGCCGGGGTGAATATGTTGGAACGCGGCGCGCGTAAATAGAAGCGGCTGGAGGTACCGGGGGCGAAGCCCGCCCCGGCCCGGAGGCCGAGTTAAAAAAAATAATAATCCCCGTTCAGTCTCAATGGCGGGGTGCGGGCCGGCCCGGCGGCGAGTGCGGCGGGCAGCAGGCCTCTTGGACAGGTTGAGAGATAAAAAAATAATAATTCCCGTGCAGTCTCAATGGCGGGGTGCGGGCCGGGGAATAGGCCTCTTGGCCGGGGTGAATAGTGTTGGAACACGGCCCGCGGAAATAGTAGCGGCTGGAGGTACCGGGGGCGATGCCCGCCCCGGCCCGGCGGCCAAGTTAAAAAAATAAATAATCCCGTTCAGTCTCAATGGCAGGGTGCGGGCCGGCCCGGCGGCGATTGCGGCGGGCAGCAGGCCTCTTGGACAGGTTGAGAGATAAAAAAATAATAATTCCCATGCAGTCTCAATGGCGGGGTGCGGGCCGGGGAATAGGCCTCTTGGCCGGGGTGAATAGTGTTAGAACACGGCCCGCGGAAATAGTAGCGGCTGGAGGTAGCGGGGGCGATGCCCGCCCCTGCGGCCAAGTTAAAAAAATAAATAATCCCCGTTCAGTCTCAATGGCGGGGTGCGGGCCGGCCCGGCGGCGATTGCGGCGGGCAGCAGGCTTCTTGGACAGGTTGAGAGATAAAAAAATAATAATTCCCATGCAGTCTCAATGGCGGGGTGCGGGCCGGGGAATAGGCCTCTTGGCCGGGGTGAATATGTTGGAACGCGGCGCGCGTAAATAGAAGCGGCTGGAGGTACCGGGGGCGAAGCCCGCCCCGGCCCGGAGGCCGAGTTAAAAAAAATAATAATCCCCGTTCAGTCTCAATGGCGGCGTGCGGGCCGGCCCGGCGGCGAGTGCGGCGGGCAGCAGGCCTCTTGGACAGGTTGAGAGATAAAAAAATAATAATTCCCGTGCAGTCTCAATGGCGGGGTGCGGGCCGGGGAATAGGCCTCTTGGCCGGGGTGAATAGTGTTGGAACACGGCCCGCGGAAATAGTGGCGGCTGGAGGTACCGGGGGCGATGCCCGCCCCGGCCCGGCGGCCAAGTTAAAAAAATAAATAATCCCGTTCAGTCTCAATGGCAGGGTGCGGGCCGGCCCGGCGGCGATTGCGGCGGGCAGCAGGCCTCTTGGACAGGTTGAGAGATAAAAAAATAATAATTCCCATGCAGTCTCAATGGCGGGGTGCGGGCCGGGGAATAGGCCTCTTGGCCGGGGTGAATATGTTGGAACGCGGCGCGCGTAAATAGAAGCGGCTGGAGGTACCGGGGGCGAAGCCCGCCCCGGCCCGGAGGCCGAGTTAAAAAAAATAATAATCCCCGTTCAATCTCAATGGCGGGGTGCGGGCCGGCCCGGCGGCGAGTGCGGCGGGCAGCAGGCCTCTTGGACAGGTTGAGAGATAAAAAAATAATAATTCCCGTGCAGTCTCAATGGCGGGGTGCGGGCCGGGGAATAGGCCTCTTGGCCGGGGTGAATAGTGTTGGAACACGGCCCGCGGAAATAGTAGCGGCTGGAGGTACCGGGGGCGATGCCCGCCCCGGCCCGGCGGCCAAGTTAAAAAAATAAATAATCCCCGTTCAGTCTCAATGGCAGGGTGCGGGCCGGCCCGGCGGCGATTGCGGCGGGCAGCAGGCCTCTTGGACAGGTTGAGAGATAAAAAAATAATAATTCCCATGCAGTCTCAATGGCGGGGTGCGGGCCGGGGAATAGGCCTCTTGGCCGGGGTGAATAGTGTTGGAACACGGCCCGCGGAAATAGTAGCGGCTGGAGGTACCGGGGGCAATGCCCGCCCCGGCCCGGCGGCCAAGTTAAAAAAATAAATAATCCCCGTTCAGTCTCAATGGCAGGGTGCGGGCCGGCCCGGCGGCGAGTGCGGCGGGCAGCAGGCCTCTTGGACAGGTTGAGAGATAAAAAAATAATAATTCCCGTTCAGTCTCAATGGCAGGGTGCGGGCCGGCCCGGCGGCGATTGCGGCGGGCAGCAGGCCTCTTGGACAGGTTGAGAGATAAAAAAATAATAATTCCCGTGCAGTCTCAATGGCGGGGTGCGGGCCGGGGAATAGGCCTCTTGGCCGGGGTGAATAGTGTTGGAACACGGCCCGCGGAAATAGTAGCGGCTGGAGGTACCGGGGGCGATGCCCGCCCCGGCCCGGCGGCCAAGTTAAAAAAATAAATAATCCCCGTTCAGTCTCAATGGCAGGGTGCGGGCCGGCCCGGCGGCGAGTGCGGCGGGCAGCAGGCCTCTTGGACAGGTTGAGAGATAAAAAAATAATAATTCCCGTTCAGTCTCAATGGCAGGGTGCGGGCCGGCCCGGCGGCGATTGCGGCGGGCAGCAGGCCTCTTGGACAGGTTGAGAGATAAAAAAATAATAATTCCCATGCAGTCTCAATGGCGGGGTGCGGGCCGGGGAATAGGCCTCTTGGCCGGGGTGAATATGTTGGAACGCGGCGCGCGTAAATAGAAGCGGCTGGAGGTACCGGGGGCGAAGCCCGCCCCGGCCCGGAGGCCGAGTTAAAAAAAAAAATAATCCCCGTTCAGTCTCAATGGCGGGTTGCGGGCCGGCCCGGCGGCGAGTGCGGCGGGCAGCAGGCCTCTTGGACAGGTTGAGAGATAAAAAAATAATAATTCCCGTGCAGTCTCAATGGCGGGGTGCGGGCCGGCGAATAGGCCTCTTGGCCGGGGTGAATAGTGTTGGAACACGGCCCGCGGAAATAGTAGCGGCTGGAGGTACCGGGGGCGATGCCCGCCCCTGCGGCCAAGTTAAAAAAATAAATAATCCCCGTTCAGTCTCAATGGCGGGGTGCGGGCCGGCCCGGCGGCGATTGCGGCGGGCAGCAGGCCTCTTGGACAGGTTGAGAGATAAAAAAATAATAATTCCCATGCAGTCTCAATGGCGGGGTGCGGGCCGGGGAATAGGCCTCTTGGCCGGGGTGAATAGTGTTGGAACACGGCCCGCGGAAATAGTAGCGGCTGGAGGTACCGGGGGCGATGCCCGCCCCGGCCCGGCGGCCAAGTTAAAAAAATAAATAATCCCCGTTCAGTCTCAATGGCAGGGTGCGGGCCGGCCCGGCGGCGAGTGCGGCGGGCAGCAGGCCTCTTGGACAGGTTGAGAGATAAAAAAATAATAATTCCCGTTCAGTCTCAATGGCAGGGTGCGGGCCGGCCCGGCGGCGATTGCGGCGGGCAGCAGGCCTCTTGGACAGGTTGAGAGATAAAAAAATAATAATTCCCATGCAGTCTCAATGGCGGGGTGCGGGCCGGGGAATAGGCCTCTTGGCCGGGGTGAATATGTTGGAACGCGGCGCGCGTAAATAGAAGCGGCTGGAGGTACCGGGGGCGAAGCCCGCCCCGGCCCGGAGGCCGAGTTAAAAATAATAATAATCCCCGTTCAGTCTCAATGGCGGGGTGCGGGCCGGCCCGGCGGCGAGTGCGGCGGGCAGCAGGCCTCTTGGACAGGTTGAGAGATAAAAAAATAATAATTCCCGTGCAGTCTCAATGGCGGGGTGCGGGCCGGGGAATAGGCCTCTTGGCCGGGGTGAATAGTGTTGGAACACGGCCCGCGGAAATAGTAGCGGCTGGAGGTACCGGGGGCGATGCCCGCCCCGGCCCGGCGGCCAAGTTAAAAAAATAAATAATCCCCGTTCAGTCTCAATGGCAGGGTGCGGGCCGGCCCGGCGGCGATTGCGGCGGGCAGCAGGCCTCTTGGACAGGTTGAGAGATAAAAAAATAATAATTCCCATGCAGTCTCAATGGCGGGGTGCGGGCCGGGGAATAGGCCTCTTGGCCGGGGTGAATAGTGTTGGAACACGGCCCGCGGAAATAGTAGCGGCTGGAGGTACCGGGGGCGATGCCCGCCCCGGCCCGGCGGCCAAGTTAAAAAAATAAATAATCCCCGTTCAGTCTCAATGGCAGGGTGCGGGCCGGCCCGGCGGCGAGTGCGGCGGGCAGCAGGCCTCTTGGACAGGTTGAGAGATAAAAAAATAATAATTCCCGTTCAGTCTCAATGGCAGGGTGCGGGCCGGCCCGGCGGCGATTGCGGCGGGCAGCAGGCCTCTTGGACAGGTTGAGAGATAAAAAAATAATAATTCCCATGCAGTCTCAATGGCGGGGTGCGGGCCGGGGAATAGGCCTCTTGGCCGGGGTGAATATGTTGGAACGCGGCGCGCGTAAATAGAAGCGGCTGGAGGTACCGGGGGCGAAGCCCGCCCCGGCCCGGAGGCCGAGTTAAAAAAAATAATAATCCCCGTTCAGTCTCAATGGCGGGGTGCGGGCCGGCCCGGCGGCGAGTGCGGCGGGCAGCAGGCCTCTTGGACAGGTTGAGAGATAAAAAAATAATAATTCCCGTGCAGTCTCAATGGCGGGGTGCGGGCCGGGGAATAGGCCTCTTGGCCGGGGTGAATAGTGTTGGAACACGGCCCGCGGAAATAGTAGCGGCTGGAGGTACCGGGGGCGATGCCCGCCCCTGCGGCCAAGTTAAAAAAATAAATAATCCCCGTTCAGTCTCAATGGCGGGGTGCGGGCCGGCCCGGCGGCGATTGCGGCGGGCAGCAGGCCTCTTGGACAGGTTGAGAGATAAAAAAATAATAATTCCCATGCAGTCTCAATGGCGGGGTGCGGGCCGGGGAATAGGCCTCTTGGCCGGGGTGAATATGTTGGAACGCGGCGTGCGTAAATAGAAGCGGCTGGAGGTACCGGGGGCGAAGCCCGCCCCGGCCCGGAGGCCGAGTTAAAAAAAATAATAATCCCCGTTCAGTCTCAATGGCGGGGTGCGGGCCGGCCCGGCGGCGAGTGCGGCGGGCAGCAGGCCTCTTGGACAGGTTGAGAGATAAAAAAATAATAATTCCCATGCAGTCTCAATGGCGGGGTGCGGGCCGGGGAATAGGCCTCTTGGCCGGGGTGAATAGTGTTGGAACACGGCCCGCGGAAATAGTAGCGGCTGGAGGTACCGGGGGCGATGCCCGCCCCGGCCCGGCGGCCAAGTTAAAAAAATAAATAATCCCCGTTCAGTCTCAATGGCAGGGTGCGGGCCGGCCCGGCGGCGAGTGCGGCGGGCAGCAGGCCTCTTGGACAGGTTGAGATAAAAAAATAATAATTCCCGTTCAGTCTCAATGGCAGGGTGCGGGCCGGCCCGGCGGCGATTGCGGCGGGCAGCAGGCCTCTTGGACAGGTTGAGAGATAAAAAAATAATAATTCCCATGCAGTCTCAATGGCGGGGTGCGGGCCGGGGAATAGGCCTCTTGGCCGGGGTGAATATGTTGGAACGCGGCGCGCGTAAATAGAAGCGGCTGGAGGTACCGGGGGCGAAGCCCGCCCCGGCCCGGAGGCCGAGTTAAAAAAAATAATAATCCCCGTTCAGTCTCAATGGCGGGGTGCGGGCCGGCCCGGCGGCGAGTGCGGCGGGCAGCAGGCCTCTTGGACAGGTTGAGAGATAAAAAAATAATAATTCCCGTGCAGTCTCAATGGCGGGGTGCGGGCCGGGGAAATAGGCCTCTTGGCCGGGGTGAATAGTGTTGGAACACGGCCCGCGGAAATAGTAGCGGCTGGAGGTACCGGGGGCGATGCCCGCCCCGGCCCGGCGGCCAAGTTAAAAAAATAAATAATCCCCGTTCAGTCTCAATGGCAGGGTGCGGGCCGGCCCGGCGGCGATTGCGGCGGGCAGCAGGCCTCTTGGACAGGTTGAGAGATAAAAAAATAATAATTCCCATGCAGTCTCAATGGCGGGGTGCGGGCCGGGGAATAGGCCTCTTGGCCGGGGTGAATAGTGTTGGAACACGGCCCGCGGAAATAGTAGCGGCTGGAGGTACCGGGGGCGATGCCCGCCCCGGCCCGGCGGCCAAGTTAAAAAAATAAATAATCCCCGTTCAGTCTCAATGGCAGGGTGCGGGCCGGCCCGGCGGCGATTGCGGCAGGCCTCTTGGACAGGTTGAGAGATAAAAAAATAATAATTCCCATGCAGTCTCAATGGCGGGGTGCGGGCCGGGGAATAGGCCTCTTGGCCGGGGTGAATAGTGTTGGAACACGGCCCGCGGAAATAGTAGCGGCTGGAGGTACCGGGGGCGATGCCCGCCCCGGGCCGGCGGCCAAGTTAAAAAAATAAATAATCCCGTTCAGTCTCAATGGCAGGGTGCGGGCCGGCCCTGCGACGATTGCGGCGGGCAGCAGGCCTCTTGGACAGGTTGAGAGATATAAAAATAATAATTCCCGTGCAGTCTCAATGGCGGGGTGCGGGCCGCCCGGCGGACGAGTGTGGCCGGGGAAGAGGCCTCTTGGCCGGGGTGAATATGTTGGAACGCGGCGCGCGTAAATAGAAGCGGCTGGAGGTACCGGGGGCGAAGCCCGCCCCGGCCCGGAGGCCGAGTTAAAAAAAATAATAATCCCCGTTCAGTCTCAATGGTGGGGTGCGGGCCGGCCCGGCGGCGAGTGCGGCGGGCAGCAGGCCTCTTGGACAGGTTGAGAGATAAAAAAATAATAATTCCCGTGCAGTCTCAATGGCGGGGTGCGGGCCGGGGAATAGGCCTCTTGGCCGGGGTGAATATGTTGGAACGCGGCGCGCGTAAATAGAAGCGGCTGGAGGTACCGGGGGCGAAGCCCGCCCCGGCCCGGAGGCCGAGTTAAAAAAAATAATAATCCCCGTTCAGTCTCAATGGCGGGGTGCGGGCCGGCCCGGCGGCGAGTGCAGCGGGCAGCAGGCCTCTTGGACAGGTTGAGAGATAAAAAAATAATAATTCCCGTGCAGTCTCAATGGCGGGGTGCGGGCCGGGGAATAGGCCTCTTGGCCGGGGTGAATAGTGTTGGAACACGGCCCGCGGAAATAGTAGCGGCTGGAGGTACCGGGGGCGATGCCCGCCCCGGCCCGGCGGCCAAGTTAAAAAAATAAATAATCCCGTTCAGTCTCAATGGCAGGGTGCGGGCCGGCCCGGCGGCGATTGCGGCGGGCAGCAGGCCTCTTGGACAGGTTGAGAGATAAAAAAATAATAATTCCCGTGCAGTCTCAATGGCGGGGTGCGGGCCGGGGAATAGGCCTCTTGGCCGGGGTGAATAGTGTTGGAACACGGCCCGCGGAAATAGTAGCGGCTGGAGGGACCGGGGGCGATGCCCGCCCCGGCCCGGCGGCCAAGTTAAAAAAATAAATAATCCCCGTTCAGTCTCAATGGCAGGGTGCGGGCCGGCCCGGCGGCGATTGCGGCGGGCAGCAGGCCTCTTGGACAGGTTGAGAGATAAAAAAATAATAATTCCCATGCAGTCTCAATGGCGGGGTGCGGGCCGGGGAATAGGCCTCTTGGCCGGGGTGAATATGTTGGAACGCGGCGCGCGTAAATAGAAGCGGCTGGAGGTACCGGGGGCGAAGCCCGCCCCGGCCCGGAGGCCGAGTTAAAAAAAATAATAATCCCCGTTCAGTCTCAATGGCAGGGTGCGGGCCGGCCCGGCGGCGAGTGCGGCGGGCAGCAGGCCTCTTGGACAGGTTGAGAGATAAAAAAATAATAATTCCCGTTCAGTATCAATGGCAGGGTGCGGGCCGGCCCGGCGGCGATTGCGGCGGGCAGCAGGCCTCTTGGACAGGTTGAGAGATAAAAAAATAATAATTCCCATGCAGTCTCAATGGCGGGGTGCGGGCCGGGGAATAGGCCTCTTGGCCGGGGTGAATATGTTGGAGCGCGCCGCGCATAAATAGAAGCGGCTGGAGGTACCGGGGGCGAAGCCCGCCCCGGCCCGGAGGCCGAGTTAAAAAAAATAATAATCCCCGTTCAGTCTCAATGGCGGGGTGCGGGCCGGCCCGGCGGCGAGTGCGGCGGGCAGCAGGCCTCTTGGACAGGTTGAGAGATAAAAAAATAATAATTCCCGTGCAGTCTCAATGGCGGGGTGCGGGCCGGGGAATAGGCCTCTTGGCCGGGGTGAATAGTGTTGGAACACGGCCCGCGGAAATAGTAGCGGCTGGAGGTACCGGGGGCGATGCCCGCCCCTGCGGCCAAGTTAAAAAAATAAATAATCCCAGTTCAGTCTCAATGGCGGGGTGCGGGCCGGCCCGGCGGCGATTGCGGCGGGCAGCAGGCCTCTTGGACAGGTTGAGAGATAAAAAAATAATAATTCCCATGCATTCTCAATGGCGGGGTGCGGGCCGGGGAATAGGCCTCTTGGCCGGGGTGAATATGTTGGAACGCGGCGCGCGTAAATAGAAGCGGCTGGAGGTACCGGGGGCGAAGCCCGCCCCGGCCCGGAGGCCGAGTTAAAAAAAATAATAATCCCCGTTCAGTCTCAATGGCGGGGTGCGGGCCGGCCCGGCGGCGAGTGCGGCGGGCAGCAGGCCTCTTGGACAGGTTGAGAGATAAAAAAATAATAATTCCCGTGCAGTCTCAATGGCGGGGTGCGGGCCGGGGAATAGGCCTCTTGGCCGGGGTGAATAGTGTTGGAACACGGCCCGCGGTTTAGTGGCGGCTGGAGGTACCGGGGGCGATGCCCGCCCCGGCCCGGCGGCCAAGTTAAAAAAATAAATAATCCCGTTCAGTCTCAATGGCAGGGTGCGGGCCGGCCCGGCGGCGATTGCGGCGGGCAGCAGGCCTCTTGGACAGGTTGAGAGATAAAAAAATAATAATTCCCATGCAGTCTCAATGGCGGGGTGCGGGCCGGGGAATAGGCCTCTTGGCCGGGGTGAATATGTTGGAACGCGGCGCGCGTAAATAGAAGCGGCTGGAGGTACCGGGGGCGAAGCCCGCCCCGGCCCGGAGGCCGAGTTAAAAAAAATAATAATCCCCGTTCAGTCTCAATGGCGGGGTGCGGGCCGGCCCGGCGGCGAGTGCGGCGGGCAGCAGGCCTCTTGGACAGGTTGAGAGATAAAAAAATAATAATTCCCGTGCAGTCTCAATGGCGGGGTGCGGGCCGGGGAATAGGCCTCTTGGCCGGGGTGAATAGTGTTGGAACACGGCCCGCGGAAATAGTAGCGGCTGGAGGTACCGGGGGCGATGCCCGCCCCTGCGGCCAAGTTAAAAAAATAAATAATCCCAGTTCAGTCTCAATGGCGGGGTGCGGGCCGGCCCGGCGGCGATTGCGGCGGGCAGCAGGCCTCTTGGACAGGTTGAGAGATAAAAAAATAATAATTCCCATGCAGTCTCAATGGCGGGGTGCGGGCCGGGGAATAGGCCTCTTGGCCGGGGTGAATATGTTGGAACGCGGTGCGCGTAAATAGAAGCGGCTGGAGGTACCGGGGGCGAAGCCCGCCCCGGCCCGGAGGCCGAGTTAAAAAAAATAATAATCCCCGTTCAGTCTCAATGGCGGGGTGCGGGCCGGCCCGGCGGCGAGTGCGGCGGGCAGCAGGCCTCTTGGACAGGTTGAGAGATAAAAAAATAATAATTCCCGTGCAGTCTCAATGGCGGGGTGCGGGCCGGGGAATAGGCCTCTTGGCCGGGGTGAATAGTGTTGGAACACGGCCCGCGGTTTAGTGGCGGCTGGAGGTACCGGGGGCGATGCCCGCCCCGGCCCGGCGGCCAAGTTAAAAAAATAAATAATCCCGTTCAGTCTCAATGGCAGGGTGCGGGCCGGCCCGGCGGCGATTGCGGCGGGCAGCAGGCCTCTTGGACAGGTTGAGAGATAAAAAAATAATAATTCCCATGCAGTCTCAATGGCGGGGTGCGGGCCGGGGAATAGGCCTCTTGGCCGGGGTGAATATGTTGGAACGCGGCGCGCGTAAATAGAAGCGGCTGGAGGTACCGGGGGCGAAGCCCGCCCCGGCCCGGAGGCCGAGTTAAAAAAAATAATAATCCCCTTTCAGTCTCAATGGCGGGGTGCGGGCCGGCCCGGCGGCGAGTGCGGCGGGCAGCAGGCCTCTTGGACAGGTTGAGAGATAAAAAAATAATAATTCCCGTGCAGTCTCAATGGCGGGGTGCGGGCCGGGGAATAGGCCTCTTGGCCGGGGTGAATAGTGTTGGAACACGGCCCGCGGTTTAGTGGCGGCTGGAGGTACCGGGGGCGATGCCCGCCCCGGCCCGGCGGCCAAGTTAAAAAAATAAATAATCCCGTTCAGTCTCAATGGCAGGGTGCGGGCCGGCCCGGCGGCGATTGCGGCGGGCAGCAGGCCTCTTGGACAGGTTGAGAGATAAAAAAATAATAATTCCCATGCAGTCTCAATGGCGGGGTGCGGGCCGGGGAATAGGCCTCTTGGCCGGGGTGAATATGTTGGAACGCGGCGCGCGTAAATAGAAGCGGCTGGAGGTACCGGGGGCGAAGCCCGCCCCGGCCCGGAGGCCGAGTTAAAAAAAATAATAATCCCCGTTCAGTCTCAATGGCGGGGTGCGGGCCGGCCCGGCGGCGAGTGCGGCGGGCAGCAGGCCTCTTGGACAGGTTGAGAGATAAAAAAATAATAATTCCCGTGCAGTCTCAATGGCGGGGTGCGGGCCGGGGAATAGGCCTCTTGGCCGGGGTGAATAGTGTTGGAACACGGCCCGCGGAAATAGTAGCGGCTGGAGGTACCGGGGGCGATGCCCGCCCCGGCCCGGCGGCCAAGTTAAAAAAAATAAATAATCCCCGTTCAGTCTCAATGGCAGGGTGCGGGCCGGCCCGGCGGCGAGTGCGGCGGGCAGCAGGCCTCTTGGACAGGTTGAGAGATAAAAAAATAATAATTCCCGTGCAGTCTCAATGGCGGGATGCGGGCCGGGGAATAGAACTCTTGGCCGGGGTGAATAGTGTTGGAACACGGCCCGCGGAAATAGTAGCGGCTGGAGGTACCGGGGGCGATGCCCGCCCCGGCCCGGCGGCCAAGTTAAAAAAATAAATAATCCCCGTTCAGTCTCAATGGCAGGGTGCGGGCCGGCCCGGCGGCGATTGCGGCGGGCAGCAGGCCTCTTGGACAGGTTGAGAGATAAAAAAATAATAAATCCCGTGCAGTCTCAATGGCGGGGTGCGGGCCGGGGAATAGGCCTCTTGGCGGGGTGAATAGTGTTGGAACACGGCCCGCGGAAATAGTAGCGGCTGGAGGTACCGGGGGCGATGCCCGCCCCGGGCCGGCGGCCAAGTTAAAAAAATAAATAATCCCCGTTCAGTCTCAATGGCGGGGTGCGGGCCGGCCCGGCGGCGAGTGCGGCGGGCAGCAGGCCTCTTGGACAGGTTGAGAGATAAAAAAATAATAATTCCCGTTCAGTCTCAATGGCAGGGTGCGGGCCGGCCCGGCGGCGATTGCGGCGGGCAGCAGGCCTCTTGGACAGGTTGAGAGATAAAAAAATAATAATTCCCATGCAGTCTCAATGGCGGGGTGCGGGCCGGGGAATAGGCCTCTTGGCCGGGGTGAATATGTTGGAGCGCGCCGCGCGTAAATAGAAGCGGCTGGAGGTACCGGGGGCGAAGCCCGCCCCGGCCCGGAGGCCGAGTTAAAAAAAATAATAATCCCCGTTCAGTCTCAATGGCGGGGTGCGGGCCGGCCCGGCGGCGAGTGCGGCGGGCAGCAGGCCTCTTGGACAGGTTGAGAGATAAAAAAACAATAATTCCCGTGCAGTCTCAATGGCGGGGTGCGGGCCGGGGAATAGGCCTCTTGGCCGGGGTGAATAGTGTTGGAACACGGCCCGCGGAAATAGTAGCGGCTGGAGGTAGCGGGGGCGATGCCCGCCCCTGCGGCCAAGTTAAAAAAATAAATAATCCCCGTTCAGTCTCAATGGCGGGGTGCGGGCCGGCCCGGCGGCGATTGCGGCGGGCAGCAGGCCTCTTGGACAGGTTGAGAGATAAAAAAATAATAATTCCCATGCAGTCTCAATGGCGGGGTGCGGGCCGGGGAATAGGCCTCTTGGCCGGGGTGAATATGTTGGAGCGCGCCGCGCGTAAATAGAAGCGGCTGGAGGTACCGGGGGCGAAGCCCGCCCCGGCCCGGAGGCCGAGTTAAAAAAATAATAATCCCCGTTCAGTCTTAATGGCGCGGTGCGGGCCGGCCCGGCGGCGAGTGCGGCGGGCAGCAGCCCTCTTGGACAGGTTGAGAGATAAAAAAATAATAATTCCCGTGCAGTCTCAATGGCGGGGTGCGGGCCGGGGAATAGGCCTCTTGGCCGGGGTGAATAGTGTTGGAACACGGCCCGCGGAAATAGTAGCGGCTGGAGGTACCGGGGGCGATGCCCGCCCCGGCCCGGCGGCCAAGTTAAAAAAATAAATAATCCCCGTTCAGTCTCAATGGCAGGGTGCGGGCCGGCCCGGCGGCGATTGCGGCGGGCAGCAGGCCTCTTGGACAGGTTGAGAGATAAAAAAATAATAATTCCCGTGCAGTCTCAATGGCGGGGTGCGGGCCGGGGAATAGGCCTCTTGGCCGGGGTGAATAGTGTTGGAACACGGCCCGCGGAAATAGTAGCGGCTGGAGGTACCGGGGGCGATGCCCGCCCCGGGCCGGCTGCCAAGTTAAAAAAATAAATAATCCCCGTTCAGTCTCAATGGCAGGGTGCGGGCCGGCCCGGCGGCGAGTGCGGCGGGCAGCAGGCCTCTTGGACAGGTTGAGAGATAAAAAAATAATAATTCCCGTTCAGTATCAATGGCAGGGTGCGGGCCGGCCCGGCGGCGATTGCGGCGGGCAGCAGGCCTCTTGGACAGGTTGAGAGATAAAAAAATAATAATTCCCATGCAGTCTCAATGGCGGGGTGCGGGCCGGGGAATAGGCCTCTTGGCCGGGGTGAATATGTTGGAGCGCGCCGCGCGTAAATAGAAGCGGCTGGAGGTACCGGGGGCGAAGCCCGCCCCGGCCCGGAGGCCGAGTTAAAAAAAATAATAATCCCCGTTCAGTCTCAATGGCGGGGTGCGGGCCGGCCCGGCGGCGAGTGCGGCGGGCAGCAGGCCTCTTGGACAGGTTGAGAGATAAAAAAACAATAATTCCCGTGCAGTCTCAATGGCGGGGTGCGGGCCGGGGAATAGGCCTCTTGGCCGGGGTGAATATGTTGGAACGCGGCGCGCGTAAATAGAAGCGGCTGGAGGTACCGGGGGCGAAGCCCGCCCCGGCCCGGAGGCCGAGTTAAAAAAAATAATAATCCCCGTTCAGTCTCAATGGCGGGGTGCGGGCCGGCCCGGCGGCGAGTGCGGCGGGCAGCAGGCCTCTTGGACAGGTTGAGAGATAAAAAAATAATAATTCCCGTGCAGTCTCAATGGCGGGGTGCGGGCCGGGGAATAGGCCTCTTGGCCGGGGTGAATAGTGTTGGAACACGGCCCGCGGAAATAGTAGCGGCTGGAGGTACCGGGGGCGATGCCCGCCCCGGCCCGGCGGCCAAGTTAAAAAAATAAATAATCCCGTTCAGTCTCAATGGCAGGGTGCGGGCCGGCCCGGCGGCGATTGCGGCGGGCAGCAGGCCTCTTGGACAGGTTGAGAGATAAAAAAATAATAATTCCCATGCAGTCTCAATGGCGGGGTGCGGGCCGGGGAATAGGCCTCTTGGCCGGGGTGAATAGTGTTAGAACACGGCCCGCGGAAATAGTAGCGGCTGGAGGTAGCGGGGGCGATGCCCGCCCCTGCGGCCAAGTTAAAAAAATAAATAATCCCCGTTCAGTCTCAATGGCGGGGTGCGGGCCGGCCCGGCGGCGATTGCGGCGGGCAGCAGGCTTCTTGGACAGGTTGAGAGATAAAAAAATAATAATTCCCATGCAGTCTCAATGGCGGGGTGCGGGCCGGGGAATAGGCCTCTTGGCCGGGGTGAATATGTTGGAACGCGGCGCGCGTAAATAGAAGCGGCTGGAGGTACCGGGGGCGAAGCCCGCCCCGGCCCGGAGGCCGAGTTAAAAAAAATAATAATCCCCGTTCAGTCTCAATGGCGGCGTGCGGGCCGGCCCGGCGGCGAGTGCGGCGGGCAGCAGGCCTCTTGGACAGGTTGAGAGATAAAAAAATAATAATTCCCGTGCAGTCTCAATGGCGGGGTGCGGGCCGGGGAATAGGCCTCTTGGCCGGGGTGAATAGTGTTGGAACACGGCCCGCGGAAATAGTGGCGGCTGGAGGTACCGGGGGCGATGCCCGCCCCGGCCCGGCGGCCAAGTTAAAAAAATAAATAATCCCGTTCAGTCTCAATGGCAGGGTGCGGGCCGGCCCGGCGGCGATTGCGGCGGGCAGCAGGCCTCTTGGACAGGTTGAGAGATAAAAAAATAATAATTCCCATGCAGTCTCAATGGCGGGGTGCGGGCCGGGGAATAGGCCTCTTGGCCGGGGTGAATATGTTGGAACGCGGCGCGCGTAAATAGAAGCGGCTGGAGGTACCGGGGGCGAAGCCCGCCCCGGCCCGGAGGCCGAGTTAAAAAAAATAATAATCCCCGTTCAATCTCAATGGCGGGGTGCGGGCCGGCCCGGCGGCGAGTGCGGCGGGCAGCAGGCCTCTTGGACAGGTTGAGAGATAAAAAAATAATAATTCCCGTGCAGTCTCAATGGCGGGGTGCGGGCCGGGGAATAGGCCTCTTGGCCGGGGTGAATAGTGTTGGAACACGGCCCGCGGAAATAGTAGCGGCTGGAGGTACCGGGGGCGATGCCCGCCCCGGCCCGGCGGCCAAGTTAAAAAAATAAATAATCCCCGTTCAGTCTCAATGGCAGGGTGCGGGCCGGCCCGGCGGCGATTGCGGCGGGCAGCAGGCCTCTTGGACAGGTTGAGAGATAAAAAAATAATAATTCCCATGCAGTCTCAATGGCGGGGTGCGGGCCGGGGAATAGGCCTCTTGGCCGGGGTGAATAGTGTTGGAACACGGCCCGCGGAAATAGTAGCGGCTGGAGGTACCGGGGGCAATGCCCGCCCCGGCCCGGCGGCCAAGTTAAAAAAATAAATAATCCCCGTTCAGTCTCAATGGCAGGGTGCGGGCCGGCCCGGCGGCGAGTGCGGCGGGCAGCAGGCCTCTTGGACAGGTTGAGAGATAAAAAAATAATAATTCCCGTTCAGTCTCAATGGCAGGGTGCGGGCCGGCCCGGCGGCGATTGCGGCGGGCAGCAGGCCTCTTGGACAGGTTGAGAGATAAAAAAATAATAATTCCCGTGCAGTCTCAATGGCGGGGTGCGGGCCGGGGAATAGGCCTCTTGGCCGGGGTGAATAGTGTTGGAACACGGCCCGCGGAAATAGTAGCGGCTGGAGGTACCGGGGGCGATGCCCGCCCCGGGCCGGCTGCCAAGTTACAAAAATAAATAATCCCCGTTCAGTCTCAATGGCAGGGTGCGGGCCGGCCCGGCGGCGAGTGCGGCGGGCAGCAGGCCTCTTGGACAGGTTGAGAGATAAAAAAATAATAATTCCCGTTCAGTATCAATGGCAGGGTGCGGGCCGGCCCGGCGGCGATTGCGGCGGGCAGCAGGCCTCTTGGACAGGTTGAGAGATAAAAAAATAATAATTCCCATGCAGTCTCAATGGCGGGGTGCGGGCCGGGGAATAGGCCTCTTGGCCGGGGTGAATATGTTGGAGCGCGCCGCGCGTAAATAGAAGCGGCTGGAGGTACCGGGGGCGAAGCCCGCCCCGGCCCGGAGGCCGAGTTAAAAAAAATAATAATCCCCGTTCAGTCTCAATGGCGGGGTGCGGGCCGGCCCGGCGGCGAGTGCGGCGGGCAGCAGGCCTCTTGGACAGGTTGAGAGATAAAAAAACAATAATTCCCGTGCAGTCTCAATGGCGGGGTGCGGGCCGGGGAATAGGCCTCTTGGCCGGGGTGAATATGTTGGAAAGCGGCGCGCGTAAATAGAAGCGGCTGGAGGTACCGGGGGCGAAGCCCGCCCCGGCCCGGAGGCCGAGTTAAAAAAAATAATAATCCCCGTTCAGTCTCAATGGCGGGGTGCGGGCCGGCCCGGCGGCGAGTGCGGCGGGCAGCAGGCCTCTTGGACAGGTTGAGAGATAAAAAAATAATAATTCCCGTGCAGTCTCAATGGCGGGGTGCGGGCCGGGGAATAGGCCTCTTGGCCGGGGTGAATAGTGTTGGAACACGGCCCGCGGAAATAGTAGCGGCTGGAGGTACCGGGGGCGATGCCCGCCCCGGCCCGGCGGCCAAGTTAAAAAAATAAATAATCCCGTTCAGTCTCAATGGCAGGGTGCGGGCCGGCCCGGCGGCGATTGCGGCGGGCAGCAGGCCTCTTGGACAGGTTGAGAGATAAAAAAATAATAATTCCCATGCAGTCTCAATGGCGGGGTGCGGGCCGGGGAATAGGCCTCTTGGCCGGGGTGAATAGTGTTAGAACACGGCCCGCGGAAATAGTAGCGGCTGGAGGTAGCGGGGGCGATGCCCGCCCCTGCGGCCAAGTTAAAAAAATAAATAATCCCCGTTCAGTCTCAATGGCGGGGTGCGGGCCGGCCCGGCGGCGATTGCGGCGGGCAGCAGGCTTCTTGGACAGGTTGAGAGATAAAAAAATAATAATTCCCATGCAGTCTCAATGGCGGGGTGCGGGCCGGGGAATAGGCCTCTTGGCCGGGGTGAATATGTTGGAACGCGGCGCGCGTAAATAGAAGCGGCTGGAGGTACCGGGGGCGAAGCCCGCCCCGGCCCGGAGGCCGAGTTAAAAAAAATAATAATCCCCGTTCAGTCTCAATGGCGGCGTGCGGGCCGGCCCGGCGGCGAGTGCGGCGGGCAGCAGGCCTCTTGGACAGGTTGAGAGATAAAAAAATAATAATTCCCGTGCAGTCTCAATGGCGGGGTGCGGGCCGGGGAATAGGCCTCTTGGCCGGGGTGAATAGTGTTGGAACACGGCCCGCGGAAATAGTGGCGGCTGGAGGTACCGGGGGCGATGCCCGCCCCGGCCCGGCGGCCAAGTTAAAAAAATAAATAATCCCGTTCAGTCTCAATGGCAGGGTGCGGGCCGGCCCGGCGGCGATTGCGGCGGGCAGCAGGCCTCTTGGACAGGTTGAGAGATAAAAAAATAATAATTCCCATGCAGTCTCAATGGCGGGGTGCGGGCCGGGGAATAGGCCTCTTGGCCGGGGTGAATATGTTGGAACGCGGCGCGCGTAAATAGAAGCGGCTGGAGGTACCGGGGGCGAAGCCCGCCCCGGCCCGGAGGCCGAGTTAAAAAAAATAATAATCCCCGTTCAATCTCAATGGCGGGGTGCGGGCCGGCCCGGCGGCGAGTGCGGCGGGCAGCAGGCCTCTTGGACAGGTTGAGAGATAAAAAAATAATAATTCCCGTGCAGTCTCAATGGCGGGGTGCGGGCCGGGGAATAGGCCTCTTGGCCGGGGTGAATAGTGTTGGAACACGGCCCGCGGAAATAGTAGCGGCTGGAGGTACCGGGGGCGATGCCCGCCCCGGCCCGGCGGCCAAGTTAAAAAAATAAATAATCCCCGTTCAGTCTCAATGGCAGGGTGCGGGCCGGCCCGGCGGCGATTGCGGCGGGCAGCAGGCCTCTTGGACAGGTTGAGAGATAAAAAAATAATAATTCCCATGCAGTCTCAATGGCGGGGTGCGGGCCGGGGAATAGGCCTCTTGGCCGGGGTGAATAGTGTTGGAACACGGCCCGCGGAAATAGTAGCGGCTGGAGGTACCGGGGGCAATGCCCGCCCCGGCCCGGCGGCCAAGTTAAAAAAATAAATAATCCCCGTTCAGTCTCAATGGCAGGGTGCGGGCCGGCCCGGCGGCGAGTGCGGCGGGCAGCAGGCCTCTTGGACAGGTTGAGAGATAAAAAAATAATAATTCCCGTTCAGTCTCAATGGCAGGGTGCGGGCCGGCCCGGCGGCGATTGCGGCGGGCAGCAGGCCTCTTGGACAGGTTGAGAGATAAAAAAATAATAATTCCCGTTCAGTATCAATGGCAGGGTGCGGGCCGGCCCGGCGGCGATTGCGGCGGGCAGCAGGCCTCTTGGACAGGTTGAGAGATAAAAAAATAATAATTCCCATGCAGTCTCAATGGCGGGGTGCGGGCCGGGGAATAGGCCTCTTGGCCGGGGTGAATATGTTGGAGCGCGCCGCGCGTAAATAGAAGCGGCTGGAGGTACCGGGGGCGAAGCCCGCCCCGGCCCGGAGGCCGAGTTAAAAAAAATAATAATCCCCGTTCAATCTCAATGGCGGGGTGCGGGCCGGCCCGGCGGCGAGTGCGGCGGGCAGCAGGCCTCTTGGACAGGTTGAGAGATAAAAAAATAATAATTCCCGTGCAGTCTCAATGGCGGGGTGCGGGCCGGGGAATAGGCCTCTTGGCCGGGGTGAATAGTGTTGGAACACGGCCCGCGGAAATAGTAGCGGCTGGAGGTACCGGGGGCGATGCCCGCCCCGGCCCGGCGGCCAAGTTAAAAAAATAAATAATCCCCGTTCAGTCTCAATGGCAGGGTGCGGGCCGGCCCGGCGGCGATTGCGGCGGGCAGCAGGCCTCTTGGACAGGTTGAGAGATAAAAAAATAATAATTCCCATGCAGTCTCAATGGCGGGGTGCGGGCCGGGGAATAGGCCTCTTGGCCGGGGTGAATAGTGTTGGAACACGGCCCGCGGAAATAGTAGCGGCTGGAGGTACCGGGGGCAATGCCCGCCCCGGCCCGGCGGCCAAGTTAAAAAAATAAATAATCCCCGTTCAGTCTCAATGGCAGGGTGCGGGCCGGCCCGGCGGCGAGTGCGGCGGGCAGCAGGCCTCTTGGACAGGTTGAGAGATAAAAAAATAATAATTCCCGTTCAGTCTCAATGGCAGGGTGCGGGCCGGCCCGGCGGCGATTGCGGCGGGCAGCAGGCCTCTTGGACAGGTTGAGAGATAAAAAAATAATAATTCCCGTGCAGTCTCAATGGCGGGGTGCGGGCCGGGGAATAGGCCTCTTGGCCGGGGTGAATAGTGTTGGAACACGGCCCGCGGAAATAGTAGCGGCTGGAGGTACCGGGGGCGATGCCCGCCCCGGGCCGGCTGCCAAGTTACAAAAATAAATAATCCCCGTTCAGTCTCAATGGCAGGGTGCGGGCCGGCCCGGCGGCGAGTGCGGGGGGCAGCAGGCCTCTTGGACAGGTTGAGAGATAAAAAAATAATAATTCCCGTTCAGTATCAATGGCAGGGTGCGGGCCGGCCCGGCGGCGATTGCGGCGGGCAGCAGGCCTCTTGGACAGGTTGAGAGATAAAAAAATAATAATTCCCATGCAGTCTCAATGGCGGGGTGCGGGCCGGGGAATAGGCCTCTTGGCCGGGGTGAATATGTTGGAGCGCGCCGCGCGTAAATAGAAGCGGCTGGAGGTACCGGGGGCGAAGCCCGCCCCGGCCCGGAGGCCGAGTTAAAAAAAATAATAATCCCCGTTCAGTCTCAATGGCGGGGTGCGGGCCGGCCCGGCGGCGAGTGCGGCGGGCAGCAGGCCTCTTGGACAGGTTGAGAGATAAAAAAACAATAATTCCCGTGCAGTCTCAATGGCGGGGTGCGGGCCGGGGAATAGGCCTCTTGGCCGGGGTGAATATGTTGGAACGCGGCGCGCGTAAATAGAAGCGGCTGGAGGTACCGGGGGCGAAGCCCGCCCCGGCCCGGAGGCCGAGTTAAAAAAAATAATAATCCCCGTTCAGTCTCAATGGCGGGGTGCGGGCCGGCCCGGCGGCGAGTGCGGCGGGCAGCAGGCCTCTTGGACAGGTTGAGAGATAAAAAAATAATAATTCCCGTGCAGTCTCAATGGCGGGGTGCGGGCCGGGGAATAGGCCTCTTGGCCGGGGTGAATAGTGTTGGAACACGGCCCGCGGAAATAGTAGCGGCTGGAGGTACCGGGGGCGATGCCCGCCCCGGCCCGGCGGCCAAGTTAAAAAAATAAATAATCCCGTTCAGTCTCAATGGCAGGGTGCGGGCCGGCCCGGCGGCGATTGCGGCGGGCAGCAGGCCTCTTGGACAGGTTGAGAGATAAAAAAATAATAATTCCCATGCAGTCTCAATGGCGGGGTGCGGGCCGGGGAATAGGCCTCTTGGCCGGGGTGAATAGTGTTAGAACACGGCCCGCGGAAATAGTAGCGGCTGGAGGTAGCGGGGGCGATGCCCGCCCCTGCGGCCAAGTTAAAAAAATAAATAATCCCCGTTCAGTCTCAATGGCGGGGTGCGGGCCGGCCCGGCGGCGATTGCGGCGGGCAGCAGGCTTCTTGGACAGGTTGAGAGATAAAAAAATAATAATTCCCATGCAGTCTCAATGGCGGGGTGCGGGCCGGGGAATAGGCCTCTTGGCCGGGGTGAATATGTTGGAACGCGGCGCGCGTAAATAGAAGCGGCTGGAGGTACCGGGGGCGAAGCCCGCCCCGGCCCGGAGGCCGAGTTAAAAAAAATAATAATCCCCGTTCAGTCTCAATGGCGGCGTGCGGGCCGGCCCGGCGGCGAGTGCGGCGGGCAGCAGGCCTCTTGGACAGGTTGAGAGATAAAAAAATAATAATTCCCGTGCAGTCTCAATGGCGGGGTGCGGGCCGGGGAATAGGCCTCTTGGCCGGGGTGAATAGTGTTGGAACACGGCCCGCGGAAATAGTGGCGGCTGGAGGTACCGGGGGCGATGCCCGCCCCGGCCCGGCGGCCAAGTTAAAAAAATAAATAATCCCGTTCAGTCTCAATGGCAGGGTGCGGGCCGGCCCGGCGGCGATTGCGGCGGGCAGCAGGCCTCTTGGACAGGTTGAGAGATAAAAAAATAACAATTCCCATGCAGTCTCAATGGCGGGGTGCGGGCCGGGGAATAGGCCTCTTGGCCGGGGTGAATATGTTGGAACGCGGCGCGCGTAAATAGAAGCGGCTGGAGGTACCGGGGGCGAAGCCCGCCCCGGCCCGGAGGCCGAGTTAAAAAAAATAATAATCCCCGTTCAATCTCAATGGCGGGGTGCGGGCCGGCCCGGCGGCGAGTGCGGCGGGCAGCAGGCCTCTTGGACAGGTTGAGAGATAAAAAAATAATAATTCCCGTGCAGTCTCAATGGCGGGGTGCGGGCCGGGGAATAGGCCTCTTGGCCGGGGTGAATAGTGTTGGAACACGGCCCGCGGAAATAGTAGCGGCTGGAGGTACCGGGGGCGATGCCCGCCCCGGCCCGGCGGCCAAGTTAAAAAAATAAATAATCCCCGTTCAGTCTCAATGGCAGGGTGCGGGCCGGCCCGGCGGCGATTGCGGCGGGCAGCAGGCCTCTTGGACAGGTTGAGAGATAAAAAAATAATAATTCCCATGCAGTCTCAATGGCGGGGTGCGGGCCGGGGAATAGGCCTCTTGGCCGGGGTGAATAGTGTTGGAACACGGCCCGCGGAAATAGTAGCGGCTGGAGGTACCGGGGGCAATGCCCGCCCCGGCCCGGCGGCCAAGTTAAAAAAATAAATAATCCCCGTTCAGTCTCAATGGCAGGGTGCGGGCCGGCCCGGCGGCGAGTGCGGCGGGCAGCAGGCCTCTTGGACAGGTTGAGAGATAAAAAAATAATAATTCCCGTTCAGTCTCAATGGCAGGGTGCGGGCCGGCCCGGCGGCGATTGCGGCGGGCAGCAGGCCTCTTGGACAGGTTGAGAGATAAAAAAATAATAATTCCCGTTCAGTATCAATGGCAGGGTGCGGGCCGGCCCGGCGGCGATTGCGGCGGGCAGCAGGCCTCTTGGACAGGTTGAGAGATAAAAAAATAATAATTCCCATGCAGTCTCAATGGCGGGGTGCGGGCCGGGGAATAGGCCTCTTGGCCGGGGTGAATATGTTGGAGCGCGCCGCGCGTAAATAGAAGCGGCTGGAGGTACCGGGGGCGAAGCCCGCCCCGGCCCGGAGGCCGAGTTAAAAAAAATAATAATCCCCGTTCAGTCTCAATGGCGGGGTGCGGGCCGGCCCGGCGGCGAGTGCGGCGGGCAGCAGGCCTCTTGGACAGGTTGAGAGATAAAAAAATAATAATTCCCGTGCAGTCTCAATGGCGGGGTGCGGGCCGGGGAATAGGCCTCTTGGCCGGGGTGAATAGTGTTGGAACACGGCCCGCGGAAATAGTAGCGGCTGGAGGTACCGGGGGCGATGCCCGCCCCGGCCCGGCGGCCAAGTTAAAAAAATAAATAATCCCGTTCAGTCTCAAGCAGGGTGCGGGCCGGCCCGGCGGCGATTGCGGCGGGCAGCAGGCCTCTTGGACAGGTTGAGAGATAAAAAAATAATAATTCCCATGCAGTCTCAATGGCGGGGTGTGGGCCGGGGAATAGGCCTCTTGGCCGGGGTGAATATGTTGGAACGCGGCGCGCGTAAATAGAAGCGGCTGGAGGTACCGGGGGCGAAGCCCGCCCCGGCCCGGAGGCCGAGTTAAAAAAAATAATAATCCCCGTTCAGTCTCAATGGCGGGGTGCGGGCCGGCCCGGCGGCGAGTGCGGCGGGCAGCAGGCCTCTTGGACAGGTTGAGAGATAAAAAAATAATAATTCCCGTGCAGTCTCAATGGCGGGGTGCGGGCCGGGGAATAGGCCTCTTGGCCGGGGTGAATAGTGTTGGAACACGGCCCGCGGAAATAGTAGCGGCTGGAGGTACCGGGGGCGATGCCCGCCCCGGCCCGGCGGCCAAGTTAAAAAAATAAATAATCCCGTTCAGTCTCAATGGCAGGGTGCGGGCCGGCCCGGCGGCGATTGCGGCGGGCAGCAGGCCTCTTGGACAGGTTGAGAGATAAAAAAATAATAATTCCCATGCAGTCTCAATGGCGGGGTGCGGGCCGGGGAATAGGCCTCTTGGCCGGGGTGAATAGTGTTAGAACACGGCCCGCGGAAATAGTAGCGGCTGGAGGTAGCGGGGGCGATGCCCGCCCCTGCGGCCAAGTTAAAAAAATAAATAATCCCCGTTCAGTCTCAATGGCGGGGTGCGGGCCGGCCCGGCGGCGATTGCGGCGGGCAGCAGGCTTCTTGGACAGGTTGAGAGATAAAAAAATAATAATTCCCATGCAGTCTCAATGGCGGGGTGCGGGCCGGGGAATAGGCCTCTTGGCCGGGGTGAATATGTTGGAACGCGGCGCGCGTAAATAGAAGCGGCTGGAGGTACCGGGGGCGAAGCCCGCCCCGGCCCGGAGGCCGAGTTAAAAAAAATAATAATCCCCGTTCAGTCTCAATGGCGGCGTGCGGGCCGGCCCGGCGGCGAGTGCGGCGGGCAGCAGGCCTCTTGGACAGGTTGAGAGATAAAAAAATAATAATTCCCGTGCAGTCTCAATGGCGGGGTGCGGGCCGGGGAATAGGCCTCTTGGCCGGGGTGAATAGTGTTGGAACACGGCCCGCGGAAATAGTGGCGGCTGGAGGTACCGGGGGCGATGCCCGCCCCGGCCCGGCGGCCAAGTTAAAAAAATAAATAATCCCGTTCAGTCTCAATGGCAGGGTGCGGGCCGGCCCGGCGGCGATTGCGGCGGGCAGCAGGCCTCTTGGACAGGTTGAGAGATAAAAAAATAATAATTCCCATGCAGTCTCAATGGCGGGGTGCGGGCCGGGGAATAGGCCTCTTGGCCGGGGTGAATATGTTGGAACGCGGCGCGCGTAAATAGAAGCGGCTGGAGGTACCGGGGGCGAAGCCCGCCCCGGCCCGGAGGCCGAGTTAAAAAAAATAATAATCCCCGTTCAATCTCAATGGCGGGGTGCGGGCCGGCCCGGCGGCGAGTGCGGCGGGCAGCAGGCCTCTTGGACAGGTTGAGAGATAAAAAAATAATAATTCCCGTGCAGTCTCAATGGCGGGGTGCGGGCCGGGGAATAGGCCTCTTGGCCGGGGTGAATAGTGTTGGAACACGGCCCGCGGAAATAGTAGCGGCTGGAGGTACCGGGGGCGATGCCCGCCCCGGCCCGGCGGCCAAGTTAAAAAAATAAATAATCCCCGTTCAGTCTCAATGGCAGGGTGCGGGCCGGCCCGGCGGCGATTGCGGCGGGCAGCAGGCCTCTTGGACAGGTTGAGAGATAAAAAAATAATAATTCCCATGCAGTCTCAATGGCGGGGTGCGGGCCGGGGAATAGGCCTCTTGGCCGGGGTGAATAGTGTTGGAACACGGCCCGCGGAAATAGTAGCGGCTGGAGGTACCGGGGGCAATGCCCGCCCCGGCCCGGCGGCCAAGTTAAAAAAATAAATAATCCCCGTTCAGTCTCAATGGCAGGGTGCGGGCCGGCCCGGCGGCGAGTGCGGCGGGCAGCAGGCCTCTTGGACAGGTTGAGAGATAAAAAAATAATAATTCCCGTTCAGTCTCAATGGCAGGGTGCGGGCCGGCCCGGCGGCGATTGCGGCGGGCAGCAGGCCTCTTGGACAGGTTGAGAGATAAAAAAATAATAATTCCCGTGCAGTCTCAATGGCGGGGTGCGGGCCGGGGAATAGGCCTCTTGGCCGGGGTGAATAGTGTTGGAACACGGCCCGCGGAAATAGTAGCGGCTGGAGGTACCGGGGGCGATGCCCGCCCCGGGCCGGCTGCCAAGTTACAAAAATAAATAATCCCCGTTCAGTCTCAATGGCAGGGTGCGGGCCGGCCCGGCGGCGAGTGCGGCGGGCAGCAGGCCTCTTGGACAGGTTGAGAGATAAAAAAATAATAATTCCCGTTCAGTATCAATGGCAGGGTGCGGGCCGGCCCGGCGGCGATTGCGGCGGGCAGCAGGCCTCTTGGACAGGTTGAGAGATAAAAAAATAATAATTCCCATGCAGTCTCAATGGCGGGGTGCGGGCCGGGGAATAGGCCTCTTGGCCGGGGTGAATATGTTGGAGCGCGCCGCGCGTAAATAGAAGCGGCTGGAGGTACCGGGGGCGAAGCCCGCCCCGGCCCGGAGGCCGAGTTAAAAAAAATAATAATCCCCGTTCAGTCTCAATGGCGGGGTGCGGGCCGGCCCGGCGGCGAGTGCGGCGGGCAGCAGGCCTCTTGGACAGGTTGAGAGATAAAAAAACAATAATTCCCGTGCAGTCTCAATGGCGGGGTGCGGGCCGGGGAATAGGCCTCTTGGCCGGGGTGAATATGTTGGAACGCGGCGCGCGTAAATAGAAGCGGCTGGAGGTACCGGGGGCGAAGCCCGCCCCGGCCCGGAGGCCGAGTTAAAAAAAATAATAATCCCCGTTCAGTCTCAATGGCGGGGTGCGGGCCGGCCCGGCGGCGAGTGCGGCGGGCAGCAGGCCTCTTGGACAGGTTGAGAGATAAAAAAATAATAATTCCCGTGCAGTCTCAATGGCGGGGTGCGGGCCGGGGAATAGGCCTCTTGGCCGGGGTGAATAGTGTTGGAACACGGCCCGCGGAAATAGTAGCGGCTGGAGGTACCGGGGGCGATGCCCGCCCCGGCCCGGCGGCCAAGTTAAAAAAATAAATAATCCCGTTCAGTCTCAATGGCAGGGTGCGGGCCGGCCCGGCGGCGATTGCGGCGGGCAGCAGGCCTCTTGGACAGGTTGAGAGATAAAAAAATAATAATTCCCATGCAGTCTCAATGGCGGGGTGCGGGCCGGGGAATAGGCCTCTTGGCCGGGGTGAATAGTGTTAGAACACGGCCCGCGGAAATAGTAGCGGCTGGAGGTAGCGGGGGCGATGCCCGCCCCTGCGGCCAAGTTAAAAAAATAAATAATCCCCGTTCAGTCTCAATGGCGGGGTGCGGGCCGGCCCGGCGGCGATTGCGGCGGGCAGCAGGCTTCTTGGACAGGTTGAGAGATAAAAAAATAATAATTCCCATGCAGTCTCAATGGCGGGGTGCGGGCCGGGGAATAGGCCTCTTGGCCGGGGTGAATATGTTGGAACGCGGCGCGCGTAAATAGAAGCGGCTGGAGGTACCGGGGGCGAAGCCCGCCCCGGCCCGGAGGCCGAGTTAAAAAAAATAATAATCCCCGTTCAGTCTCAATGGCGGCGTGCGGGCCGGCCCGGCGGCGAGTGCGGCGGGCAGCAGGCCTCTTGGACAGGTTGAGAGATAAAAAAATAATAATTCCCGTGCAGTCTCAATGGCGGGGTGCGGGCCGGGGAATAGGCCTCTTGGCCGGGGTGAATAGTGTTGGAACACGGCCCGCGGAAATAGTGGCGGCTGGAGGTACCGGGGGCGATGCCCGCCCCGGCCCGGCGGCCAAGTTAAAAAAATAAATAATCCCGTTCAGTCTCAATGGCAGGGTGCGGGCCGGCCCGGCGGCGATTGCGGCGGGCAGCAGGCCTCTTGGACAGGTTGAGAGATAAAAAAATAATAATTCCCATGCAGTCTCAATGGCGGGGTGCGGGCCGGGGAATAGGCCTCTTGGCCGGGGTGAATATGTTGGAACGCGGCGCGCGTAAATAGAAGCGGCTGGAGGTACCGGGGGCGAAGCCCGCCCCGGCCCGGAGGCCGAGTTAAAAAAAATAATAATCCCCGTTCAATCTCAATGGCGGGGTGCGGGCCGGCCCGGCGGCGAGTGCGGCGGGCAGCAGGCCTCTTGGACAGGTTGAGAGATAAAAAAATAATAATTCCCGTGCAGTCTCAATGGCGGGGTGCGGGCCGGGGAATAGGCCTCTTGGCCGGGGTGAATAGTGTTGGAACACGGCCCGCGGAAATAGTAGCGGCTGGAGGTACCGGGGGCGATGCCCGCCCCGGCCCGGCGGCCAAGTTAAAAAAATAAATAATCCCCGTTCAGTCTCAATGGCAGGGTGCGGGCCGGCCCGGCGGCGATTGCGGCGGGCAGCAGGCCTCTTGGACAGGTTGAGAGATAAAAAAATAATAATTCCCATGCAGTCTCAATGGCGGGGTGCGGGCCGGGGAATAGGCCTCTTGGCCGGGGTGAATAGTGTTGGAACACGGCCCGCGGAAATAGTAGCGGCTGGAGGTACCGGGGGCAATGCCCGCCCCGGCCCGGCGGCCAAGTTAAAAAAATAAATAATCCCCGTTCAGTCTCAATGGCAGGGTGCGGGCCGGCCCGGCGGCGAGTGCGGCGGGCAGCAGGCCTCTTGGACAGGTTGAGAGATAAAAAAATAATAATTCCCGTTCAGTCTCAATGGCAGGGTGCGGGCCGGCCCGGCGGCGATTGCGGCGGGCAGCAGGCCTCTTGGACAGGTTGAGAGATAAAAAAATAATAATTCCCGTTCAGTATCAATGGCAGGGTGCGGGCCGGCCCGGCGGCGATTGCGGCGGGCAGCAGGCCTCTTGGACAGGTTGAGAGATAAAAAAATAATAATTCCCATGCAGTCTCAATGGCGGGGTGCGGGCCGGGGAATAGGCCTCTTGGCCGGGGTGAATATGTTGGAGCGCGCCGCGCGTAAATAGAAGCGGCTGGAGGTACCGGGGGCGAAGCCCGCCCCGGCCCGGAGGCCGAGTTAAAAAAAATAATAATCCCCGTTCAATCTCAATGGCGGGGTGCGGGCCGGCCCGGCGGCGAGTGCGGCGGGCAGCAGGCCTCTTGGACAGGTTGAGAGATAAAAAAATAATAATTCCCGTGCAGTCTCAATGGCGGGGTGCGGGCCGGGGAATAGGCCTCTTGGCCGGGGTGAATAGTGTTGGAACACGGCCCGCGGAAATAGTAGCGGCTGGAGGTACCGGGGGCGATGCCCGCCCCGGCCCGGCGGCCAAGTTAAAAAAATAAATAATCCCCGTTCAGTCTCAATGGCAGGGTGCGGGCCGGCCCGGCGGCGATTGCGGCGGGCAGCAGGCCTCTTGGACAGGTTGAGAGATAAAAAAATAATAATTCCCATGCAGTCTCAATGGCGGGGTGCGGGCCGGGGAATAGGCCTCTTGGCCGGGGTGAATAGTGTTGGAACACGGCCCGCGGAAATAGTAGCGGCTGGAGGTACCGGGGGCAATGCCCGCCCCGGCCCGGCGGCCAAGTTAAAAAAATAAATAATCCCCGTTCAGTCTCAATGGCAGGGTGCGGGCCGGCCCGGCGGCGAGTGCGGCGGGCAGCAGGCCTCTTGGACAGGTTGAGAGATAAAAAAATAATAATTCCCGTTCAGTCTCAATGGCAGGGTGCGGGCCGGCCCGGCGGCGATTGCGGCGGGCAGCAGGCCTCTTGGACAGGTTGAGAGATAAAAAAATAATAATTCCCGTGCAGTCTCAATGGCGGGGTGCGGGCCGGGGAATAGGCCTCTTGGCCGGGGTGAATAGTGTTGGAACACGGCCCGCGGAAATAGTAGCGGCTGGAGGTACCGGGGGCGATGCCCGCCCCGGGCCGGCTGCCAAGTTACAAAAATAAATAATCCCCGTTCAGTCTCAATGGCAGGGTGCGGGCCGGCCCGGCGGCGAGTGCGGCGGGCAGCAGGCCTCTTGGACAGGTTGAGAGATAAAAAAATAATAATTCCCGTTCAGTATCAATGGCAGGGTGCGGGCCGGCCCGGCGGCGATTGCGGCGGGCAGCAGGCCTCTTGGACAGGTTGAGAGATAAAAAAATAATAATTCCCATGCAGTCTCAATGGCGGGGTGCGGGCCGGGGAATAGGCCTCTTGGCCGGGGTGAATATGTTGGAGCGCGCCGCGCGTAAATAGAAGCGGCTGGAGGTACCGGGGGCGAAGCCCGCCCCGGCCCGGAGGCCGAGTTAAAAAAAATAATAATCCCCGTTCAGTCTCAATGGCGGGGTGCGGGCCGGCCCGGCGGCGAGTGCGGCGGGCAGCAGGCCTCTTGGACAGGTTGAGAGATAAAAAAACAATAATTCCCGTGCAGTCTCAATGGCGGGGTGCGGGCCGGGGAATAGGCCTCTTGGCCGGGGTGAATATGTTGGAACGCGGCGCGCGTAAATAGAAGCGGCTGGAGGTACCGGGGGCGAAGCCCGCCCCGGCCCGGAGGCCGAGTTAAAAAAAATAATAATCCCCGTTCAGTCTCAATGGCGGGGTGCGGGCCGGCCCGGCGGCGAGTGCGGCGGGCAGCAGGCCTCTTGGACAGGTTGAGAGATAAAAAAATAATAATTCCCGTGCAGTCTCAATGGCGGGGTGCGGGCCGGGGAATAGGCCTCTTGGCCGGGGTGAATAGTGTTGGAACACGGCCCGCGGAAATAGTAGCGGCTGGAGGTACCGGGGGCGATGCCCGCCCCGGCCCGGCGGCCAAGTTAAAAAAATAAATAATCCCGTTCAGTCTCAATGGCAGGGTGCGGGCCGGCCCGGCGGCGATTGCGGCGGGCAGCAGGCCTCTTGGACAGGTTGAGAGATAAAAAAATAATAATTCCCATGCAGTCTCAATGGCGGGGTGCGGGCCGGGGAATAGGCCTCTTGGCCGGGGTGAATAGTGTTAGAACACGGCCCGCGGAAATAGTAGCGGCTGGAGGTAGCGGGGGCGATGCCCGCCCCTGCGGCCAAGTTAAAAAAATAAATAATCCCCGTTCAGTCTCAATGGCGGGGTGCGGGCCGGCCCGGCGGCGATTGCGGCGGGCAGCAGGCTTCTTGGACAGGTTGAGAGATAAAAAAATAATAATTCCCATGCAGTCTCAATGGCGGGGTGCGGGCCGGGGAATAGGCCTCTTGGCCGGGGTGAATATGTTGGAACGCGGCGCGCGTAAATAGAAGCGGCTGGAGGTACCGGGGGCGAAGCCCGCCCCGGCCCGGAGGCCGAGTTAAAAAAAATAATAATCCCCGTTCAGTCTCAATGGCGGCGTGCGGGCCGGCCCGGCGGCGAGTGCGGCGGGCAGCAGGCCTCTTGGACAGGTTGAGAGATAAAAAAATAATAATTCCCGTGCAGTCTCAATGGCGGGGTGCGGGCCGGGGAATAGGCCTCTTGGCCGGGGTGAATAGTGTTGGAACACGGCCCGCGGAAATAGTGGCGGCTGGAGGTACCGGGGGCGATGCCCGCCCCGGCCCGGCGGCCAAGTTAAAAAAATAAATAATCCCGTTCAGTCTCAATGGCAGGGTGCGGGCCGGCCCGGCGGCGATTGCGGCGGGCAGCAGGCCTCTTGGACAGGTTGAGAGATAAAAAAATAACAATTCCCATGCAGTCTCAATGGCGGGGTGCGGGCCGGGGAATAGGCCTCTTGGCCGGGGTGAATATGTTGGAACGCGGCGCGCGTAAATAGAAGCGGCTGGAGGTACCGGGGGCGAAGCCCGCCCCGGCCCGGAGGCCGAGTTAAAAAAAATAATAATCCCCGTTCAATCTCAATGGCGGGGTGCGGGCCGGCCCGGCGGCGAGTGCGGCGGGCAGCAGGCCTCTTGGACAGGTTGAGAGATAAAAAAATAATAATTCCCGTGCAGTCTCAATGGCGGGGTGCGGGCCGGGGAATAGGCCTCTTGGCCGGGGTGAATAGTGTTGGAACACGGCCCGCGGAAATAGTAGCGGCTGGAGGTACCGGGGGCGATGCCCGCCCCGGCCCGGCGGCCAAGTTAAAAAAATAAATAATCCCCGTTCAGTCTCAATGGCAGGGTGCGGGCCGGCCCGGCGGCGATTGCGGCGGGCAGCAGGCCTCTTGGACAGGTTGAGAGATAAAAAAATAATAATTCCCATGCAGTCTCAATGGCGGGGTGCGGGCCGGGGAATAGGCCTCTTGGCCGGGGTGAATAGTGTTGGAACACGGCCCGCGGAAATAGTAGCGGCTGGAGGTACCGGGGGCAATGCCCGCCCCGGCCCGGCGGCCAAGTTAAAAAAATAAATAATCCCCGTTCAGTCTCAATGGCAGGGTGCGGGCCGGCCCGGCGGCGAGTGCGGCGGGCAGCAGGCCTCTTGGACAGGTTGAGAGATAAAAAAATAATAATTCCCGTTCAGTCTCAATGGCAGGGTGCGGGCCGGCCCGGCGGCGATTGCGGCGGGCAGCAGGCCTCTTGGACAGGTTGAGAGATAAAAAAATAATAATTCCCGTTCAGTATCAATGGCAGGGTGCGGGCCGGCCCGGCGGCGATTGCGGCGGGCAGCAGGCCTCTTGGACAGGTTGAGAGATAAAAAAATAATAATTCCCATGCAGTCTCAATGGCGGGGTGCGGGCCGGGGAATAGGCCTCTTGGCCGGGGTGAATATGTTGGAGCGCGCCGCGCGTAAATAGAAGCGGCTGGAGGTACCGGGGGCGAAGCCCGCCCCGGCCCGGAGGCCGAGTTAAAAAAAATAATAATCCCCGTTCAGTCTCAATGGCGGGGTGCGGGCCGGCCCGGCGGCGAGTGCGGCGGGCAGCAGGCCTCTTGGACAGGTTGAGAGATAAAAAAATAATAATTCCCGTGCAGTCTCAATGGCGGGGTGCGGGCCGGGGAATAGGCCTCTTGGCCGGGGTGAATAGTGTTGGAACACGGCCCGCGGAAATAGTAGCGGCTGGAGGTACCGGGGGCGATGCCCGCCCCGGCCCGGCGGCCAAGTTAAAAAAATAAATAATCCCGTTCAGTCTCAAGCAGGGTGCGGGCCGGCCCGGCGGCGATTGCGGCGGGCAGCAGGCCTCTTGGACAGGTTGAGAGATAAAAAAATAATAATTCCCATGCAGTCTCAATGGCGGGGTGTGGGCCGGGGAATAGGCCTCTTGGCCGGGGTGAATATGTTGGAACGCGGCGCGCGTAAATAGAAGCGGCTGGAGGTACCGGGGGCGAAGCCCGCCCCGGCCCGGAGGCCGAGTTAAAAAAAATAATAATCCCCGTTCAGTCTCAATGGCGGGGTGCGGGCCGGCCCGGCGGCGAGTGCGGCGGGCAGCAGGCCTCTTGGACAGGTTGAGAGATAAAAAAAAATAATAATTCCCGTGCAGTCTCAATGGCGGGGTGCGGGCCGGGGATTAGGCCTCTTGGCCGGGGTGAATAGTGTTGGAACACGGCCCGCGGAAATAGTAGCGGCTGGAGGTACCGGGGGCGATGCCCGCCCCGGCCCGGCGGCCAAGTTAAAAAAATAAATAATCCCCGTTCAGTCTCAATGGCAGGGTGCGGGCCGGCCCGGCGGCGAGTGCGGCGGGCAGCAGGCCTCTTGGACAGGTTGAGAGATAAAAAAATAATAATTCCCGTTCAGTCTCAATGGCAGGGTGCGGGCCGGCCCGGCGGCGATTGCGGCGGGCAGCAGGCCTCTTGGACAGGTTGAGAGATAAAAAAATAATAATTCCCATGCAGTCTCAATGGCGGGGTGCGGGCCGGGGAATAGGCCTCTTGGCCGGGGTGAATAGTGTTGGAACACGGCCCGCGGAAATAGTAGCGGCTGGAGGTACCGGGGGCGATGCCCGCCCCGGCCCGGCGGCCAAGTTAAAAAAATAAATAATCCCCGTTCAGTCTCAATGGCAGGGTGCGGGCCGGCCCGGCGGCGATTGCGGCGGGCAGCAGGCCTCTTGGACAGGTTGAGAGATAAAAAAATAATAATTCCCATGCAGTCTCAATGGCGGGGTGCGGGCCGGGGAATAGGCCTCTTGGCCGGGGTGAATAGTGTTGGAACACGGCCCGCGGAAATAGTAGCGGCTGGAGGTACCGGGGGCGATGCCCGCCCCGGCCCGGCGACCAAGTTAAAAAAATAAATAATCCCCGTTCAGTCTCAATGGCAGGGTGCGGGCCGGCCCGGCGGCGAGTGCGGCGGGCAGCAGGCCTCTTGGACAGGTTGAGAGATAAAAAAGTAATAATTCCCATGCAGTCTCAATGGCGGGGTGCGGGCCGGGGAATAGGCCTCTTGGCCGGGGTGAATATGTTGGAACGCGGCGCGCGTAAATAGAAGCGGCTGGAGGTACCGGGGGCGAAGCCCGCCCCGGCCCGGAGGCCGAGTTAAAGAAAATAATAATCCCCGTTCAGTCTCAATGGCGGGGTGCGGGCCGGCCCGGCGGCGAGTGCGGCGGGCAGCAGGCCTCTTGGACAGGTTGAGAGATAAAAAAATAATAATTCCCGTTCAGTCTCAATGGCAGGGTGCGGGCCGGCCCGGCGGCGATTGCGGCGGGCAGCAGGCCTCTTGGACAGGTTGAGAGATAAAAAAATAATAATTCCCATGCAGTCTCAATGGCGGGGTGCGGGCCGGGGAATAGGCCTCTTGGCCGGGGTGAATATGTTGGAACGCGGCGCGCGTAAATAGAAGCGGCTGGAGGTACCGGGGGCGAAGCCCGCCCCGGCCCGGAGGCCGAGTTAAAAAAAATAATAATCCCCGTTCAGTCTCAATGGCGGGGTGCGGGCCGGCCCGGCGGCGAGTGCGGCGGGCAGCAGGCCTCTTGGACAGGTTGAGAGATAAAAAAATAATAATTCCCGTGCAGTCTCAATGGCGGGGTGCGGGCCGGGGAATAGGCCTCTTGGCCGGGGTGAATAGTGTTGGAACACGGCCCGCGGAAATAGTAGCGGCTGGAGGTACCGGGGGCGATGCCCGCCCCGGCCCGGCGGCCAAGTTAAAAAAATAAATAATCCCCGTTCAGTCTCAATGGCAGGGTGCGGGCCGGCCCGGCGGCGATTGCGGCGGGCAGCAGGCCTCTTGGACAGGTTGAGAGATAAAAAAATAATAATTCCCATGCAGTCTCAATGGCGGGGTGCGGGCCGGGGAATAGGCCTCTTGGCCGGGGTGAATAGTGTTGGAACACGGCCCGCGGAAATAGTAGCGGCTGGAGGTACCGGGGGCGATGCCCGCCCCGGCCCGGCGGCCAAGTTAAAAAAATAAATAATCCCCGTTCAGTCTCAATGGCAGGGTGCGGGCCGGCCCGGCGGCGAGTGCGGCGGGCAGCAGGCCTCTTGGACAGGTTGAGAGATAAAAAAATAATAATTCCCATGCAGTCTCAATGGCGGGGTGCGGGCCGGGGAATAGGCCTCTTGGCCGGGGTGAATAGTGTTGGAACACGGCCCGCGGAAATAGTAGCGGCTGGAGGTACCGGGGGCGATGCCCGCCTCGGGCCGGCGGCCAAGTTAAAAAAATAAATAATCCCCGTTCAGTCTCAATGGCAGGGTGCGGGCCGGCCCGGCGGCGATTGCGGCGGGCAGCAGGCCTCTTGGACAGGTTGAGAGATATAAAAATAATAATTCCCATGCAGTCTCAATGGCGGGGTGCGGGGCGGGGAATAGGCCTCTTGGCCGGGGTGAATATGTTGGAACGCGGCGTGCGTAAATAGAAGCGGCTGGAGGTACCGTGGGCGAAGCCCGCCCCGGCCCGGAGGCCGAGTTAAAAAAATAAATAATCCCCGTTCAGTCTCAATGGCAAGGTGCGGGCCGGCCCGGCGGCGAGTGCGGCGGGCAGCAGGCCTCTTGGACAGGTTGAGAGATAAAAAAATAATAATTCCCGTGCAGTCTCAATGGCGGGGTGCGGGCCGGGGAATAGGCCTCTTGGCCGGGGTGAATATGTTGGAACGCGGCGCGCGTAAATAGAAGCGGCTGGAGGTACCGGGGGCGAAGCCCGCCCCGGCCCGGAGGCCGAGTTAAAAAAAATAATAATCCCCGTTCAGTCTCAATGGCGGGGTGCGGGCCGGCCCGGCGGCGAGTGCGGCGGGCAGCAGGCCTCTTGGACAGGTTGAGAGATAAAAAAATAATAATTCCCGTGCAGTCTCAATGGCGGGGTGCGGGCCGGGGAATAGGCCTCTTGGCCGGGGTGAATAGTGTTGGAACACGGCCCGCGGAAATAGTAGCGGCTGGAGGTACCGGGGGCGATGCCCGCCCCGGCCCGGCGGCCAAGTTAAAAAAATAAATAATCCCCGTTCAGTCTCAATGGCAGGGTGCGGGCCGGCCCGGCGGCGATTGCGGCGGGCAGCAGGCCTCTTGGACAGGTTGAGAGATAAAAAAATAATAATTCCCATGCAGTCTCAATGGCGGGGTGCGGGCCGGGGAATAGGCCTCTTGGCCGGGGTGAATAGTGTTGGAACACGGCCCGCGGAAATAGTAGCGGCTGGAGGTACCGGGGGCGATGCCCGCCCCGGCCCGGCGGCCAAGTTAAAAAAATAAATAATCCCCGTTCAGTCTCAATGGCAGGGTGCGGGCCGGCCCGGCGGCGAGTGCGGCGGGCAGCAGGCCTCTTGGACAGGTTGAGAGATAAAAAAATAATAATTCCCGTTCAGTCTCAATGGCAGGGTGCGGGCCGGCCCGGCGGCGATTGCGGCGGGCAGCAGGCCTCTTGGACAGGTTGAGAGATAAAAAAATAATAATTCCCATGCAGTCTCAATGGCGGGGTGCGGGCCGGGGAATAGGCCTCTTGGCCGGGGTGAATATGTTGGAACGCGGCGCGCGTAAATAGAAGCGGCTGGAGGTACCGGGGGCGAAGCCCGCCCCGGCCCGGAGGCCGAGTTAAAGAAAATAATAATCCCCGTTCAGTCTCAATGGCGGGGTGCGGGCCGGCCCGGCGGCGAGTGCGGCGGGCAGCAGGCCTCTTGGACAGGTTGAGAGATAAAAAAATAATAATTCCCGTGCAGTCTCAATGGCGGGGTGCGGGCCGGGGAATAGGCCTCTTGGCCGGGGTGAATAGTGTTGGAACACGGCCCGCGGAAATAGTAGCGGCTGGAGGTACCGGGGGCGATGCCCGCCCCTGCGGCCAAGTTAAAAAAATAAATAATCCCCGTTCAGTCTCAATGGCGGGGTGCGGGCCGGCCCGGCGGCGATTGCGGCGGGCAGCAGGCCTCTTGGACAGGTTGAGAGATAAAAAAATAATAATTCCCATGCAGTCTCAATGGCGGGGTGCGGGCCGGGGAATAGGCCTCTTGGCCGGGGTGAATATGTTGGAACGCGGCGTGCGTAAATAGAAGCGGCTGGAGGTACCGGGGGCGAAGCCCGCCCCGGCCCGGAGGCCGAGTTAAAAAAAATAATAATCCCCGTTCAGTCTCAATGGCGGGGTGCGGGCCGGCCCGGCGGCGAGTGCGGCGGGCAGCAGGCCTCTTGGACAGGTTGAGAGATAAAAAAATAATAATTCCCGTGCAGTCTCAATGGCGGGGTGCGGGCAGGGGAATAGGCCTCTTGGCCGGGGTGAATAGTGTTGGAACACGGCCCGCGGAAATAGTAGCGGCTGGAGGTACCGGGGGCGATGCCCGCCCCGGCCCGGCGGCCAAGTTAAAAAAATAAATAATCCCCGTTCAGTCTCAATGGCAGGGTGCGGGCCGGCCCGGCGGCGATTGCGGCGGGCAGCAGGCCTCTTGGACAGGTTGAGAGATAAAAAAATAATAATTCCCATGCAGTCTCAATGGCGGGGTGCGGGCCGGGGAATAGGCCTCTTGGCCGGGGTGAATAGTGTTGGAACACGGCCCGCGGAAATAGTAGCGGCTGGAGGTACCGGGGGCGATGCCCGCCCCGGCCCGGCGGCCAAGTTAAAAAAATAAATAATCCCCGTTCAGTCTCAATGGCAGGGTGCGGGCCGGCCCGGCGGCGAGTGCGGCGGGCAGCAGGCCTCTTGGACAGGTTGAGAGATAAAAAAATAATAATTCCCGTTCAGTCTCAATGGCAGGGTGCGGGCCGGCCCGGCGGCGATTGCGGCGGGCAGCAGGCCTCTTGGACAGGTTGAGAGATAAAAAAATAATAATTCCCATGCAGTCTCAATGGCGGGGTGCGGGCCGGGGAATAGGCCTCTTGGCCGGGGTGAATATGTTGGAACGCGGCGCGCGTAAATAGAAGCGGCTGGAGGTACCGGGGGCGAAGCCCGCCCCGGCCCGGAGGCCGAGTTAAAAAAAATAATAATCCCCGTTCAGTCTCAATGGCGGGGTGCGGGCCGGCCCGGCGGCGAGTGCGGCGGGCAGCAGGCCTCTTGGACAGGTTGAGAGATAAAAAAATAATAATTCCCGTGCATTCTCAATGGCGGGGTGCGGGCCGGGGAATAGGCCTCTTGGCCGGGGTGAATAGTGTTGGAACACGGCCCGCGGAAATAGTAGCGGCTGGAGGTACCGGGGGCGATGCCCGCCCCGGCCGGCGGCCAAGTTAAAAAAATAAATAATCCCCGTTCAGTCTCAATGGCAGGGTGCGGGCCGGCCCGGCGGCGATTGCGGCGGGCAGCAGGCCTCTTGGACAGGTTGAGAGATAAAAAAATAATAATTCCCATGCAGTCTCAATGGCGGGGTGCGGGCCGGGGAATAGGCCTCTTGGCCGGGGTGAATAGTGTTGGAACACGGCCCGCGGAAATAGTAGCGGCTGGAGGTATCGGGGGCGATGCCCGCCCCGGCCCGGCGGCCAAGTTAAAAAAATAAATAATCCCCGTTCAGTCTCAATGGCAGGGTGCGGGCCGGCCCGGCGGCGATTGCGGCGGGCAGCAGGCCTCTTGGACAGGTTGAGAGATAAAAAAATAATAATTCCCATGCAGTCTCAATGGCGGGGTGCGGGCCGGGGAATAGGCCTCTTGGCCGGGGTGAATAGTGTTGGAACACGGCCCGCGGAAATAGTAGCGGCTGGAGGTACCGGGGGCGATGCCCGCCTCGGGCCGGCGGCCAAGTTAAAAAAATAAATAATCCCCGTTCAGTCTCAATGGCAGGGTGCGGGCCGGCCCGGCGGCGATTGCGGCGGGCAGCAGGCCTCTTGGACAGGTTGAGAGATATAAAAATAATAATTCCCATGCAGTCTCAATGGCGGGGTGCGGGGCGGGGAATAGGCCTCTTGGCCGGGGTGAATATGTTGGAACGCGGCGTGCGTAAATAGAAGCGGCTGGAGGTACCGTGGGCGAAGCCCGCCCCGGCCCGGAGGCCGAGTTAAAAAAATAAATAATCCCCGTTCAGTCTCAATGGCAAGGTGCGGGCCGGCCCGGCGGCGAGTGCGGCGGGCAGCAGGCCTCTTGGACAGGTTGAGAGATAAAAAAATAATAATTCCCGTGCAGTCTCAATGGCGGGGTGCGGGCCGGGGAATAGGCCTCTTGGCCGGGGTGAATAGTGTTGGAACACGGCCCGCGGAAATAGTAGCGGCTGGAGGTACCGGGGGCGATGCCCGCCCCGGCCCGGCGGCCAAGTTAAAAAAAATAAATAATCCCCGTTCAGTCTCAATGGCAGGGTGCGGGCCGGCCCGGCGGCGATTGCGGCGGGCAGCAGGCCTCTTGGACAGGTTGAGAGATAAAAAAATAATAATTCCCATGCAGTCTCAATGGCGGGGTGCGGGCCGGGGAATAGGCCTCTTGGCCGGGGTGAATATGTTGGAACGCGGCGCGCGTAAATAGAAGCGGCTGGAGGTACCGGGGGCGAAGCCCGCCCCGGCCCGGAGGCCGAGTTAAAAAAAATAATAATCCCCGTTCAGTCTCAATGGCGGGGTGCGGGCCGGCCCGGCGGCGAGTGCGGCGGGCAGCAGGCCTCTTGGACAGGTTGAGAGATAAAAAAATAATAATTCCCGTGCAGTCTCAATGGCGGGGTGCGGGCCGGGGAATAGGCCTCTTGGCCGGGGTGAATAGTGTTGGAACACGGCCCGCGGAAATAGTAGCGGCTGGAGGTACCGGGGGCGATGCCCGCCCCGGCCCGGCGGCCAAGTTAAAAAAAATAAATAATCCCCGTTCAGTCTCAATGGCAGGGTGCGGGCCGGCCCGGCGGCGATTGCGGCGGGGAGCAGGCCTCTTGGACAGGTTGAGAGATAAAAAAATAATAATTCCCATGCAGTCTCAATGGCGGGGTGCGGGCCGGGGAATAGGCCTCTTGGCCGGGGTGAATAGTGTTGGAACACGGCCCGCGGAAATAGTAGCGGCTGGAGGTACCGGGGGCGATGCCCGCCCCGGGCCGGCGGCCAAGTTAAAAAAATAAATAATCCCCTTTTCAGTCTCAATGGCAGGGTGCGGGCCGGCCCGGCGGCGATTGCGGGGGGCAGCAGGCCTCTTGGACAGGTTGAGAGATAAAAAAATAATAATTCCCGTGCAGTCTCAATGGCGGGGTGCGGGCCGGGGAATAGGCCTCTTGGCCGGGGTGAATAGTGTTGGAACACGGCCCGCGGAAATAGTAGCGGCTGGAGGTACCGGGGGCGATGCCCGCCCCGGCCCGGCGGCCGAGTTAAAAAAATAAATAATCCCCGTTCAGTCTCAATGGCAGGGTGCGGGATGGCCCGGCGGCGATTGCGGCGGGCAGCAGGCCTCTTGGACAGGTTGAGAGATAAAAAAATAATAATTCCCATGCAGTCTCAATGGCGGGGTGCGGGCCGGGGAATAGGCCTCTTGGCCGGGGTGAATAGTGTTGGAACACGGCCCGCGGAAATAGTAGCGGCTGGAGGTACCGGGGGCGATGCCCGCCCCGGCCCGGCGGCCAAGTTAAAAAAATAAATAATCCCCGTTCAGTCTCAATGGCAGGGTGCGGGCCGGCCCGGCGGCGATTGCGGCGGGCAGCAGGCCTCTTGGACAGGTTGAGAGATAAAAAAATAATAATTCCCATGCAGTCTCAATGGCGGGGTGCGGGCCGGGGAATAGGCCTCTTGGCCGGGGTGAATAGTGTTGGAACACGGCCCGCGGAAATAGTAGCGGCTGGAGGTACCGGGGGCGATGCCCGCCCCGGGCCGGCGGCCAAGTTAAAAAAATAAATAATCCCCGTTCAGTCTCAATGGCAGGGTGCGGGCCGGCCCGGCGGCGATTGCGGCGGGCAGCAGGCCTCTTGGACAGGTTGAGAGATAAAAAAATAATAATTCCCGTGCAGTCTCAATGGCGGGGTGCGGGCCGGGGAATAGGCCTCTTGGCCGGGGTGAATAGTGTTGGAACACGGCCCGCGGAAATAGTAGCGGCTGGAGGTACCGGGGGCGATGCCCGCCCCGGCCCGGCGGCCAAGTTAAAAAAATAAATAATCCCCGTTCAGTCTCAATGGCAGGGTGCGGGCCGGCCCGGCGGCGATTGCGGCGGGCAGCAGGCCTCTTGGACAGGTTGAGAGATAAAAAAAATAATAATTCCCATGCAGTCTCAATGGCGGGGTGCGGGCCGAGGAATAGGCTTCTTGGCCGGGGTGAATAGTGTTGGAACACGGCCCGCGGAAATAGTAGCGGCTGGAGGTACCGGGGGCGATGCCCGCCCCGGGCCGGCGGCCAAGTTAAAAAAATAAATAATCCCCGTTCAGTCTCAATGGCAGGGTGCGGGCCGGCCCGGCGGCGAGTGCGGCGGGCAGCAGGCCTCTTGGACAGGTTGAGAGATAAAAAAATAATAATTCCCGTGCAGTCTCAATGGCGGGATGCGGGCCGGGGAATAGGCCTCTTGGCCGGGGTGAATAGTGTTGGAACACGGCCAGCGGAAATAGTAGCGGCTGGAGGTACCGGGGGCGATGCCCGCCACGGCCCGGCGGCCAAGTTAAAAAAATAAATAATCCCCGTTCAGTCTCAATGGCAGGGTGCGGGCCGGCCCGGCGGCGATTGCGGCGGGCAGCAGGCCTCTTGGACAGGTTGAGAGATAAAAAAATAATAATTCCCATGCAGTCTCAATGGCGGGGTGCGGGCCGGGGAATAGGCCTCTTGGCCGGGGTGAATATGTTGGAACGCGGCGCGCGTAAATAGAAGCGGCTGGAGGTACCGGGGGCGAAGCCCGCCCCGGCCCGGAGGCCGAGTTAAAAAAAATAATAATCCCCGTTCAGTCTCAATGGCGGGGTGCGGGCCGGCCCGGCGGCGAGTGCGGCGGGCAGCAGGCCTCTTGGACAGGTTGAGAGATAAAAAAAATAATAATTCCCGTGCAGTCTCAATGGCGGGGTGCGGGCCGGGGAATAGGCCTCTTGGCCGGGGTGAATAGTGTTGGAACACGGCCCGCGGAAATAGTAGCGGCTGGAGGTACCGGGGGCGATGCCCGCCCCGGCCCGGCGGCCAAGTTAAAAAAATAAATAATCCCCGTTCAGTCTCAATGGCAGGGTGCGGGCCGGCCCGGCGGCGATTGCGGCGTGCAGCAGGCCTCTTGGACAGGTTGAGAGATAAAAAAATAATAATTCCCATGCAGTCTCAATGGCGGGGTGCGGGCCGGGGAATAGGCCTCTTGGCCGGGGTGAATAGTGTTGGAACACGGCCCGCGGAAATAGTAGCGGCTGGAGGTACCGGGGGCGATGCCCGCCCCGGCCCGGCGGCCAAGTTAAAAAAATAAAATATCCCCGTTCAGTCTCAATGGCAGGGTGCGGGCCGGCCCGGCGGCGATTGCGGCGGGCAGCAGGCCTCTTGGACAGGTTGAGAGATAAAAAAATAATAATTCCCATGCAGTCTCAATGGCGGGGTGCGGGCCGGGGAATAGGCCTCTTGGCCGGGGTGAATAGTGTTGGAACACGGCCCGCGGAAATAGTAGCGGCTGGAGGTACCGGGGGCGATGCCCGCCCCGGGCCGGCGGCCAAGTTAAAAAAATAAATAATCCCCGTTCAGTCTCAATGGCAGGGTGCGGGCCGGCCCGGCGGCGATTGCGGCGGGCAGCAGGCCTCTTGGACAGGTTGAGAGATAAAAAAATAATAATTCCCGTGCAGTCTCAATGGCGGGGTGCGGGCCGGGGAATAGGCCTCTTGGCCGGGGTGAATAGTGTTGGAACACGGCCCGAGGAAATAGTAGCGGCTGGAGGTACCGGGGGCGATGCCCGCCACGGCCCGGCGGCCAAGTTAAAAAAAAAATAATCCCCGTTCAGTCTCAATGGCAGGGTGCGGGCCGGCCCGGCGGCGATTGCGGCGGGCAGCAGGCCTCTTGGACAGGTTGAGAGATAAAAAAATAATAATTCCCATGCAGTCTCAATGGCGGGGTGCGGGCCGGGGAATAGGCCTCTTGGCCGGGGTGAATATGTTGGAACGCGGCGCGCGTAAATAGAAGCGGCTGGAGGTACCGGCGGCGAAGCCCGCCCCGGCCCGGAGGCCGAGATAAAAAAAATAATAATCCCCGTTCAGTCTCAATGGCGGGGTGCGGGCCGGCCCGGCGGCGAGTGCGGCGGGCAGCTGGCCTCTTGGACAGGTTGAGAGATAAAAAAATAATAATTCCCGTGCAGTCTCAATGGCGGGGTGCGGGCCGGGGAATAGGCCTCTTGGCCGGGGTGAATAGTGTTGGAACACGGCCCGCGGAAATAGTAGCGGCTGGAGGTACCGGGGGCGATGCCCGCCACGGCCCGGCGGCCAAGTTAAAAAAATAAATAATCCCCGTTCAGTCTCAATGGCAGGGTGCGGGCCGGCCCGGCGGCGATTGCGGCGGGCAGCAGGCCTCTTGGACAGGTTGAGAGATAAAAAAATAATAATTCCCATGCAGTCTCAATGGCGGGGTGCGGGCCGGGGAATAGGCCTCTTGGCCGGGGTGAATATGTTAGAACGCGGCGCGCGTAAATAGAAGCGGCTGGAGGTACCGGGGGCGAAGCCCGCCCCGGCCCGGAGGCCGAGTTAAAAAAAATAATAATCCCCGTTCAGTCTCAATGGCGGGGTGCGGGCCGGCCCGGCGGCGAGTGCGGCGGGCAGCAGGCCTCTTGGACAGGTTGAGAGATAAAAAAATAATAATTCCCGTGCAGTCTCAATGGCGGGGTGCGGGCCGGGGAATAGGCCTCTTGGCCGGGGTGAATAGTGTTGGAACACGGCCCGCGGAAATAGTAGCGGCTGGAGGTACCGGGGGCGATGCCCGCCCCGGCCCGGCGGCCAAGTTAAAAAAATAAATAATCCCCGTTCAGTCTCAATGGCAGGGTGCGGGCCGGCCCGGCGGCGATTGCGGCGGGCAGCAGGCCTCTTGGACAGGTTGAGAGATAAAAAAAATAATAATTCCCATGCAGTCTCAATGGCGGGGTGCGGGCCGGGGAATAGGCCTCTTGGCCGGGGTGAATAGTGTTGGAACACGGCCCGCGGAAATAGTAGCGGCTGGAGGTACCGGGGGCGATGCCCGCCCCGGGCCGGCGGCCAAGTTAAAAAAATAAATAATCCCCGTTCAGTCTCAATGGCAGGGTGCGGGCCGGCCCGGCGGCGAGTGCGGCGGGCAGCAGGCCTCTTGGACAGGTTGAGAGATAAAAAAATAATAATTGCCGTGCAGTCTCAATGGCGGGGTGCGGGCCGGGGAATAGGCCTCTTGGCCGGGGTGAATAGTGTTGGAACACGGCCCGAGGAAATAGTAGCGGCTGGAGGTACCGGGGGCGATGCCCGCCACGGCCCGGCGGCCAAGTTAAAAAAATAAATAATCCCCGTTCAGTCTCAATGGCAGGGTGCGGGCCGGCCCGGCGGCGATTGCGGCGGGCAGCAGGCCTCTTGGACAGGTTGAGAGATAAAAAAATAATAATTCCCATGCAGTCTCAATGGCGGGGTGCGGGCCGGGGAATAGGCCTCTTGGCCGGGGTGAATATGTTGGAACGCGGCGCGCGTAAATAGAAGCGGCTGGAGGTACCGGGGGCGAAGCCCGCCCCGGCCCGGAGGCCGAGTTAAAAAAAATAATAATCCCCGTTCAGTCTCAATGGCGGGGTGCGGGCCGGCCCGGCGGCGAGTGCGGCGGGCAGCAGGCCTCTTGGACAGGTTGAGAGATAAAAAAATAATAATTCCCGTGCAGTCTCAATGGCGGGGTGCGGGCCGGGGAATAGGCCTCTTGGCCGGGGTGAATAGTGTTGGAACACGGCCCTCGGAAATAGTAGCGGCTGGAGGTACCGGGGGCGATGCCCGCCCCGGCCCGGCGGCCAAGTTAAAAAAATAAATAATCCCCGTTCAGTCTCAATGGCAGGGTGCGGGCCGGCCCGGCGGCGATTGCGGCGGGCAGCAGGCCTCTTGGACAGGTTGAGAGATAAAAAAATAATAATTCCCATGCAGTCTCAATGGCGGGGTGCGGGCCGGGGAATAGGCCTCTTGGCCGGGGTGAATAGTGTTGGAACACGCCCCGCGGAAATAGTAGCGGCTGGAGGTACCGGGGGCGATGCCCGCCCCGGGCCGGCGGCCAAGTTAAAAAAATAAATAATCCCCGTTCAGTCTCAATGGCAGGGTGCGGGCCGGCCCGGCGGCGATTGCGGCGGGCAGCAGGCCTCTTGGACAGGTTGAGAGATAAAAAAATAATAATTCCCGTGCAGTCTCAATGGCGGGGTGCGGGCCGGGGAATAGGCCTCTTGGCCGGGGTGAATAGTGTTGGAACACGGCCCGCGGAAATAGTAGCGGCTGGAGGTACCGGGGGCGATGCCCGCCCCGGCCCGGCGGCCAAGTTAAAAAAATAAATAATCCCCGTTCAGTCTCAATGGCAGGGTGCGGGCCGGCCCGGCGGCGATTGCGGCGGGCAGCAGGCCTCTTGGACAGGTTGAGAGATAAAAAAAATAATAATTCCCATGCAGTCTCAATGGCGGGGTGCGGGCCGGGGAATAGGCCTCTTGGCCGGGGTGAATAGTGTTGGAACACGGCCCGCGGAAATAGTAGCGGCTGGAGGTACCGGGGGCGATGCCCGCCCCGGGCCGGCGGCCAAGTTAAAAAAATAAATAATCCCCGTTCAGTCTCAATGGCAGGGTGCGGGCCGGCCCGGCGGCGAGTGCGGCGGGCAGCAGGCCTCTTGGACAGGTTGAGAGATAAAAAAATAATAATTCCCGTGCAGTCTCAATGGCGGGGTGCGGGCCGGGGAATAGGCCTCTTGGCCGGGGTGAATAGTGTTGGAACACGGCCCGAGGAAATAGTAGCGGCTGGAGGTACCGGGGGCGATGCCCGCCACGGCCCGGCGGCCAAGTTAAAAAAATAAATAATCCCCGTTCAGTCTCAATGGCAGGGTGCGGGCCGGCCCGGCGGCGATTGCGGCGGGCAGCAGGCCTCTTGGACAGGTTGAGAGATAAAAAAATAATAATTCCCATGCAGTCTCAATGGCGGGGTGCGGGCCGGGGAATAGGCCTCTTGGCCGGGGTGAATATGTTGGAACGCGGCGCGCGTAAATAGAAGCGGCTGGAGGTACCGGGGGCGAAGCCCGCCCCGGCCCGGAGGCCGAGTTAAAAAAAATAATAATCCCCGTTCAGTCTCAATGGCGGGGTGCGGGCCGGCCCGGCGGCGAGTGCGGCGGGCAGCAGGCCTCTTGGGCAGGTTGAGAGATAAAAAAATAATAATTCCCGTGCAGTCTCAATGGCGGGGTGCGGGCCGGGGAATAGGCCTCTTGGCCGGGGTGAATAGTGTTGGAACACGGCCCGCGGAAATAGTAGCGGCTGGAGGTACCGGGGGCGATGCCCGCCCCGGCCCGGCGGCCAAGTTAAAAAAATAAATAATCCCCTTTTCAGTCTCAATGGTAGGGTGCGGGCCGGCCCGGCGGCGATTGCGGCGGGCAGCAGGCCTCTTGGACAGGTTGAGAGATAAAAAAATAATAATTCCCATGCAGTCTCAATGGCGGGGTGCGGGCCGGGGAATAGGCCTCTTGGCCGGGGTGAATAGTGTTGGAACACGGCCCGCGGAAATAGTAGCGGCTGGAGGTACCGGGGGCGATGTCCGCCCCGGCCCGGCGGCCAAGTTAAAAAAATAAATAATCCCCGTTCAGTCTCAATGGCAGGGTGCGGGCCGGCCCGGCGGCGATTGCGGCGGGCAGCAGGCCTCTTGGACAGGTTGAGAGATAAAAAAATAATAATTCCCGTGCAGTCTCAATGGCGGGGTGCGGGCCGGGGAATAGGCCTCTTGGCCGGGGTGAATAGTGTTGGAACACGGCCCGCGGAAATAGTAGCGGCTGGAGGTACCGGGGGCGATGCCCGCCCCGGGCCGGCGGCCAAGTTAAAAAAATAAATAATCCCCGTTCAGTCTCAATGGCAGGGTGCGGGCCGGCCCGGCGGCGAGTGCGGCGGGCAGCAGGCCTCTTGGACAGGTTGAGAGATAAAAAAATAATAATTCCCGTGCAGTCTCAATGGCGGGGTGCGGGCCGGGGAATAGGCCTCTTGGCCGGTGTGAATAGTGTTGGAACACGGCCCGCGGAAATAGTAGCGGCTGGAGGTACCGGGGGCGATGCCCGCCCCGGCCCGGCGGCCAAGTTAAAAAAATAAATAATCCCGTTCAGTCTCAATGGCAGGGTGCGGGCCGCCCCGGCGGCGATTGCGGCGGGCAGCAGGCCTCTTGGACAGGTTGAGAGATAAAAAAATAATAATTCCCATGCAGTCTCAATGGCGGGGTGCGGGCCGGGGAATAGGCCTCTTGGCCGGGGTGAATAGTGTTGGAACACGGCCCGCGGAAATAGTAGCGGCTGGAGGTACCGGGGGCGATGCCCGCCCCGGGCCGGCGGCCAAGTTAAAAAAATAAATAATCCCCGTTCAGTCTCAATGGCAGGGTGGGGGCCGGCCCGGCGGCGATTGCGGCGGGCAGCAGGCCTCTTGGACAGGTTGAGAGATAAAAAAATAATAATTCCCATGCAGTCTCAATGGCGGGGTGCGGGTCGGGGAATAGGCCTCTTGGCCGGGGTGAATAGTGTTGGAACACGGCCCGCGGAAATAGTAGCGGCTGGAGGTACCGGGGGCGATGCCCGCCCCGGGCCGGCGGCCAAGTTAAAAAAATTAATAATCCCCGTTCAGTCTCAATGGCAGGGTGCGGGCCGGCCCGGCGGCGAGTGCGGCGGGCAGCTGGCCTCTTGGACAGGTTGAGAGATAAAAAAATAATAATTCCCGTGCAGTCTCAATGGCGGGGTGCGGGCCGGGGAATAGGCCTCTTGGCCGTGGTGAATAGTGTTGGAACACGGCCCGCGGAAATAGTAGCGGCTGGAGGTACCGGGGGCGATGCCCGCCCCGGCCCGGCGGCCAAGTTAAAAAAAATAAATAATCCCCGTTCAGTCTCAATGGCAGGGTGCGGGCCGGCCCGGCGGCGATTGCGGCGGGCAGCAGTTCTCTTGGACAGGTTGAGAGATAAAAAAATAATAATTCCCATGCAGTCTCAATGGCGGGGTGCGGGCCGGCCCGGCGGCGAGTGCGGCGGGCAGCAGGCCTCTTGGACAGGTTGAGAGATAAAAAAATAATAATTCCCGTGCAGTCTCAATGGCGGGGTGCGGGCCGGCCCGGCGGACGAGTGTGGCCGGGGAAGAGGCCTCTTGGCCGGGGTGAATATGTTGGAACGCGGCGCGCGTAAATAGAAGCGGCTGGAGGTACCGGGGGCGAAGCCCGCCCCGGCCCGGAGGCCGAGTTAAAAAAAATAATAATCCCCGTTCAGTCCCAATGGCGGGGTGCGGGCCGGCCCGGCGGCGAGTGCGGCGGGCAGCAGGCCTCTTGGACAGGTTGAGAGATAAAAAAATAATAATTCCCGTTCAGTCTCAATGGCAGGGTGCGGGCCGGCCCGGCGGCGATTGCGGCGGGCAGCAGGCCTCTTGGACAGGTTGAGAGATAAAAAAATAATAATTCCCATGCAGTCTCAATGGCGGGGTGCGGGCCGGGGAATAGGCCTCTTGGCCGGGGTGAATAGTGTTGGAACACGGCCCGCGGAAATAGTAGCGGCTGGAGGTACCGGGGGCGATGCCCGCCCCGGGCCGGCGGCCAAGTTAAAAAAATAAATAATCCCCGTTCAGTCTCAATGGCAGGGTGCGGGCCGGCCCGGCGGCGATTGCGGCGGGCAGCAGGCCTCTTGGACAGGTTGAGAGATAAAAAAATAATAATTCCCATGCAGTCTCAATGGCGGGGTGCGGGCCGGCCCGGCGGACGAGTGTGGCCGGGGAAGAGGCCTATTGGCCGGGGTGAATATGTTGGAACGCGGCGAGCGTAAATAGTAGCGGCTGGAGGTACCGGGGGCGATGCCCGCCCCGGCCCGGCGGCCAAGTTAAAAAAATAAATAATCCCCGTTCAGTCTCAATGGCGGGGTGCGGGCCGGCCCGGCGGCGATTGCGGCGGGCAGCAGGCCTCTTGGACAGGTTGAGAGATAAAAAAATAATAATTCCCGTGCAGTCTCAATGGCGGGGTGCGGGCCTGCCCGGCGGCGAGTGCGGCGGGCAGCAGGCCTCTTGGACAGGTTGAGAAATAAAAAAATAATAATTCCCGTGCAGTCTCAATGGCGGGGTGCGGGCCGGGGAATAGGCCTCTTGGCCGGGGTGAATAGTGTTGGAACGCGGCCCGCGGAAATAGTAGCGGCTGGAGGTACCGGGGGCGATGCCCGCCCCGGCCCGGCGGCCAAGTTAAAAAAATAAATAATCCCCGTTCAGTCTCAAATGCAGGGTGCGGGCTGGCCCGGTGGCCGAGTGTGGCTGGGGAAGAGGCCTCTTGGCCGGGGTTAATAGTGTTGGAACGCGGCCCGCGGAAATAGTAGCGACTGGAGGTACCGGGGGCGATGCCCGCCCCGGCCCGGCGGCCGAGTTAAAAAAATAATAATCCCCGTTCAGTCTCAATGGCGGGGTGCGGGCCGGCCCGGCGGCGATTGCGGCGGGCAGCAGGTCACGTTGATTTGACAGATCAACGTCTCTTTGGAATAAAATTAATGTCCAACAGAGGGAGCCGTCTGCACTGGGATCGGTCATGATAGCACTTGGACATGAAGCAGCTTGGGATTTCCGCCTGCTGGATGCCTTTGCACCTCCACTGGAAAAGCCCACTTTTGCAACAAACATCAAATACCGCATCTGCGTGCTCGCAGAGGACCGTATGCGAGCCTGACAGGCTGCGCGCTCCAACCACCACGGGAGCGGGCCCCTCCTTCGTGCTCTCGGGAGGAGGTCATTAAATGAAAAAAAAAATCACCCCACTACTCCATCCCCGACCCGCAAGTGCCTTGTCTGCTATAAAGGGGACAATTTTCACGTTTTCCCTCGCTTACGGCCATAATACCCTGAGAACGCCCGATCTCGTCCGATCTCGGAAGCTAAGCAGGGTCGGGCCTGGTTAGTACTTGGATGGGAGACCGCCTGGGAATACCAGGTGCTGTAAGCTTTTGCACCCACCTCCAATTCTCAACACGATTCACTGCTCTTTCCAAAAATTTTGGCATTCATTCGTCATTCAACTTTCACTTATCCTGTGGTTTGAAATCGTTTCCTTCACGTTGATTTGACAGATCAACGTCTCTTTGGAATAAAATTAATGTCCAAAAGAGGGAGCCGTCTGCACGGGGATCGGTCATGATAGCACTTGGACATGAAACAGCTTGGGATTTCCGCCTGCTGGATGCCTTTGCACCTCCACTGGAAAAGCCCACTTTTGCAACAAACATCAAATACCGCATCTGCGCGCTCGCAGAGGACCGTATGCGAGCCTGACAGGCTGCGCGCTCAAACCACCACGGGAGCGGGCCCCTCCTTTGTGCACTCTGGAGGAGGTTTATTAAATGAAAAAAAATCACCCCACTACTCCACCCCTGACCCAGAAGTGCCCTGTCTGCTATAAAGAGGACAATTTTCGCGTTTTCCCTCGCTTACGGCCATACTACCCTGAGAACGCCCGATCTCGTCCGATCTCGGAAGCTAAGCAGGGTTGGGCCTGGTTAGTACTTGGATTGGAGACCGCCTGGGAATACCAGGTGCTGTAAGCTTTTGCACCCACCTCCAATTCTCAACACGATTCACTGCTCTTTCCAAAAATTTTGGCTTTCATTAGTCATTCAACTTTCACTTATCCTGATGTTTGAAATCGTTTCCTTCACGTTGATTTGACAGATCAACGTCTCTTTGGAATAAAATTAATGTCCAACAGAGGGAGCCGTCTGCACGGGGTCGGTCATGATAGCACTTGGACATGAAACAGCTTGGGATTTCCGCCTGCTGGATGCCTTTGCACCTCCACTGGAAAAGCCCACTTTTGCAACAAACATCAAATACTGCATCTGCGTGCTCGCAGAGGACCGTATGCGAGCCTGACAGGCTGCGCGCTCAAACCACCACGGGAGCGGGCCCCTCCTTTGTGCACTCCGGAGGAGGTTTATTAAATGAAAAAAAAATCACCCCACTCCTCCATCCCCGACCCGCAAGTGCCTTGTCTGCTATAAAGGGGACAATTTTCACGTTTTCCCTCGCTTACGGCCATACTACCCTGAGAACGCCCGATCTCGTCCGATCTTGGAAGCTAAGCAGGGTCGGGCCTGGTTAGTACTTGGATGGGAGACCGCCTGGGAATACCAGGTGCTGTAAGCTTTTGCACCCACCTCCAATTCACAACACGATTCACTGCTCTTTCCAAAAATTTTGGCATTCATTCGTCATTCAACTTTCACTTATCCTGTGGTTTGAAATCGTTTCCTTCACGTTGATTTGACAGATCAACGTCTCTTTGGAATAAAATTAATGTCCAACAGAGGGAGCCGTCTGCACGGGGATCGGTAATGATAGCACTTGGACATGAAGCAGCTTGGGATTTCCGCCTGCTGGATGCTTTTGCACCTCCACTGGAAAAGCCAACTTTTGCAACAGACATCAAGTACAGCCTCTGCGTGTTCGCAGAGGACCGTATGCGAGCCTGACAGGCTGCGCGCTCAAACCACCACGGGAGCGGGCCCCTCCTTTGTGCACTCCGGAGGAGGTTTATTAAATGAAAAAAAATCACCCCACTACTCCACCCCCGACCCAGAAGTGCCCTGTCTGCTATAAAGAGGACAATTTTCGCATTTTCCCTCGCTTACGGCCATACTACCCTGAGAACGCCCGATCTCGTCCGATCTCGGAAGCTAAGCAGGGTCGGGCTTGTTAGTACTTGGATGGGAGACCGCCTGGGAATACCAGGTGCTGTAAGCTTTTGCACCCACCTCCAATTCTCAACACGATTCACTGCTCTTTCCAAAAATTTTGGCATTCATTCGTCATTCAACTTTCACTTATCCTGTGGTTTGAAATCGTTTCCTTCACATTGATTTGACAGATCAACGTCTCTTTGGAATAAAATTAATGTCCAACAGAGGGAGCCGTCTGCACGGGAATCGGTAATGATAGCACTTGGACATGAAACAGCTTGGGATTTCCGCCTGCTGGATGCCTTTGCATCTCCACTGGAAAAGCCCACTTTTGCAACAGACATCAAGTACAGCCTCTGCGCGCTCGCAGAGGACCGTATGCGAGCCTGACAGGCTGCGCGCTCCAACCACCACGGGAGCGGGCCCCTCCTTCGTGCTCTCGGGAGGAGGTCATTAAATGAAAAAAAAAATCACCCCACTACTCCATCCCCGACCCGCAAGTGCCTTGTCTGCTATAAAGGGGACAATTTTCACGTTTTCCCTCGCTTACGGCCATACTACCCTGAGAATGCCCGATCTCGTCCGATCTCGGAAGCTAAGCAGCGTCGGGCCTGGTTAGTACTTGGATGGGAGACCGCCTGGGAATACCAGGTGCTGTAAGCTTTTGCACCCACCTCCAATTCTCAACACGATTCACTGCTCTTTCCAAAAATTTTGGCTTTCATTCGTCATTCAACTTTCACTTATCCTGTGGTTTGAAATCGTTTCCTTCACGTTGATTTGACAGATCAACGTCTCTTCGGAATAAAATTAATGTCCAACAGAGGGAGCCGTCTGCACGGGGTCGGTCATGATAGCACTTGGACATGAAACAGCTTGGGATTTCCGCCTGCTGGATGCCTTTGCACCTCCACTGGAAAAGCCCACGTTTGCAACAAACATCAAATACCGCATCTGCGTGCTTGCAGAGGACCGTATGCGAGCCTGACAGGCTGCGCGCTCAAACCACCACGGGAGCGGGCCCCTCCTTCGTGCTCTCGGGAGGAGGTCATTAAATGAAAAAAAAATCACCCCACTACTCCATCCCCGACCCGCAAGTGCCTTGTCTGCTATAAAGGGGACAATTTTCACGTTTTCCCTCGCTTACGGCCATACTACCCTGAGAACGCCCGATCTCGTCCGATCTCGGAAGCTAAGCAGGGTCGGGCCTGGTTAGTACTTGGATGGGAGACCGCCTGGGAATACCAGGTGCTGTAAGCTTTTGCACCCACCTCCAATTCTCAACACGATTCACTGCTCTTTCCAAAAATGTTGGCATTCATTCGTCATTCAACTTTCACTTATCCTGTGGTTTGAAATCGTTTCCTTCACGTTGATTTGACAGATCAACATCTCTTTGGAATAAAATTAATGTCCAACAGAGGGAGCCGTCTGCACGGGGATCGGTCATGATAGCACTTGGACATGAAGCAGCTTGGGATTTCCGCCTGCTGGATGC